>NC_045685.1:41361-349947 GCF_003331165.1 Xiphophorus hellerii
GGGTACCCACACTTAAGCACTCCCTACACGGACTGGACCCACCAGCACGCACAGCCCGGAGGCTCGTGCCCCTGGTAAGGCAAAGACAAGCAGCTGCAGGTTGGGGGGAAGGGTGCCTCGGTTCTGCCCGTTCCTGGGGGAGGCCCTGGGTGGCCAGGCCGACTGCTTGTCCGTGTGTGCCGGCCAACACACCACCTCCGCACCAAAGGGCTGGGACTTAGGCCATGATTCGAAGCGCGTCTCATGCCCCTGGTAGGGCATAGTTCCAGCAGGGGAGGGAGGGAGGCCCCGGAGGTCGGCCGACAAAGCGTTGGATCGAGAGCTGGCTCTCGGTGCCTTCCTTGGATGTGGTTGCCATTTCTCAGGCTCCCTCTCTCCGGAATCGAACCCTGATTCCCCGTTACCCGTGGTCACCATGGTAGGCACGTAGCGTACCATCAAAAGTTGATAGGGCAGACATTCGAATGAGACGTCGCCGCCACGGAGGGCCAGCGATCGGCCGCAGGTTATCTGGAGTCACCAAAGCGCGCCGGGGCGGGGCGGGCCCCACCCACCCCCGTGAGAGAGAGGGAGAGCCGCACCCCGCATGGGTTTTGGATCTGATAAGTGCACGCATCCCCGGCGGACCCCCCACCCCGAGGAGGAGAAGGGGGGGCCGGGTCAGCGCTCGCTTGCATGTATCAGCTCTAGAATTTGCCGCAGTTATCCAAGTTACGGAAGAGCGATCAAAGGAACCGTAACTGATTTAATGAGCCATTCGCAGTTTCACTGTACCGGCCGTGTGTGTACTTAGACTTGCACGGCTTAATCTTTGAGACAAGCATATGCTACTTGGCAGGATCAACCAGGTTAGACGACCCTATGGATTTTCCCTGAATGGGAGGGCAGCGCTGAGCTAGCACCTCCAAGGTTGCCCCAGTGCCACTGTGGAAACAGCGGGCTACATCCGGGGGAGAGCCTGGAGAATGCAGCTGCGAGCCCTACACATCCAAGAGCTTATAGGGTCACGGAGAGACAGGGTTTGAGAAATCACATGTCTTCTGTGTGCAACCAACTGCTGCTTAGCCGGGTCAGGAGGGGCTCCGACCGGAGCACGCACCACCTCTCTGCCCGCCTGCAGTGGGCTGACAGTGTAGAGCCACTGGGGGAGACGGGGCGTCTCGGTCTCGCTACCGACAGGACGGCCGCGGGCTGGGACTGAGGGCGGGGCGCACAGCCCCGAAACACCCGTGCCCGGGCCTGGAGGCGAGCTCGCAAGGCTGGAGGAACCGTCCGTCGAAGCGCCGACACACAGAGTGCCGGGGCCGACGGGGGCCCTCCATGGCGAGCCACGAGTGCTGTTCGGTCAGGTGTACGTGTGTGGTGCTGTTGTGGTTGTGTGGAAAGGTCAAACCTGGAGCTCAGACCTCCAACGGGCGCTTGGGAGAGCTGCAGAGCCGCTCAGAGCGCACCGTTTTCGGCCTGAGCCCGGTCCACCTTTGACTGTGCTTCATCGCTTCCACGGAGCTCACAACCGACCCAGAGAGGCGCCAGTCCCATCAGAAGGACCGAGGACACTCACCGGACCGGCCGGAGCCCGCTGCCTTAACGCCCCGGCGTTCCAGAGGACCAGAGAGAAAACTGCTTAAAATGCTGAAAAAAGCCGAAAAAGTGTCGTAAAGCGGCCTTATCTGAGCTTCAGAAGCCCCCTAGAACCGCCCTGGATGAAAACACTTAGTCATTTTTCGCTCCAAGTCCTCTTTTCCAACTCGCTCCTATAATCCTGCCGGGGGGGTTTTTCTCTGTAAGGTTCCAAAGTCCTATCTATCGATCAAGCCTATGGCGAAACGGATGGGCAATGCTTTGCAGTTTTTCGGATCTGTGCCTCTGGTATGGCAGCTATAATTGAGCTGTAACAGTGTACTAAGTGTGGCCGGCGGTCCGAAAATTTTACTTTATCCCAGGAATACGGGAGTCACATAGCGGTGATCAGGGCATTATTCTGGGATTATTGATCCTATTTTTTAAGCTCCTGGTGCCCGGGAAAGTGTATTTTTGACCGCTTTGACCAATTACTGTTTATGATTTTTAATTCCTCCTGCGGACGTCGCAGAAGCCAAACGACCACACCAGGCTACTCTCCAGACTCTGGCCTTTCCGGCAATATACGGCTTTCCCCTGGGAAATGCATTTTAAAAAAAATTTATGGAAGTGGAAAATCATCGGTGCCTCCTGAGCATCGAGCCCGAGGACAGTGAGGTGCTGCGGACTCAATCGCCTGCCTCAGGCACCCCCCTCTGGAAGTCCGAAAATTCAACTTTATCCCAGGAATACGGGAGTCACATAGCGGTGATCAGGGGATTATTCTGGGCTTATTGATCCTGGTTTCGGACATCTATGAACCGGGGAAACCGCATTTGCGGACCGAACCTGCGCTAACCCTGACCGTGGGCACACTACAGCAACATCGGTTGCTGTAATGACGGACCCGCTCCCGAACGAGTGGTCTCCAATAACCGGAAGGTCGGAGGATGAGCCGAACGTGGTCGTGGCCGATCCTCAGGCACGGCCGGACGAGCTGACCCCGCGACCTCCGAGAAAAAGGGCGGAAAAACGCCGCCACTTGTTGACGGAGGTGGACTCTGTCAGAGAACTGGCACACAGCCAGGACTTATTCGAGCCCCTCCAGTCCGATTTTGAGGGACTTACCTCAGATGACGAGGGAGATATCAGCCCATCAGTGACGCCTCGTCCAAAAGAGGGTCACCTGGTGGTTCTAGCGGTCCCAACCCAGACGACACCGCCTCCACCATTTACGTCGTCCCCCCTGATGGACCTCTCAGGGAGGACTTGGACCGTTTACTTCAGGGGACGGATTTCCCCTGCGCACAGCCACAGCGGGAGCTCTCCTCCTCCCCCAAGATCGTTACTGCTGCTGCTGCGGCTGCTGCTGTTGCTGGTGATGCTGCTGCTGCTGCTGATGATGGTGCTGCTGCTGCTGCTGCTGCTGCTTCTGCTCCTGTCTCGATCCCGATGGCTGTGACTGCTGCGACCTCTCCGGAACGGGTGGAGATGGTTAGGATGAGGCGCACAAAGACCTCCAGCCAGAGGTCAGAAGAACAACACACACCTGCGAGACCGAAGGGACTTCGGCGACCCACGAGACATATCTCCACGCCGAATAAGTTTAACGACTGGAGCCTCACCATCACCAAGAAATGGGTCATCCTGGGTGACTCCAACGTCGCTCGGATCCCGACGTTCGAGGCGGAGGACCTGCAAATAGATGCTTTCCCAGGCGCAAAATGGAAGCATGCAGTGGCGCTCCTGAAGGAGGCGACGGTCCGGAGCCCGGTCGAAAAGATCATCCTCTCCTTTGGCCTGAATAACAGGTGTCAAAGGGCAAAGGCCACTCCGATCATCGAACTCCAAGCCGCCCTGCGTGTTGCCTCAGAGAGGTTCCCGGAGGCACGCATCCTGGTGCCTGAGGTAAACTTTGGGCCACTCCTCAGTCACCGGGAGCAGGCCATGTTAAAACACTTAAACAGTTTTATTAGATCTCGTCCAGGTCACCTACCTGCTCTGCCTGAGGGCTTCGCGACGGAGAAGGATGGGATCCACTGGACGTCCACGACGGCGGCGGCCATGCTGGCTCACTGGCACAGTGTGCAAAAAAACTAGGCACCCCCGTGAGCCGGAATGCGCCGAGTGGGGGAGAGACCGTCCTGAACCTGTCCTGCAGGTTCGAGTGCTCGGAGGCCCAGCTGCGACTGCTCAACAGAGGTCTGACCTTCGTGCCCTCCACGACAAGCAGGTGGGTGAAACTCGAAAGCAGGTATGACCTCCAGCAGTATCATCGCAGGGTCAAGCTGGCCCTGTTTTTCAATGCTGACCCCAGCAGAGAGCCTCAGCCTTTTACTAACAGATCTCTCTGGTCTCCCACCATGCGAGAATTGCCTCCTGAAACCGAAATTCTAATCAGAACCGATCTGGAATTTTTCCAGCAAAGTTTCAAACCTGATCGATTGGAGCCTAATTTGACGGAGGCTGAGTTTTTAGCACTAGCGGAATTAATTGACAATGAGCAGATTGTCATTAAGCCCGCCGACAAAGGGAGTGCAATTGTCATTCTGGACAGACGGCAATATTTGTGGGAATGTTACAGACAACTATCTGACCCGAATTATTACCAGAAGTTGCAGAAGCCCATCTACCCGGAGACCATCCCCATTGTGGCTAAAATTCTTAATCGGTTACACAAAAACAAGTTCATTTCGGCAAAACAAAAGACTTACCTGTCAGCTCCATTGGAACCTAGGCCCCGATTATTTTACATCTTGCCAAAAATACACAAGGAACCAGTTAAATGGTCGGTGCCATACAAAATCCCCCCGGGTAGGCCCATCGTCTCGGATTGCAGCAGCGAGACGTATAGGACGGCTGAATTTATTGATTTTTATTTAAATCCCCTGTCAAAATTGCACAAAAGTTACATCAAGGACACCTATCATTTTATTGAGATTGTGAAAAACATCCAAATTCCTGTACATTCCTTGCTTTTCACCATTGACATAGACAGCTTATACACAAATATTGTCACTGCAGAGGGTATAAACGCTGTCCAAAATGTCTTTCGTAAGAATCCTGATGGAGGGAGACCAGACCGGGAAATCATTCAACTTTTAGAGATCAACTTGCTCAGGAATGATTTCCAGTTCAACGGGGAGTGGTTCTTGCAGGTGAAGGGAACTGCCATGGGAAAGAGGTTCGCGCCGGCCTACGCGAACATCTTCATGGCCGAATGGGAGGAGTCCGCCCTAAATGCCTGCGATAAGAAACCGCTGCATTATTACAGGTATTTGGATGACATCTGGGGTGTTTGGACTCATTCAGAGGAGGAGTTTAACCGCTTTCTACACACCCTAAACACTCACAACGCCTCCATCAAATTAAAGTCGTCCACCAGCCTTACTGCAGTGGACTTCTTGGACACCACCACTTTCAAAGGGCAAAATTTCACCAACACCGGCCAATTAGACATCAAAGTCTACTTCAAACCCACTGATACGCATGCATTGTTGTTTAAATCCAGTTTCCATCCAAAGCACACGTTTGCGGGATTAGTTAAATCACAATTAATTCGATTTCACAGGATTTGCACACAAAAATCTGATTTTTATGAGGCGGTTAGGGTGCTGTTTTCGGCTTTGTCCAGCAGAGGGTACCAGAGGTCCTTCTTACGGAGGTGTTTGAAGGCCTTTTCTGAATCCAAGCAGCCGGATGAGACCGTGACACTTCCTTTCATCAGCACCTACTCACCTGCTAATGTCAATCTGGCCTGTGGTTTGAGACAAAATTTTGTAGGGTTCCAAACTGTTAGTGGAAGGCTGACCGACAGGAGAGTCATACCTGCGTTCCGACGAAACAGAAACCTGAAGGACCATCTCGTTCATGCCAAACTCAGATCACAGACTGAGCCGAGCACAATCTGGTGTTTCAGACACCAGAAATGGTTGTTGAACCACCATACCCACAAAGTTTATTTTATCCCGCTTAGCGGGGGCCCACAAACACAAAATTGTGTTTATTTAATAAGATGCCAGGTTTGCAGAACCAGATTTGTGGGTCATATGGCAAATACAATGCTGGCCCGACTGGTTTTGCATGAACGAGATGTAGCCCAACGGTTGAGGAGGAAGCCATTTTCCCTGCTTAATGCACATTTCGTGCAGTATGGATGGAGCTCCGTGAGGCTCATGGTACTGGAGCATGATCCGACCTGGACTTTGGGCCAACGAAAAAAAGCAGCCTTGATTTGGGCTGCTAAATTGGACACCTACTCACCCTCGGGCTTAAACGAGAGGTGATAGCCGCGGCGTCGGGGGTCCTCGGGACAGTATGGCCTGCGCATCGCGCCCCCTATAGCCTCCGGCGAGGGGGACGCAGATGGTCTTTGGACCGTTTTCAACTTTCCTACTCATTCTAATTACAGGGCCTCGAAAGAGTCCTCTATTGTTATTTTTCGTCACTACCTCCCCGAGTCGGGAGTGGGTAATTTGCGCGCCTGCTGCCTTCCGTGGATGTGGTAGCCGTTTCTCAGGCTCCCTCTCCGGAATCGAACCCTGATTCCCCGTTACCCGTTGTCACCATGGTAGGCATGTAGCGTACCATCGAAAGTTGATAGGACAGACATTCGAATGAGATGTCGCCGCCACGGAGGGCCAGCGATCGGCCCCAGGTTATCTAGAGTCACCAAAGCGGGCCGGGGCGGGCCCCTCACCCCCCCCGTGAGAGACAGAGAGAGCCGCACCCCGCATGGGTTTTGGGTCTGATAAATGCACGCATCCCCAGCGGCCCACCTAGCTAGCACACAGAGCCAACAGAAGCAGAAGGCTCAATGCTGCTATCAAACCAATGGCCATACCTCTGAAACATGCACGGTTACAAGGCTGTTTTTTAGTAACTTTTAATGCTAGGCGGGAGCTAAAGCTAAAGTGACTTTACCATTTGCTGCTGTCTGCAACACAGCACTGCTAATAAATAGACAAATTTAGATTATTTGATTATTTTCTTGCTGAAATAACTGAAGACCAGCTGTGGTTGAGCTTAGGTCCAAGAAATAGAAGCAAATTAGTAAAAGTGAAGATCGCTTGATGTCATAGTCCAAAGTGAAATTTATGTGGAGCTGTACAGACTATAGAGCCTGACGCAGCGAGCTGATTACCCCATTTGAATTCAGGCGCCTTAATGTGAAACGGTGCTCCAGACTTCAGGGTGGAAACCATTTTAAATTAGATACTGTTGAAATCTTTCAGTTATTATTGTGTATAAAAATACAGACAAAATATTATTAAAGTATGAATAAATAGAAAAAGACATCAGATTATTATGTTAATGCTTTTGGAAACATAAGATATATTTTAATCAATAATGTAGGCAGCTAGCTGTAGGCCTAACAAATTGTTGACTTTGAATTGTAAACCTCATGCATTTATGAGCTAAACAGAAAGTAGATTTAAAAGCTACACACTGTGTTCTTTGCAAACAAAATACATCCAAAAGAGAAATAAAATATTTTTTACAGTGTGTGGGCTGTTGTCAAAGGAAGATGACAGACATCATAACCAACAGCATAGATGAGCTGGGCTTCCCGAACACCTCAGCAGAACCTTAGCCTCCATACCATGCTGCATTGATGCAGTAATTCAAATTTAAAATACTTTATTGATCACAAAGATAAATTAAATAACAGTGATACTCCAAAAGGCTGCCACCCTGAGTGGCGCAATTATGGAATAATAATAATCCATGCAAAAGAAGTCCATACATATTGTACTAATTCTTCACTTAACACAGCTGTACACGGTGCTATCCATTCATTGTGTTATACTTCTCCAACACAGAACAATGCCAGCAACAAGATCATTTAGATTTCCCTTCACTTTGAGAAACCATCCACTATTTGCACATCCTTGACTCTCCACCCCTTCATAAAATATTCAGAGTGTGACATTCATCCAGCTGCTGCCCCCGCCTCCCCTTCCCACATATGCCTGGCAGGCAGCCAGGGCATGTGGCCTTTTGAGGGCAACAAAGGGCAGGGAAAGTAAGAAATCTATTCAGCTTTAAAATTCAGAACAGGGGAATAGATGTTGATAATAAATGAATTGGTCATTAAACAGGACTGGGTATTCTCATCAAGTCTGTCATCAGCTATGAATTCACATGCTCACTCCTGATCATGTGACCATTGAGGGATGATGCAAAACTCCCAAGTCAGGAGATGGGACATGTTCTGTAGATATAGATAGTGTATACATATAAATATAAATATGGGAGCTGTATGCACAGATTATACAGAATATACAGATTATACAAGAATGTTAGGGAATGGATTATATATGTATATAATATAATACAAGATAAATAATGGCAGATAAAATTTACAGGTTGTATGTGTGTGTGAAGAAAACAGTCCGTGATGTGTGTGTGTGTGAGGATAGTCCATGTGTTATTGTTGTATGAGAGGATAGGGGAGTACAGTCCTTAAAGTTTATGTTTTATGTCAGGAGGCGTTCAAAAGCGTGACAGCTGTGGGAAAGAAGCTGTTCCGGTGCCTGGTGGTTCTGGTCCGTAGGCTTCTGTAACGCCTCCCAGAGGGCAGGAGGGAAAAGAGTGTGTGTGCTGGGTGAGTGGAGTCCTTTGTGATTTTCCCGGCCCTTTTCAAACACCGCTTCCTGTAGATGTCCTTGATGGCAGGGAGCGGTGCCCCGGCGATATACTGGGCAGTTTTCACCACCCTCTGCAGCGCCTGCCGGTCGGAGACAGAGCAGTTCCCGTACCAAGCTGTAATACAGTTGGTGAGGATGCTCTCAATGGTGCAGCGGTAGAAGTTCGTGAGGATCTCTGAGGACAGGTGGTTCTTCCTCAGGGTCCTCATGAAGAAGAGGCGCTGATGCACCTTCTTAATGAGTTTGGAGCACCTGGTCGTCCAAGTCAGGTCCTCGGAGATGTGGACTCCCAGGAACTTAAAGGTGTCCACACGCTCCACCACTGTCCCCTTAATGTGGATGGGTGGATGTGGGTCAGCATTCCTCCTGAAGTCCACGATAAGCTCCTTGGTCTTCTCGGTGTTCAGCTGCAGTTTTTTTTGTCGCATAATCCATTAACTTTAATTTTTAATTGTCAAGGTATTTTTTTAAAATTTTTTTTACCCTTCCAGGGGGTCTTTTGTGGGCTCTAGTGTCCCTTATATGATAGTAGGCTGACAGGAAACGGGGAAGGAGAGGGGGGAAGACATGCGGCAAATATCGTCGGGTCCGGGAGTCGAACCCGCGGCCGTGTCGAGGACTCAAGGCCTCCAAATATGGGTCGCGCTATCCACTACGCCACCACGGCACGCCCTGTAAAGGTATTTTTATGAGATCTTTTATTTTTAAACCATTGAAAGTCTTCACTAGTCACATCTGCAAATTGCTTTATCTGAGGAACTGAAAAAAAACACACTTAATATCTCCACAAATACAATTTGATTATGTTTCTATGCTGAAAAAAGTGTCAAAAAAATATCTAATCCAATTTTTTCAGTTATTCCTCCAGAAACCATTGCATCCTCAGGGAAGTGAAGATACCTTCCTTATAACTGAGTCATCCTTCCAAATACATGGAGAGCTTTAGTTAGCACTGATATTTTGAAATTGTGAAAAAATTGACCCAAAATTACAATATTTGTCACATTTTCAGCAATGTGCACCCTTGTCTCTCATCCCCCTCTCCACATGCCTACCCTGCATTATGACTTCCTTTAAAAAAAAAAAAACTAAAAAAAACAGACTGCCTGCATCCCAATGCTCCTCCTGGCTTTGTGCTCCCAGACATCAGGCAGAGGCATCTCCCCATATGTGATGATAAATAAAGTCTTTCTGTTTTTCCACCAACTGCAATTAGCCTGGAATCTCATGGAGCATACAGGACAAAACCTTCCCAACTTCCATTCATCTATTATCCAAGGGGGGCTGGTGCCTATCTAAAGCGATGATTGGGATAGAGGTCACTCTGGACAGGTCGCCAGGGCAACTCAAGAAACTCATCCTACCATACAAAACTCAAATAGCATTTACTGTGCAACAGTAAAAGACAAATTCAATCATAAATACATTATCATCATGATGATGTGACTAGGGATTCACTGATCCACTTTTTTCACTTCCAATACCAATGCTGATATCAAGCGTTTAGTATCAGCTGATACCAATGTGATACAGAAAAACAGTGCTTTAATGACTTAAAACATTTCTTATATTAAACACAGACAAAAATGTACTGAATTACACATTTATTTAATAACTCTGAACCAACACAGCATGCTTAAAAATACCAACTGTCATATCCACATAGCTGAATCTTGTGAGTGTGTGTCCTACCTTTTCTCCTGCAGGGTGAGGCAGGCAGGTGCAACTCCAGCTGCAGATATTTGAACTAATCTGGAGGTGCCTCTGAATAGGAGCTGGATTCCTGTGGCAGACACCAGATGTTTCTATTGTGGTAACCTGGTTGTTTCTTAGTAGACCTTAGTCATAGTACTGACCTCGGTCCTGGTCTGATCTCTGTCACAGCTGACGCTGGTTCTCCTATTCAGCTTCAACACTGATACCAGCATTCCCTATTCCTTCTGGCTTATCTTGGTCTGCCCTCCTTTGTTCCCTGGCCACCATCCCTGTCTATTCCTCTGCTTCAGATCTCAATCAACTGCTCACCTGCCTGTCCTCTATCCAACAGTCCATCGCTTTCCCCAAAGCCTGAAGAAATCATTCAGAAAACAAATTCTCAATATCGCTCACCTACTCACAGCCGATCTGTGTCAGTGGATGCCTCTATAGCAGGGGTGTCAAACTCCAGCCTGAGGACCTCTGTCCTGCAGTTTTTAGATGTGCCACAGCTACAAAACACTGGAATGAAATGGCTTAATTACCTCCATCTTGTGTAGATAGGTACTCCAGAGCCTTGCTAATGAGCTAATTATTCTATTCAGGTGGTGCAACAGCGGCACATCTAAAATTTGCAGGGCAGTGGCCCTCCAGGACTGGAGTTTGAAACCTGTGCTCTATAGGATCACTCTGTCTCCTTCCTGTCTGCATATTGATCTCTCATCCAGTCCACTTATTAATTACTCACCTTTTTCTCCATCAGTGCAAATGCCTGCCGGTCCTTACCTCTTACCTTCAGTTCTCCTGTGCAGTCCTGGTCATGTTTGGCATAGTCGAACATGACCAGAACACGAACATGACTAGGACTGGTCATGTTCGACATGACACCAATAGCTTCACAGTCTTGGTCAAACATGTAAAACCAACATCTTTAATATGTACAGTCAGTGCAATTAGGAATAGAATAGCCAAAGTGAAAGAAATAATAAAGAAACTGAAACCGACAAAAACAATAGGTTGACTACTTTGGTCAACCATGTAAAAATAAACTATGACAAATCTTCTTTCAAATGGTTCAGAAAGTGCTATTAGAAATTCTAAATATAATGTAAAATCAATATTAAAGCATGATGTTCAGAACACAAAGCATAGAATTAGACTGAATAGATATGACCTTATGGATTGGGCACATTGTCAATATTTCCTGATCTAGAATTCCTTTCAATATCAGGTCCAATACAGATAATAATATTGTATTTGTGGATCTCTAGTTTAGATAACCAAAGGTGCTCAGCAGTCGTCATAAATCAATGATTGTTTCTTTTCTGATGAGAAACTCGTTCATGCATTTATCTTTAGTCACACTGATAACTGCAACAGGGAAAGGGATGAAATGATGAGTATGTGCTCTCTTTCACCCTAAGGACTAAATCTGCCTCTGCTCTGATCTGTTTAGCTCAGTTTTCCCCCTAAATGAAGCCACTAAAATATAGAAAAGACTCCTGAGTCAGTGCTCCTTTGTTTTTTTGTAGTTCTGGTTCTGCTGGAGGTTTCTTCTTGTTGAAATGGATGTTTTCCTCTCCACTGTTGCTACATGCTTGCTCAGTATGAGGGATTGTTGTAAAGTCAATGAGGCAACATATCCACTCTCCATGTGCTCATTCAGGAGGAAGCAATGACTCGATGGATTTCCTTTGACAGAAAACATTTTTAACCAATTTAAGTAATAAATTTAGCTTGAGTGCACAACTAGAATAACAAGGAATGTGTGTAATTGACTTTGAATCTGTCTGTATGAATGGACTGAATTAACTTTTTTGTTATTTAAAATGTCCTTGGATGAAATGTTTTATGAATTGGTGCTGTATAAATAAAGCGCAAAAAATTGAATTGAGCATTCCTATTTTTAGGTTTTACACTTTATTGACTTTATTAAATAGAAGCGAAAAATATTTTGTGTTATGGGATATGGTGGGGAAGTATATTTTAGATATTTTAGTATAACTTTAAGTATGGAACCTGCAAAGACTTAAAAGGTAGACAGAGACATGGGAAAACATCGTTGGATGGATGGATGGATGGATGGATGGATGGATGGATGGATGGATGGATGGATGGATGGATGGATGGATGGACGGATGGATATAGACGGATGGGTGGACATCCACATCCTCGCACAAATTTCTGGATTTTCTTATCCAGAAATTTGTGCGAGGACTAAACTCAGGAAAAATATATATATTGATGCGTTTCCCTTTACATTGTTAGAAAAATCTGGAAAATACTTAAATACAATTCTACATTTTCCACTTTATGTACGAACTGCGAAAATATTTATAAAAACTTTTTACCAGGTTGTGAAACGATGCAAAACCTGAACATTTGGCAGAAGTTCTGTGTTTTTCTCGATAGTTTGTCAGTTTCCTGCTGCAGATTATCCCAGAGTTCCCAGGTAGAAAAAAACCCACAGCCATATCCAGAATCTTTACATCAGCTATCTGTGCAGAAATATTTATTTCGGTGGCATTCTGCTTGTAATGTATCAACAGTTTTAAATTAAACTAACCTTTGTAGCAGCTAGACATAACAAAATCGCTGCTACATGCGCAGATATAAGCTGAGCTCAATCTTTTGCCTTCTGTTGCTTGTTCCAATTCCATAAAAATGATTGAGGCTGTGCCATGAACAATGAACTCTTTCTTTACAGGGGCATTTGAACTGATAGCCATGTAAACAGGAAACTATTGCCACAGCAATAAGAAGCTCATTCAGAGCTAAAAGACTATTAAAAAACATATTTTTCTCAAGATCTGCACACAAAAATAATGCCAGAGCATTCAGAGCAATAGGAATGAAGATATGTATACCTTGCTTTTTAGGACACTAAAACTGAAAAATCTTCTTATTTAAAAAAATGCTGTGAATACTTATTTTTGTGTACAAAGTCATAAAAACAGAGACAACACAAACTGTTGTTCAGGGTTTGGGAACTTGAGGTCACTTTCTAAACATCAGCAGAAACCATCACTGGAAAGGACGGTCATTAAATTTTAACAAGAGCTGAATGTTTGTGCAAAGAATGCAATTGTTTCTAATGAGACGCAGAGACAAACAAACTACACACACTTCTGTGTAACTTATGCCAAGCTAAGGTAAGGTAATTCTATTTCTATAGCACATTTTCAGCAACAAGGCAATTCAAAGTGCCAAACACACAACCAACAGCATACACAATCCTCAATTAGCCAAATCCCATTTCCACCATTTAAAGCACAATGGGCATGAACATATTTAATGTGATTTAATTCATTCTCATGTAATTCATTCCACAGCTGGGTTATTGATGACCCAATGACAATACTGGGTTAGAGCTCCCTTTTCCTTCTACAAATAAAAAAATCTTATAAAGTCATTCATGATCAGAGATTAATATAATCCAGGTAGAATAATCCACTCCAGTTTGAACTGAATTGATTTTACTTGAATGGGAGAAAACATATTAATGGACATACAATATTGCCTTAGATACACTGGATTTAGCAAGATGCTTTTTTCCATTCGTAGTCCTATGAAGCAAACAAAAACATACAAAAATAATGTTAATATGATAGAAAAAGACAGTAAAAATAAATGAAAACTATATCGGGTCAGGTAAACCTACGTATGTCAAAGTGCTAGTTTTTTTAAATGTTTACAAAATTATATCTGTTGTTGTAGCATGTCTTTGTTTTGAGGTTACTAACTAGCATGAACCACACATCAGAAAAATGGAGAGAGGTTTGGAATTTTTCTAAAACCTCCCTTTAATGGTGGGTCTGTGCCTTTAATAAGAACGCTCCACTACTCCCACACCAGATGGAGTGCCTCTAGCTAACTACTCCAGACAGAACAAAAAGGATTGGCAAAATTGAGGATATTTAAGTTTTGCCATTCCCATCGACCTTTTTTAATGCAATGCTCCAAAACATACATAAAAATACTTAGATGGAAACGTGGTTAGTGTGTAGGTCATTGAAGGGATCTGACTAAAACATAACTATTTCTACAACCGTCACATTGCTCCCTGAGGCAGCGATACCCTGGGCAAAGAGCCGTATCAAAAATCATTACTTCATTCAACATAGAAAAAATCTGATTTTAAACTCTGGTACCTGCGTTCTTGTTCATAAAGTCCATGTGTCATGTATGTTGCAGGAATTAGAGTAGGATCAACATGCAGACAGGAGAATAGAATGTTCATATGAGCCATGGTTTAATGAAATAAGTCCATAACACTTACAAAACCTGAAACCCCAGCATATGAACCGGGGCGAACTGCTGTAAGGTGCAACAGAGTAAGGGGGCAAACAGAAGGAACCAGTGGTGAGTAACGAGTCCAGGAAGTAGATATACAGATGACAGAGTGGCGATGAGAAAGGAACTTATAAGGGGAACTGACTGCAGCTGAGAAGGGAGCAGTGAGGCTTGATGAGGTAAATGACTAGCAACTGGGGAAGGGAAGTAAATGAAAAAGTGATCAAGGCAAAACCAAAGAGTAAACCAGAAGGGAGAGAACCTAAATAACAGAAATAATTACAAAATCTAATAAAATAAATCCAAGACCTAAAAAGATAGACTAAACTAACAGAACAAGCTAGAATGAGACGATAAAATAAGTGAAAAACAAATCCAGAAATAAAGTATGATCAAACTGAAAGACTAAAATAGCATGGGGCAAATAATGAAAAGAAAAAAAGAAAAAACCAAAGTAGAAGTACACTACTGGAAGAGATATGACAGGATGCATCCCAGCAGGTTTCGTCATAATCATCCAAAGCTTGACTTTCATGCCTACAGCAATCTTTGTCATCAGCGTGTAAATGTGTGCATGAATGGAAATCACTGATTTTATGTAAAGTGTCTTTGAGGGTTCTAATGAAGTGCTATATAAGTGTGATGTCATTTCATTACAGCCATCTTTATGTGTCAGATCGAGGGATCTGCTCAAAACAATGCTGAATCACCTTTAACATTTCTACTCTATGTATCTGAGCACACAGTTTCCATGCTGTGTCAGGGTCAGACGTTCAATCTGCTTCACTGTCCGGGGTCATCAGAGTCCTCTGTAACTCCCCAGGGATTATGCCTAGCTTGTTCTCTCACTACTCTACATTTCAGCATAATAATGTATTAAAATCCAAAGAGATGATAAACTGTGTGCAACAAATTCACATCCACCATGTTGTGTGGTTTTCTTCAGATTTCTGTTCCATTCCCTCAGAGAGAGTTCTCTTCATTCTTTGTTAAAGAGCCACAAATACATCCCTTAAAATCTAGATGCTAAATCACTTCGATTGCACTGGGAAGTCTTTCATTCTTGTGACTCTGGGTCGTGTGTATGTGTGTGGAATGTGGGAGCACTCTTGCGGTGAATTTTTTGTGTGCAGTACAGACTTTCTGCTTCTGAGCTGCAGATTCTGATGGAAGTGCTGTCAGGTCAGGTCATTGTCACTGAGGTCTGGGTGAGTGTGTTTTCACTGTTGGTCTGGAAAATGCTTTGAAAAGAGGTTTTCTCCTCAGTGAGTCATATAAAGTGAAGAATTTTAATGTCTTTTTTGTATGTTAAGTCATTAGAAGCAGAACAGAGCGTCTCCTTGTTCAATCTGCAGCTCAAGGAACTCCTTTCAGATGATGTGCATGCATGTGGAAAACACTTTCCAGCATTTACACCAAAACAAGGTTAGGATGTCAGTTTACAGTCGTTAAAAAAACTGCACACCCTACCAATGTCAGGATTGGGTTTTCTGTGTTTATTTTGAGTTTCTGTGTTGTCCTGTCTACCCGTTGATTGTTCCCAGGTGTGTCTCGTTCTGTGATTACCCTTTGTGTATTTAATACCACCTGTGTGTCTTTGTCGGGTCCTTGTCGTTCCAGTCTGTTGGTTCTGTTGTGTCGCTTTTGATGTTACCAGTCGCTACCAGATTTGAGTCTTAGCTTTCTGCTCATCTGTGCTGCCTGGACTTTTGGATTATTTGTGCCTTTTTCACCATTAAATATTAGTTCATCATTCCAACCTGGGTCCTCCACGTTTTCCTCACCACCCTACAACCGCACTTCATGACAACCAGAGCTTGTGATTTTTTATAACAGATTTGGACATATGGATTTTATATACAAATCCTGAAAAAAAAATCAAGTAATATTAATAAACTTTAAAAACTCAAGAAAAAGCCTATTTCAAACCAATTTAAAAGCAAACATTTTTGGTCATGAATAAATAAGTAGACCTTTTATTACAACTTGAAACTCATTCCCAAATCAAGTTCTTTTGCTGATAAACTGTCTAAATAAGTTATTTAGGGTTCTACCTATATGTTCCAATGCTAATTTTGTGCATTTCTTTTAGTTCGGCATGAATTGGCCTAAACTCGTCTCACTACTGGCCTCTTCAGTCAAATGGTTTATTTTCCTACTGGTTGCAGCATTATGGTTTGATACATCTTTGTCATTATGGCTATAAAAGATCACTTTATACCTTAAAATGGCAGGAATTTTACACAGCTATATCACATAAGCTGAACATGATGAGAACATTATTATTGAACATGTTGAAAATTTCTTCTGTTTAAACTTCAGCTAAAACAAGTATGCGGGGATTGATGCTCCAACACCTGAGTAAGATGCAGACATCTCCTCTGATGGCTGATGGACGAGCATTAGTGCCATGGCTGAATTATGAATATAGCTCATTAACTGTTTACATTCATCACTACCAAGATTTTTAATAGGTAATTAAAAACTGATTTTTATGACTTATTGCATGAACAAGCTTATTCATGTGTTATTTCAATGTGATATCTTATTTAATGGAAACACTGCAATTGCAAAATTGTGTTTTTTGACACTGATGGAATGTAGCTAAACATTAGTGCATATTTGTAATGGAAACACAGGTATTGAGTTTGGTGCTCCTGCCTGTTGAAGTGAGGGTGTGGTCTTCTGGATGAATATTTTTGCAGCTTATGGGTCTTGTAAGGAATTAAGAGGCCTCAAAGGAATTTGAAAATTCTTTATCTTAAACAGTCTGTGAGTGGAGGACCACTGTCTGGTGGTCTCATGGTCCCAGTAAGTTCACACCTAGAGCTATAAGATGCTTAATGATCCATCCATCCATCCATCCATCCATCCATCTTCTTCTGCTTATCCGGGGTCGGGTCACGGGGGTAGCAGCTTCAGAAGGGAGGCCCAGACTTCCCTCTCCCTGGCCACTTCTTCTAGCTCTTCTGGGGGAATCCCGAGGCGTTGCCAGGCCAGCCGAGAGACATAGTCCCTCCAGCGTGTCCTGGGTCTTCCCCGTGGCCTCCTCCTGGTGGGACGTGCCCGGAACACCTCACCAGGGAGGCGTCCAGGAGGCATCCTGACCAGATGCCCGAGCCATCTCAACTGGCTCCTCTCGATGTGAAGGAGCAGCGGTTCTACTCTGAGTCCCTCCCGGATGACTGAGCTTCTCACCCTATCTCTAAGGGAGAGCCCAGCCACCCTACGGAGAAAACCCATTTCGGCCGCTTGTATCCGCGATCTCGTTCTTTCGGTCATGACCCAAAGCTCATGACCATAGATGAGGGTGGGAACGTAGATCGACCGGTAAATTGAGAGCTTCGCTTTTTGGCTCAGCTCTCTCTTCACCACGACGGACCGATACAGCGCCCGCTTGACGGCAGACGCTGCGCCAATCCGCCTGTTGATCTCCCGCTCCCTTCTTCCCCCATTCGTGAAAAAGATCCCGAGATACTTGAACTCCTCCACTTGGGGCAGGACACCCCCCTGACCTGGAGAAGGCACTCTACCCTTTTCCAGCTCAAGACCATGGCCTCGGATTTGGAGGCACTGATCCCCATCCCGGCCGCTTCACACTCGGCTGCGAACCGCTCCAGCGAGAGCTGCAGATCACGACTGGATTAAGCCAAAAGGACCACATCATCTGCAAAAAGCAGAAATGAGATCCTAAGGCCACCAAATCGGATCCCCTCAACACCTTGGCTGTTCCTAGAAATTCTGTCCATGAAAGTGATGAACAGAATCGGTGACAAAGGGCAGCCCTGGTGGAGTCCAACTCTCACTGGAAACGAGCCCGACTTACTGCCGGCAATGCGGACCAGACTCTGACACCGGTCATACAGGGACCTGACAGCCCGTATCAAAGGGCCCGGTACCCCATACTCCCGGAGAACCCCCCACAGGGCTCCCCGAGGGACATGGTCGAATGCCTTCTCCAAGTCCACAAAACACATGTAGACTGGCTGGGCGAACTCCCATGCACCCTCCAGGACCCTGCCGAGGGTGTAGAGCTGGTCCAGTGTTCCACGACCAGGACGAAAACCTCACTGCTCTTCCTGAATCCGAGGTTCGACTATCCGATGGACCCTCCTCTCCAGGACCCCTGAATAGACCTTGCCAGGGAGGCTTAAGAGTGTGGCCCCTCTATAATTAGAGCACACCCTCCGGTCCCCCTTTTTGAACAGGGGGACCACCACCCCAGTCTGCCAATCCAGGGGAACTGCCCCCGATGTCCATGCAATATTGCAGAGTCGCGTCAGCCAACACAACCCTACAACATCCAGAGCCTTAAGGAACTCCGGGCGGATCTCATCCACCCCCGGAGCCTTGCCACCGAGGAGCTTCTCAACCACCTTGGCGACCTCGTCCCCAGAGATTGGAGAGCCCAACCCAGAGTACCCAGGCTCAGCTTCTTCAATGGAAGGCATGTTGGTGGGATTGAGGAGGTCTTCGAAGTACTCTGCCCACCGGCCCACAACGTCCCGAGTAGAGGTCAGCAGCACACCATCCCCACTATAAACAGTGATGGTGCCATACTGCTTCCCCCCCTGAGACGCCGGATGGTGGACCAGAATCGCCTCGAAGCCGTACGGAAGTCTTTCTCCATGGCCTATCCAAACTCCTCCCATGCCCGAGTTTTTGCCTCAGCAACCACCCGAGCAGCATGCCGCTTCGCCTGCCGGTACACATCAGCTGCTTCCGGAGTCCCACATGCCAAAAAGGCCCGGTAGGACTCCTTCTTCAGCCTGACAGCATCCCTCACCGAAGGTGTCCACCAACGGGTTCGAGGGTTGCCGCCGCGACAGGCACCGACAACCTTGCGGCCACAGCTCCGATCGGCCGCCTCGACAATGGAGGCACCGAACACGGTCCACTCAGACTCCATGTCCCCCACCTCCCCCGGGACGTGCTCGAAGTTTTGCCGGAGATGGGAGTTAAAGCTCCGTCTCACAGGGGATTCCGCCAGACATTCCCAGCAGACCCTCACAACACGTTTGGGCCTGCCAGGCCTGACCGGCTTCCTCCCCCACCACCGGAGCCAACTCACCACCAGGTAGTGGTCAGTGGACAGCTCCGCACCTCTCTTCACCTGAGTGTCCAAGACATACGGCCGCAGATCCGATGAAACAATGACAAAGTCGATCATCGAGTTGATCACTGCGGCCTAGGGTGTCCTGGTGCCAAGTGCACATATGGACACCCTTATGCTTGAACATGGTGTTCGTTATGGACAATCCATGACGAGCACAGAAGTCCAACAACAGAACACCGCTCGAGTTCAGATCGGGGGGGCCGTTCCTCCCAACCACGCCCCTCCAGGTCTCACTGTCATTGCCCACGTGAGCGTTGAAGTCCCCCAGCAGAACAAGGGAGTCCCCAGGAGGAGCACTCTCCAGTACCCCCTCTAAGGACTCCAAAAAGGGTGGGTAATCTGAACTGTCGTTCGGCCCGTAAGCACAAACTACAGTCCGGACCCGTCCCCCCACCCATAGGCGGAGGGAGGCTACCCTTTCGTTCACCGGAGTAAACCCCAACGTACAGGCGCCGAGATGGGGAGCAACAAGTATACCCACTCCTGCCCGACGCCTCTCACCTTGGGCAACTCCAGAGTGGAAGTATGTCCAGCCCCTCTCAAGGAGGCTGGTTCCAGAACCAGAGCCATGCGTCGAGGTGAGACCGACTATTTCTAGCCAGAACCTCTCGACCTCACACACTAGCTCCGGCTCCTTCCCCACCAGAGAGGTGACATTCCATGTCCCAACAGCCAGCTTCTGCAACCGAGGATCGGATCGCCAGGGTCCCCTCCCTCTGCCGCCACCCATCACACAATGCACCCGATCCCTTTGGCCCCTCTCACGGGTGGTGGGCCCATGGGAGGGGGGACCCCTGTTTCCTCTTCGGCCTGAGCCCGGCCAGGCTCCATGGGTAAAAGCCCGGCCACCAGGCGCTCGCCATCGTGCCCCCCCTCAAGGCCTGGCTCCAGAGTGGGGCCCCGGTGACCCGCGTCCGGGCGAGGGAACGCCAAGTCCAATGTTTTTGTTCATCATTGGGGTCTTCGGGCTGCGCTTTGTCTGGTCCCTTACCTAGGACCTGTCTGCCTTGGGTGACCCTACCAGGGGCATGAAGCCCCAGACAGCATAGCTCCTAGGATCATTGGGGCACTCAAACCCCTCCACCACGATAAGGTGGCAGGCCAAGGAGAGGGATGCTTAATGAAGTCTCCAAAAATCCTAAAATGGGACCAACTCCAGGACTTCTGGAATAATTTTATTTGGACAACTAAAACTGTTATTGTTTCACCAGAACAGAGGACATGTTGGGCATAAACCTACAACAGAATTTCAGGACAAACCACACATACTAATTGTAAAAGCATTAGTCTAGCCATTGGCTTCCTATGCAATTCTGTTTCATTCTCATCTACAGTTGAATTTCAGTTGGGCTAATCAGCAAACATAAGTAGAATTTGTGAATGATTATGCTACTTTTTTGCATTAATTTAGAGTTATAGTCTGCCCAGATAGGGTTTGGCAATGGCTGGGAAGGAAGAGAGCAAAGCCATTCAGTCAGTATTGGGCACGCTTCCAAATACCGAGATATTAAAGTTGGAACAAGAGGAACATTTAGGACATTGTATTGCTGGTGGAGATGTTATGGCCCATGGAGAGGCTTACAGCGGACACCATTTCCTGTAAGTTTCATCAAGCTGGCCCCTTCTGAAAGGTGTGATGCCACATGCAAATGGTCAGATATACATAAGACTGCTCATTGCAGTAATCATATACATGTGATTGGTGGCCTTTACCCACCTTAGTGAAACACAAATAAGGCTGAGACTGCTTGTGAACTCCTTCATGTATCTGATAGAACTAAGATGAACCCATCTGAGTCTGTCACTCTGTGCTGTAACTCCGTATTGCATCTTAATTCAATGTATGTGCACCCCGTTTTCTGTTAAAACAATATTCAATTCTTCCTAAATAATAATAAAACAAAAATATTCACACCTGTCTTGCACACCTCATTTTATAAATTTTTTACATGTTTTTTCATGTTAATGTGTATTTTTGTTTATATTTTAGTCAAATATACAAAAATATACAAAAAACAACTAATTGGAAATATCATGACCTCCTCGCAGTGCCTCGGTGACCCCTATATGGGTCATAACAGTCATGCTGAAGACTTCTAAAATAAACAATTAGAGTTTGCTGTTGTTTCATGTTAAAGTGGCTCCAAACTACAGTATATCTCTTTGCTATAACCCCTTATAGTCCATACATACATAGTCTTGTACATCTGTAAATAAATATTTATATCTCGTAGAGCACTTCTGGATAGATGCAAACTACATCTCGTTGCTTGTACTTGTGACAGTGCAATGACAATAAAGTTGAATTCTATTCTGTTCTATTCTAAACTTCATTTGAGGCACCATTTCTCTGTATCAATTTTAAATGACCTAATATTTGATGATGCAACTCAGTGAAATTCTTGGGACCCTGAATGCTTTTTTGTGCTTTCATTCCTTCACTGGAAATGTCTTCTCATATTTATTTATTTTACATTTTACACATTAATCATCAATTATGCTGTTGTCCTATTTGGATCATTAAATAGTTGCTTGAATGAAAACAGAAAGAGGAGCTCATACTGTGTGCACACACACATACGAACGCATACACAAACACACTTGCATGCGACTACCACTTGTGTTTGTGTGTACACACACAAACACAAGTATCTTGGTGGGGTTTGCAGATAAACAGTGGTGGCAGCTGCTACCATGGCAACACCATTGTGCTCCCTCCCCCTTCCCCCTCTCCCCGACCAATCCTCCCCCCACCCTCGTTCTGGCTGGGTCGGTGCTTGGCTCAGCCGTAGAGGGAGGACTGAAGACGAGAGACAGGCACTTCTTTTCACACAGAGGGGTGGACAGGAAGAGAAGAGGGACTAAAATCTAGTGCAGTGAACTGGAGTGAGTTGGTTGTTTTTGGTGCTGGGGGGACAGGATGAGTGAGGACAACCACTCCTACAGGCTGGACCCCAGCGATCGCATCAATGGGCTGGGGCAGAGGAGAAAGAGACCCAAGAAGGTAAGTGGATGGATGGAATTCCACATGGTGCTGGGTGTGGGGTGGAGAGGTGGAGCAGATTATGGGGTTTATTGTGCTGTTTTTGATATCCTTCCTTGATGGCTCCTGTCTCCATCTTTGGACAACATGAAGATTTTTTCAATCAAGCTAGCTGGACCTGCTGAGGCCAGCTGGACCTCCTCTCTTCCCTGTGTTGTTGTCGTGTACTCCTCCATGTAGTAGTAGGAGGAGGGAAAGGAGGAGGCTCCTCTCATACACTGACAGGGTGGGTCCCTGCTCTGCTCCTCTGTCGCTCTTTGTGTGCCTCTGTTGTTAACTTTGATCAGCCTCCTCACAGAGTGTTGATGATGATGATTTATTTCAGACATTTCACCAACAAAACATAATAATAATAAAGACATTCATGTTTCTAAGTGTAAATACAATACCTTACTAGTAAATACACCACTTATTTGGTGACTGTGAGTCTGAAAAGGAGTATGAAGTTTAACTTGTATAATCATACCCCTTTTCCATACATTAAATCATAGCATAAATAGTCTTCCTGTTTCCAATATCCTTTTCAAAAATAAAACAATAATAATAATAGTAATAATAATAGTATACTGCCAGCACCTACCTGATTTCTGCAGCACCTAAGACATGCAGCCTTCTGCCAACCTCCAGTGGGACACATTTTTATGATTAGTAAGGCATGTTAGAAATTTTTAATTCAAAAATACTTTATTAATCCCAAAGGGAAACTAAAACTAAGAGTTATTGAAGATGGTGATGGCTGGTGGCAGGAAAGATCTTCTGCAGCAGTCTGTACTGCACTGAATCTGAAGAAGCCTCTGACTGAAGATGGTTTGCCTTCCCAAGACAGTCTTGTGAAGAGGATGGTCAGGGTTGCCCGTAAATTTCTTGATCCTATGAAGAATCCTTCTTTGCATTGTCATCTCCAGAGGCTAACCAGTCGTCCCCAGAACAGAACCAGCCTTCCTTAGATCCCTAATGAGCCTTTTTAGGTCCTTGGTTCTGATGCTGCTGCCCCAACAGATGACAGCAGAAGAGATGAAGCTCTCAACAATTGACTTGTACAAGATCTGTAGCATTTTGCTGCAAACCTTGAAGGATCTTAGCTTCCTCAAGAAGTCCAGTCTGCTCTGTTCCTTCTTATAGATTCTTTACTGTTGTGTCTCCAGTCCAGTCTGTTGTCCAGATTAACACTGAGGTATTTATATTTCTCAACCGCCTCCACTTCTTTTCCCAAGATGGAAATTGAGTTTGATCTAACCCTGTTCCTCCTGAAATCAACAATTATCTCCTTTGTTTTGTTCACATTTAACATGAGATCATTGTTCCCACACCATGACACAAATCGCTCCACCAGCTCTCTGTATTCAGCCTCTTGTCCATCTCATAAAACCAACAACTGCAGAGTCATCTGAGTATTTGTGTAGATGACATAAGTTTAAACTTGTGCTGGAAGTCTGAAGTGTACAGAGTGAAAAGGAATGGTGAGAGAACAGTTTCTAAATTCTGTAGCATTTTGAAGGAGGTTTTTTATTCATGCATATGACCTCACTCAGGGTATCAAAACATTTGTCTTCATCAAACCCAGTAATCGTATATTACTATATCTGTACATTTTATGCACATTTTTAATCTTTGTGAATAATTTCCCCTCAAAATTGATCTTTTATGTTTTGTTCTATAAAAATAATATAATTTGCTCCCTGAATATTTTTGTATTCTTAGACCATCTCTAAATTAAGTTTGTGTAATTTATATTTCTTCTCAAGTCAGTGGTTTAGATGTATACCCCAGACAACAGCCAGTTTAGCAGTCCAAATGAAATGGCAACTAACATGAAGCAGCTTCACATTAGAAATGTTTTGCTAAAATTATGCAATGTTACTATGTTTATATCAAATTTATTAAAAAAATATTTTTTAATATATTTGTTGAATCTGTCACTGTCATGACAGTTTGAGACAGATCATCTGTGAAAACATCAAGCTCCTGTGCTAACTTGTGCTAAATTGTTTAATGTACTGGGTTACCAGTTATGGGTTGGTATCAAGACTTTTTGTTATAAAGGTTATGCAGCTAGGTTTGTGCAAGTCCCTTACAATTTTTGAACATGCAGTGTGTTTTTGACACACTGCAGTTGCACCAGCTCCAAACAGTGTGAAGCTGTTAGAAGCTTCACACAATATTTCGAAAATATTATTTCAAAATAATATTTTCGAAATATTATGTCAATTTTGAAAATCCCTGCAGGTGTGTTGAAATCGGTGATCTTTGATCATTCATTGTCACACATACTTTGATGATTTTGGCGCTCCCAACAACAAAAAGCGGTCTACAATGTCATGTTGTGTCCAATATGTTTTGGGGGAACATCTCAGCTGCAAGCAACATCTAATTAGTGTTATATTTTGTCTCGTCCTATGGAGAGACTGAGTCAGTGGGTTGAGCAGTCATCTTTAACTTCTGCTTTCTTCTTCCATGTGTTGATGTGCCACTGGGCAAGGTACTGAAGTCTGATCTTGCATGCCTTTCTAATCATATGTATGTAGATGACTTCCAGCTATCTTTTTCTTTTTATCATGGTATGACTGCTGGTGTTGGAACTCACCAGCAGATTAAACTGCATTCAATTGCCATGTGAATTTTAAGAAAAGTTTTGAAATGTCACAAAAAAACATTTTTAAAAAAAGAGAAATGCAAATTAGGTGTGTTTCCGTCTGATAGGTATTTTCTCAACCTACATAAAAATAACCACAGACAACGTTTATTAGTTTTCAACCAGGCTTCTGCAGAAGGAGAAATCACAGAGGACAGCTTCTGCAAGCCATTCACTGCGAGTTCTAAAACCCTCCTGTTAGAGCTTGCCTTTTATTTTCACAGGAGGGAGAGATAAAAGAAATAACATTTCCTTTTTAATACAGCAATACATTGCGTCAACATGATGAAATTGGCCTGGTTGATTCACTCCAACCAGTAGATGATGTTAGAATTATTATGTGTTGTCACTCTTACATTAGTAGTTTCTCATTTATCACTCTTATATTAGTAGTTTACTAGCTTGCTTTTCATTTAAAGGTTTAAGTTTTACTGTGTATGAATCAATGCTATGTTGAAGCGTTTTGACCAACATTTACAGAATGTCTCTGTTGCATGATTATCTCTAACAAACAGAATGTTACCCTCGCCCTTGTGAGAAATCGCTCTCATGAGAAAGTAGTGGATGACCTGTGTGCAGAGACAAGACTAGAGGTTACAGACTAGCATTGATGACATTGCTCTGAAAAAAGGAGAGAGAGTCTTGTGCTCTGAGCTGGAGTTTAGACTGCAAAATTCCTGGTAAGGCACAGACTCACCAGTGGGAGGGAATGATCCATCACCCCATCCCAGCCTGGAGTGCCTCTCAACAGTCACTCCAGTGGCACTGTTTATGCCTTCAACTTAGTGTAAAACCGTTTTAGCACAGTTTAGGAAGTTGTTTTGAATTTTGCCGTTTTTTAACATGATACTTCAAAATGAGCATAAACAACTTTGATTTCAGAAAGTCAGTAGCTATGTTTCTATCATGAAATGGATGATTGAATCAAACTCTCATTGTGACTCCTGACAACACCGGTTATAAAGTTGTTAGCTGTTTTGATTCCTTCATTTCTAAGGCGCGATCTAATCAGAGAACTCTTGGTGGGTTTTTTTATTAATTGTTCTAAAAATTATTTTGTTTCTAAAAGTGTAGAGATTAAAAACGAAGTTTGCATGCACCTAATAGAGACTTATTAGACACCTAAATTAGCTAATTTATCCTGACAAAGTTGCTGGAGCTCAGAGACAGTTCTGTGTTGTGACAAATCAGAAGAAGAAGAAGAAACAGTCAGTTTACTCTGAATATCTTTTAGCATGACTCTTAGATTGAGGGAAAGCAAGGCCTCTGGCTGAGACAGGTAAGCAAGACAGTAATGCTGAAACTACAAATTAAATTGTTGGTGAAAGCAGAGGCAAAGCATTTGGCAGCAGGGAGCATTCAGGATCAATGAATGAATTATTGATATAGTCCCTTCCCCCATGCTTATATAGGCTCACTGCATCTCACAAACACACCATTATGGTGACCTACACCATTATGGTGTTGTATTAGTTCCTACAGGAACTAATACAACATTCACTTCCCAGCCTGCTTTACGTTGGGACACTAAGTGTGCTCAGGTTTCTGTTATCAGAAAGCAGGAAGTTGCAGGTTAATACAGTGTTTTCTTCCTGACAGCTCAGTAATCTTCAGCTGCTTCAGTTAAAACCCATTTCCCTCTACTGATGATCCAAAAGATGTTTATAACACAACCCGCAGTATCTCTGCTCCCTTGCTGGACAAGGGACACGGAGAAGTCAGGAGAGATCTTTAATTTTTCTGATGAGAACAGGGGAGTTTTATCATGACCATGATCTGTCCAGGTAGGTTCAGACCATCTGAAAAACACAGGTCAGTGCTGTTTTTCATCAGAAATGGGATTGTGATACTTGTCAGGGTGATATTTATCTGTAATCTAGCAGTATCCGTTTCAAAACCTGTACAGTCATAATCCATCACATATGACCTCTGGGACTGATGCTTCTCTTTTTTCTAATTGGGGTTGAAAAGCAGCTCCTAGAAAAATTTATCAACCTTTTAAACTAGTGTGTAAAGGGTTGTATAATCCCAGGAAGTTTTGCAGGTGTGGGAATAAAACAGCAAGATTGTTTTGAGTGACAAACTTTTTTTCTTGAGAACATCTAAAATATTCAAAAGAAATTGCAGTTTCAGCAGCTGATATACTTTGGCAAAATTCATCTTGACATGCTATTGGTGGCACTTGCAAAGCAACCAATCCAGGAGTGCCATTTATTTTCCTTGGTGCTGACAGGATGTGCCACCAAGAGCAGAAATAAGGATGACCATGGATGTTGGCTACTGTTGTAGCGCCAAGACAGTTTCCACTGAATATATTAATGCATCTTAAGCTACAGTAAATTTGGTGTTTAAAGTATTAAGGTAGGCAGTTATAAGCGTTTTTATTTGGAATCTCAAGTATTTTGGGATTTTAGCTATTTGCAGGTGATTGTAATTCCTAACCTACGCCAATACAGAGGCTATATTATTTACATTTTTTATGTTGCCTTTAGGTCTTATTAAAGATTGACATCAGGAACAGATGTTGCTACTCAAGTGTGTGAGAGAGATTACTGTAAATCAGAGTTTTACTGATTAAAAACAGACAAAATGATTGAGGAAGTCACATTTAAATTGGCTTTAGCCTTTCATGTTAGCAATTAGCATTATTAGTGTTGCATTACAAACTTAAGACAAGAGGTTCTGTTTTCTCAAGGAAATATAGAGCCTTACTTTAAAGAATAAGAAAACAACTTTGCTCCTTCATGTTATATGCTAAGGTCAGCTCCTCATCCCTCTTTCACTAGTTTGACAAAATGTTCCCAAAATCGATAGAAATATTTGGTAGACATGCCTTTTCCGTTTACAAAAAAGCTAGGTACGAAATGGCCAAAACTGCAGACGTATGAAATAAAAACAGAATAAACTTGCTTCCTATGAAATGTTTAATTATACCTTTTTTATGGCAGCTTCTCACAGTTTTGGTGCTTCCCCTTACTTGACTTTTAAACATCCCACTAATAATAAAAATTATCTCTGCTCAGTCTCCTTGCTGAAATAGCTTCCACACTTCAGTGTGTTGTTAGCGTGACATTTAGTATGGTGAATTCAGTGACTAGAAGAGGACTTTTGGTTTTTCTGGCCAGCTGGTCCCCAGTAAGGCTCAGTCAAGTCAAAAAATGTGTTTTTCTTTAAAAGATGGGACAAATACTTACAATCCCAGCATAATCTTCTTTTCCAGCTGAGTTCTCTCTAACTCAGATGTGGGGCTATAAGTGGTATTTGTGGATCATAAACAATCAATTGGGAGATTACCGTATTTTCCGCACTATAAGGCACACCTAAAAACCTTCAATTTTCTCAAAAGCCGACAGTGCGCCTTATAATCCGGTGCGCCTTATATATGGACCAATATTGAGCCACAACAGGTCTCGCAACTACGGTAAGCAGCCGCCGACTTCATTTTCCCCCGTAGAAGAAGAAGAGCGCGGTGCATGCTGGGATATATGACTGCGCGAAGTGTGCCGTTTCATTTCCATTTGTGTGTTTGTGTAAAGACCCCAAAATGGCTCCTATTAAGAGACACGCTTACGACACAAAGTTTAAGCTCAAGGCGATCAGTCACGCAGTAGAACACGGGAATAGAGCAGCAGCAAGAGAATTTAACATGAACGAATCAATGATGCGGAAGTGGAGGAAGCAACAGCTGTTTATTCATTTTGGGAATGAACGGAGTTGTCAGAATGCTGGTTTGTAATCTATTAATAAAGTTTGACTGACCTGACTGTTTTGTTGACATTCCCTTTAGCGCAGCTCCATCTAATGGATGCATAACGTAACCCCAGCCTCTACTGTAGCATCTATTCTATGCGCCTTATAATGCGGTGCGCCTTATATATGAAAAAAGTTTTAAAATAGGCCATTCATTGAAGGTGCACCTTATAATGCGGTGCGCCTTATAGTGCAGAAAATACGGTAAGTTGAATATCCTTTCCCTCTTCTACAGACTGGCCTCCCATAATAATAGACAAAGATTCTAATTAGTCTTTTTCATCCAAGATCACAGTAAATGTCATGATTATTTCTTTTTACCTGTTAGTGACATTTTAATGTTTCAAGCCCCTTCTCCATGGGAGTGGCTTTAACTGGTTCTTCCCCAGTCAGCCCCGGTCAGATTGGTCTCCATTTACAGATTGTGTGTGGTTCCTCTCTATTTTTTGGTGCTGCATCGAGAGAAGGGGACACAAGCCGGTACTGAGCACAACCATTTTATTGTGAGGGTTAGGGTAAGGGTTAGGCATTTTACACAAGATATTTTTCAGGTCTCTTATCTTGACACAACTGCGGAAACATCTGCACATTGTCTAGAAACTTCTTTAATGGAAAAAAAACATATCTTGCAGAAGTACAAAAACACAGCGGCTATTATACTAAAATAAATGGACAAAAAGTATCAGCATTTCTATCAACTGGTCTCACTGTACACAAAGATATGTATTCCAATTATATTTTTCACTATAAAGATTCAATTTCTACAGCTGAATCAAGAGATTATTCCACTTTAATCAGTTCTAATGAGGGTAACTCCAAAGCCATATTTTCTGTACTTGCAAACATTACCAAACCACTAGATTCTCTTCAACCTGTATTCCTCGGATTTTTGTAACACTCTAGTATAATTTTTTTCTTCTAAGATAGTACATATCCACCAGTAACTTTTACCCACTGTTGCCTTAATTTCACTTCTTCCAGTTCAAGTTGTCCCCTACTAATTCATTTTCGGTCTTCAGCGTCCCCTCAGTTGATAACGTCACCAAATTATTTCAAAAAACAAAATCTTGAACCTGTCATTTAGATTCTCTTCCAACGTTCTTGTTAATGCTTTTCTCCCCTCTCTGTCCCCTGTCATCACTGACATCATACATTCTTCCCTTACTACTGGTGTTGTTCCCCTGGTACTCAAAACAGCTGCCATAACCTCAATACTTAACCCCCTGGCGGTGTCCCATCCATGGGACAAATCTAGTTTGTCTGAATTCTCTGCCTTTTTCGCCACCAGTTAAGGGGTTAAGAAACCTGGTTTAGATCATAATAACCTCAATGTCCTATCTCATATCTACCATTAATTTCAAACATTCTTGAAAAAACACTTGGTGCCCAACTTCATTCTTATATGAATCCAGCAATAATTTATATGAATAATCCCAATTTGGTTTCCGTCCACTCCACAGTACCGAAAAAGCAATTCTTAAAATGACCAATTACCTCCTCCTTGCTGCTGACTCTGGTTTATTATCCATACTACTTCTGTTTGATCTAACTGTGGCTTTTGATACAATTTCATATAACATCCTCCTTGACATCTCTTGGTATTGTAAATACACTTGTGAACTGGTTTCATTCATACCTCTCAGTCGGGAATCAGTTTGTTCAGTTAAAATCATTTACCTCTCATCCTGTTCCCGCTCCCTGGGGCTCTGTCCCGGGACCCTTCCTGTTTATCATTAACCTTCTACCCCTTGGTTATATTTTTCGCAAACATAATATTCAGTTTCACTGCTACGCGGATGACATCCAGCTCTATTTCTCAACCAAACCTAATTCTATGCTTCTCTTTCATCCCTCACCGATTGTCTTCTTGAAATAAAACACTGGCTCACCCTTAACCTTCTTAAATTAAACTGAAATAAAACTGAACTTCTCTTAATTGGTACTAAATCAATCCTAAGTAAACTTAATAACTTCTCAATTTCAGTTGATAACTCCTCAATTTTTCCCTCCCCTCAGGTTGAGTCTGGGTGTTATCCTCAATAGCACTCTCTCCTTCGCCTCCCTTGTCAACAATATCAGTCGGTCAGCCTACTTTCATCTCTGAAATATTCATCGTCTCAGTCCTTCTCTCACTCCTCACTCTACTGCTGTTCTGGTCCACAGTCTGGTCACTTCTCATTTAGATTGCTGTAATTCTCTTTTCTTTGGTCTGTAATTTCTCCATAAATTACAAATGGTTCAAAATTCAGCCGCTTGTATCATCACATGGACCCCTTCAATTCATCAAATCTCACCTGTTCTACAACAACTCCATTGGCTTCCCATCTCATATTGCATCAACTATAAAATGCTCCTAATTTTCAAAGTGGTTCACAACCTCATCCCCTCCCCATATCTTTTGGAGCTCCTTCACATTGCTACACCCACCTGTACCCTCAGATCCTTTTCTTCTGTTCTCTCTGTTCCCCCATCCGTCTTGTCACTATCGCGAGCAGAGCATTCAGCCGCTCTGCTCACAAACTCTGGATCTCACTCTCCACCTGATCTCCGTAACATCAACTCTTTGCCAGTCGGTAGAAGAGGGAAAGGATATTCAGCTTAATCTCCCAATTGATTGTTTATGATCCACAAATACCACTTACTAACCCTAACCCTAACCCACTTCAAGTCCAAACTCAAAACCCATCTGTTTCAAGTAGCTTATAGTCTTTGATTGCAATTGCATTGTCTATTTAAATCTTGTTTTGTACTAATTTTTACTATACATTTCCATTTTGTTTGTTTTTATGTAAAATTATGTAAGATGATCTTGAGTGTCCAGAAAGGGGCCTACAAATAAAATGTATTATTATTCTTTATTATTATATGAAGGTATATTTATATGAAGGTTTACACGAATGTCTGTATGCAAGTGCTACACTTCAGACTTCTTGTTGGTAACTTTATTCAAGCAGTGATGCACAAACAAATGCTGAGGTTTTCTCATTGGGATTTTTAAATCAAAGATGGGAAATGCATATTCTGGCAAGCTGTAAACAGCTACTTCCCCTGCTATGATGCGTTGGCTCAATTTACACATGAAAGTAAGGAGGTTGCAGCTTTCTTTCACAAGGAAAAAGCTCTTATCCTATCATTGAACCACTCAAAGGTGACATTAAATATCCCAACATATGCCCAGGGTTAAGTAAGAATTAGTTCTTGGACAGGTGGACTTCTCATCAGACTAGATCACTGAGGATTTTCTCTAGGGAGGAATATGGAACCAACAATATCAACGGTGTAAGAGCATGAAAGAAAGTATGGTATATTAATTTCAATAAAATGTCTTATACATAGGTAAGATACAAACTAAATACGAACAGAACCAGAGCATATGAATATTCCACATTCCTTTTCTGTTTTGTAATACATTTCTTCATGTCATATGAACTGGTATAGCAGCAAATTTCCTGAATTTTTTAATGAATAGTTTTTAGGGCTCGAGTACTGGTTTAGTCCTGTCACTGTGGTTGATATTGGACATTTGATTGGTAGCCACAAATCAGAAGATCTGACTTACTGCAAAAAAAGGAAATAGAAAGTCAGTTCTAATCTGTTGATCAATTACTGGGTTACTGCTCTGCTCTGTGACCTAATATGACTTGAAGTGATTGGAAGAAATGAACAAGTACTCAGGATGTCTGGCTGCTGCAGCGGGACTCTTCAAACGGCTCCAACTGCAGATAAATAAATTAGACTTGAAATCTGTGTTTGTACATTTCATCTGTATTTGAGCCTTGCACACTTATATTACTGAGGCAGTCTTTAGGGATGCGATTAGGATTATGTTTAGAGTAAAGTATGAATTGACATTAAGAATGACTTTTGCTCTGTGCATGCACACCCAACAGGTCACATCATCAGTCATGTTGGAAACCTGGTTTCAGTTTCTGCATGAAGCTGAAATGTGGGTATATGAGTGACTATCGGCCAATTTTTTAAAATACCCATAGTTGTGTAATTTTTTTTTTTTTTTTACACTTTTCATTCTAGGTTTAGCACTTTAATCTCCTTTGATGTGAATGCTAGTCTGCTTGACCCCACCATGCTATCTTCTTATTCTGGACAGTAAACAACAACCACAGATGGTATGTGAGGATGACAATTTGATATTGTCATGGCAACCAAGATTCTTGCCACCAAATGGAAAGCCTCTACACTGAGAAAAATTTGACCAATGGTTACTTAAAAAAATTGTGGCAACAAAGTGACACATAATATAATTGAATAGATTTTAGGTTATACAATTTTGATTAAAAAGTATTGAATATGTTAACTTAACTTAACTTAAAAAAATTAAGTACATCTTAATAAAAGCAACAGCTGAAATTAACTTATATTTATTAATTAAATGGGTGAAATTGATTTAGATTTACTAAACATCAGCATAAAAATTATTTGGATTAAGTAAATAATATAAATGATATCAACTCATATTGTAGCACATTATTGCTTAATTCAACACATTAACACTGTTGTTCTTATTTATCTGTAGCTAAAATAATTGATAAATTTTAAGTTTTTATTTGTATCATAGGACTTTAAATCTATTCAATAATATTGAATGTCACTTTGTTGCCATAATTTTTCTGTCTAATTTACCCAATATCCTGACCAAACTTGAGTGGCATCAAAAAACAACAAATTACAATGCATAAAACAGCAGCAGCATTTATTTGTGCAACTTTATAAAACGTGTTTATCCAGCACCCAACAAGTGCAAAATTCCAAAATACAACAATAAAACAGAGAAGGGGCAATATATATCAGTATCAAGTCAAAAACATAGTGCCACTCTGCTCAAAGTATAGTTAACATGATTTTTTAGAACCATCACATCAACAACAATCAACTTGGACCAGTTAAGCTTGCTTCAACAATTTATCAATCACATAAGAGTTCACTTTATGTTTAAGAGGCATGCAGAGCACAAAACAAGTATGCACATAAAACTTACCTCGGGAAAACACATGACAAGATGTGAGAGATGTGCGAGACCTTTGAGGCATAAAAACTTCCATTTTCTTTTTTTGTATGTTTATGCTACATCTTGTCACTGTGTTGGGGCCCTTGGCTCCGTGACACTTACTTTCCTTTTCGAAAAATAAGTTGAAAGACAGAACTGAACAAAAACATATTATATAAAGTGCAAATGAAACACAACAAAGTTTTGCAGTCTGCAGATCATCACCCTTCAGTGGTGAAACCTGCATGGACTCTCCAAAAAGGCAATAGTGGATGCTCTATGCTGTATAAAAGGGACAAGGGCTCATGTGACAGACCTGAACAGATCCAAAGCCATATAACAGGCCGCACTACCACACATGAGAACAAGGGGTCAGTCCTTAGAAAGGGTGGTTAACTGTAATGTACTGCAAGAAAAAATACACATGCAGAAATCCACTGAACTGAAAATTACCCTAATTTTAACTAACTTCACAGAGCATTTCACAAAGTTTTGCGTGTTGGTTTTCACAGTGACTTGTCTATTCCCTTTTGTTTAGCAAGGGTCCGTTTTCTTAAGCTAGTAGTTTATTCCTGAGGCTGTTCACTTTTGGGGAGAGCTTTGAACTATCCAGCCCGAGGAGAAGTTTCTGAAACACTTCAAACGTGTATCTGAGCTCCTTTGGATAGGCAAGATTCACAGCATACGCCAACCCAACAAGCAGGGAGCAAGCCCTTGGAAAGTTACCCAGAGCAGTTAGAATTTTCACGCCGTCCACCACGATACCGATGTCTGGATCCTCTGACGTGTTAGCTTTGATGTTGTAGATCTTCAGGCTTTGAACAGCAAGGTCCTGTGACACACTGTCTTCATCAGCATCCTGTAATAGCAAGAACATTGTGCATATCAGACAGTACAGCCAAAGGAGAAGGTTCCATTTCCCAAATTGCTTACAACTGTTTGGACAAGAAAATCTGGAGTTTGTCAGCTGTTGCTTGTAATGCACTCTATTTATGTCAGTGTTTTAGACAAATCTGAGATAACACTAAAAAAAAACGCACATAATTTAAAAATGAAAAAAAACCCCAAATATAAATCAATCATAATAATATATTATATTATTATAATATAATCAATTATACAATGATGAGCTGAACAGTTACAAATATTTCTAAATGAAGTTTCTGAAATTAAATCAATCCATTACACTATTATTTCTTCCTGGCACTGTCTTGATGAATATCTTATTCTGCATTGCCTCAGTCTTTCTGTAAAAATGTCTTTGTATTCACAAAGCAGCGTCTTGGCCATCATTTCTTAGCTCGCTTTTAGGGACAAATTGCAAAGACTTTAAAAAAATCAAGTTATGGTTAGGTAAAGCATTCTTAGGAAAAAAATTACATAAATTACTGACAAGTTTTAAATTATGCCAGTTGGTGAAATCAAATTGAGATAGCATTCTGCACTAGCACTTAAAAATTCCTTAATGGAAAATAAAAATTTAAACACACTTAACAGATGACAATGATATAGCTTGCCAAGAACTACTGGGAGAAATACAGTTATGACTATTTTGTGATTTGACTTTCCAACGAATACCAAGTAGAAGAGATGAGAGAAGTCACCTACTTTATATTTTAACATCTACTTCAACTTACATCGTACTCTTTTAAGAGTTGATCTGTAGATTCCCCAAGGTACAGCATCAAACATCGAATGATAACATCTCTGGTCATGTTGATGTCAGGATTGCTTGGAGTCTGAAACGAAAAAAATAAACAGCAGGTGGTTTATATTACTGTTAATAAGCTCAAGGATCCTTCCTGTGCCGCCTTGGGGACCAGTGTAATAAAACACTACTGAAACAAATTCTCATGCGATTATTTCATATTCCATTTATAAAGAGAATCACAGGCTAACCTCCAGTAAATTTAAGTAATGATATTCCAGAAGTTTAAACACAAAATTTTGAGAATAAAATATTAGCAACCATAATGCTCAATGAAGGATACCTTGAGTAGGACAGCCTGCAATCTCAACCCCATGTTTCCGCCCTTGGAGTGGAAGAGGTTCAGAAGTCGAGGAGTATATTCATCCAGTTTGGACATGAACTTTGATTCAAGATGCACCATTGTGATTCTGTGAAACTCATCCTGGATCTGAAAGACAAATCATGAAACCAGTTTTAAAGCCTCAAATATTACAAACATACATACTGTTCTTACGACATTTTTCAAAAGCAAGAAGATGGATCAAATTTGATCTATAAAATAGAAGACAGTAACGTAACACATTTTGTATCAAATAGCTAAATGCAGAATCACAAATGCAATCCTTCACATTGACTAGGAATATTTCTGATTAGCATGCACTTATAACTCACGTGAGATGTCTCAAATAGAGCGGGCCATCTGGCTTTGCTGTCCTCTATACTGGGTGATTGGCTTAAAAAAAAAACATCCGTTACACATCCCTGCAAGAATCGCGCCATAATCATCTTAATTTTTTCAATGAAAATAAGAAAACAAATATACAAAATTATATTTCCCTCAGAAATTGCAAATCATTTCGCAACAGTAATGTCACTGAAAAGATCATCACAATTAAGTATTTTTTCAAAATCATCCAGCTCTATAATATACCAACTATGGATGAATCCAATCCCACTTCAAAAAATGAACTATCGTTTTAAGATGTTAGACAAAAATATGAAACAGATTTTAAGGTAATATGCACATCAACAAATGCCAAACAATAAATATTAAAATCAAAGATGCCCAAAACGGACTAACGAAACATTTCTCTCACTCTCTCTGTGGCAGCTCAGAGTCAGTATGAAGCTCTACTTACTGATTTCAACCCAACATTCACAGACTCATCTCACTGTAACTGTTTACCTGTCAGTGTGAGCTGCAACCACAGTTTGAAAGCATAACGTTTTTCGGGAACAGGAAAAAACGAGGAAGCCGTTTGTGCCATCTGAATGTAACTAACGTAACGTTAATGGAGAGCCTCAGTGAGAGCTGGTGAACTTGGGTTTAGCAAAACAGCAGCCATTGTGCTCAAAACACAATAACAGACGTTCGATGAAAATAACGCCAAATTAAAAGAAGAAAGAAGAAACAGCGCACTTTGTCTCAAAATGTAACTATGCAAAACGGCTGATTTTTCTTCCGAAATGTGTAACGTTATAAAAACTGATTAGAAATCTGCTTTTAACATGCTACTTGAGTAAAAATGTTACTTGAGTACATTTTAATTGTAAAAACTAAATGCAGTAACTTTAAACGATTAGCCTTCTCACCATTGAAAACAACGTCTGTTCCTCCATTATGGTGCCCAAACATGCTAGCTAGCTTGTTAAGGTGGGGGAGGGGGAGCTTGGGCTGAGGCCAAAAAACTAAATTAAATAAAAGAGTAGCTTGTATTCTACGGCCACTATATAACGGTATTACGTTAGTCACATTAAATTGTGACATTGAGACTACTTTTTCAATCATTGCAATGCATTTAGTCAAATCAAAGACGACGTAGACTGACTTCGAATCCTTCACACTATAACTTAATTGACTTGCTGTACAGTAAAGTTGCTATGTTTGGTAATTTGCAGTAACTTAAGACAATGTTTAACTGCTACAGACACTTGAATTGTTTAACTAAGAACAATTAAAACATGGCAAACGGTAGTCCATGAAATGCCAAGCAGACTCGATGTTCCTGTGATGAAAATGCCTTGGGCGGGAAAAATCAAGGCCTCTCAATAAGTAAAATTTATCAATTTTCTGCACTTTTGACTTTACCAATGAAAATAAATAAATTCTACTTATTGTTTTTCTGCTGATTTTATTTAAATAAAAACAGAGTAAAATGCAATTAAAAAATATTCAAATTTGGTTAATTCAGCTCAGTGAGATTCCAAACTGCACACAGTCTTTTTTATTATGTATAGTTTGCTCTTATTTATTTAGTAAATATTAATTAACCCTGATCACAGTTTTTTCAGTGTAGCTGACAACATCCGAAGCCACATTTCAGGTCTACAAACTGAAATGTTCGGATTTTATTTTGGAAATTTTGGGCAGAAGGTTTACAATTTATGTATTTGATTTTCTTTTAAATAATGAAACTGGATTTGGAAAATGTCTGACTGAGGAAGAGCAAGGGTAATAAAGCAATATTTGAAGAAATCGTTTTAACAATCTGATTGTGCTTCAGTGTCAGTGTTAGCCTGGCATCAGTATTAGGAGATAACTTTAGTCTGTCTTCTGTTCAGACTTCAGTTGCTGCCATAGCAGATGCACAGTAAGAATGAAAGGCAAATCTGCCCATATCTGATTCAGCTTAGGATCTGTGCAGCTATCACCTACTGACAACTTTTGATATTAGAAAATTTGATCATTACTGGGGTTAGGGTTACTTGGTGTGTAATAGTAAACGTATCCCCTGGTTCAGGGGCACCTCAGTTGTAAAGTCACAGTTTAGTGCATTTTTATCTGATTCAGTCAAAAAACGAAAAGCTCCATAAATAGATTTGTTTTATGTTGTCAACAATGAACAAAGAATGTGTTATTATAATTTGGTGATTGAGGAATCAGACAAATTTTAAAACTCCCTGCACCAGTGTTGTAGTCAAGACTACTTAACCTGAGACCAAGACAAGACTAAGACCAGAGTGTATCGAGACCGAGACAAGACCAGGACTTTTAGGGTTCTAGACCAAGTCAAGACCAAGACCGAGGGAAGTCGAGACCGAGTCAAGACCAAGACCAGCGCCCCACGCTACATGACACAATAAAATGTGAAATATCATCAAAATTGCTAATCAAATTGATCTGAAAGATTCACATTCCCATAAAAACACCTAGATATTAAATACTTAAGAGCTGAAATAAATTTAACCAATATTAAAAGCAGAACAAACACGTTGTTCTACTTATCTAAAAAGATAATGCCCTGGTCCCATATCATTCATGTCAGAAATCACCACTGTCTGCACCATTAAACATAGCAATTGAGGCAATGCCCTTGCAGTAAACAACCCTCAACTATGAACACTGATCAGAGAGCAACAAGCAAGAAGTAACCAAGCTTATGGAGCTCACCATGACTGTTCTCACCCTCTCTCCCACTCCATGAAGCCAGGCCACACATGCTGCCATCGTGGCAGACATTACAGCTGCCACTTTGAACGAAAACAATCAATGAACAATGTGCATGCTCTGCGTACTCTTTCGTTCTACTGTTTTATTTATTTGCTAATAAATATCAATGTATATAATTAAATAAAATGATAGTTACTGCAGTGTACGCAGAGCTTTACAAGAACAAAAAATGGCTCTCAGTGAGGCTCCGGTCGTATCTTCTTAGTAAAGAGAAGTTCAGGAGACTCGGATCAGGAGCTGGGGGGGCAGCGGACCCCCCACCCCAGGCCTTGGGGGGGGCCTGGATGGGAGGCAGAATATAACTTCAGGGATCCAATACTTTATCACCTTTGAAGAGAGCTGGAAAAGACGGGCTCACGACTGTTGAGTATGATGTATATAAGATTGCACAAAAAGTTGTAGTAGGTTGCCCCAGTCATTGTTGACTCATGGTTGCTAAAAACTTTACAAGACCTACTGATTTTAGTGACATCATAGTAGGTGTAAAATATTGAATAAAATGTTGTGCTACCTGACTAGCTTTATTTTCACTCTTACATTTAACTTTATGACACGCAAAATTACAAGAGGATCGCCAACATTGTTTCCAAGTGTATTCTGGGTAAAGCTTGTCACCAGCCGTCCGCCAACGTCATCATCAGTCTCTTAGGAACAGATGGCAAACTAGCTAGAGCATTTTTACGGACTAAGTTAACATGAGTGGAGCTCCAAGGAGAGGCAAAGTGATGGCGCGCACGTAGACGCAGAGGCTTTGTGCTCACCGACTCGAAATTTGTCTTTTCCACTTTGCTCGGTTAAAAACACCTACAACCGACAAAATTTACTGGCCATTGGTCAAGCAATCAGGGGAAGTCTGTCACAGGAGCTTTTCCGTGTCCACAACAACATTCCAGTCGATATTGCTCGGACACCGGGCTCTCCCTGGATTACAGTCCCAGTATCTACGACAGGGCGACGGCGCAGAGATCGTAAACAAAAGAGGGGGTGTCGCAGTGGCGTGTTAGCGAGACTCAGGAAACAGCCACACAAACCACCGCTACCAAGCATTTTTCTCTCCAACGTGAGGTCTCTCGCTAACAAACTGGACGAATGGAAGCTGTGGATTGCAACTGACAACCTCATCCGGGAATGCTGCATTCTGTTGATCACGGAGACGTGGTTAAATCCAACCGTACTGGACCCGGAGATCGAGCTAGCAGGCTACACAGCACATCAAAAGGACCGATCAGCGAGCTCCGGTAAGAAAAGAGGAGGTGGACTATGGTTTATGTAAATAACAGCTGGTGTACGAACTCCACAGTAGTTGTTAGCCACTGTTCTCCAGGCGTGGAGTTCTTCACAATTAAATGCAGACCCCGATACCTCCCACGTGAGTTTAACGCCATTCTACTCACTGCGGTTTACATAGCACCGGATGCTAACGCTAGCTCAGCCGTGGGACTCCTGCATGATACTATCAGCAACAACCAGAACAAGTACCCCGAGGCTGTTCACATCGTCTCTGGGGACTTTAATCATGCTGATCTGAAATCAGTCCTCCCCAAATTCCATCAACACATAAAGTGCACAACCAGGGGTGATAAAACTCTGGACAAGCTGTACACAAACATCAGACAGGCATACAGGGCTAAACCCTTAGCACACCTTGGTCAGTCTGATCACGTGTCCCTGCTACTGATCCCTGCTTACACCCCCCTGCGGAAACGTGTCCCCAGTACAACCCGGACTGTCACCATCTGGCCTGAGGATGCCTCTCACCAACTAAAGGACTGCTTCCAGAGAACTGTGAGGTTTTTGCACATCAGGACCTGGAGAACTACACCTCAGCAGTCTTGGACTACATCAGGTTCTGTACGGACAATGTCACCAGGAACAGACTCATGAGGATCTATCCGAATAGGAAACCCTGGATGACTAAGGAGGTCAGGGGCCTCTTGGAAGCCAGGAACGCTGCTTTCAGGTCTGGGGACAAAGCACTCTACAGTTCTGCCAGAGCCAACCTGAGAAGAGGCATCTGCCAAGCTAAGGCATCAAACAGAGGGAGAATAGAGAAGCAGCTCAGGAGCAACAACACCAGGCAGGTGTGGCAGGGTGTTCAGCACATCACAAACTACAGATCCAGCAACCAGCCATGCACGGAGGGAACCACTTCCCTGGCAGAGGAGATGAATATCTTCTTTGCCGCTTTGAGGCGACACCTACCACAGCTCCATCACAGCTGCCTGTCCACAGCAGCTCTGCTCTCACAGTAGAAGAGTGTGAGGTGAGGCAGGTGATGAGGAAGGTGAACCCAAAGAAGGCTGCGGGACCTGACGGTGTGTCAGGACGGGTGCTTAAAGACTGTGCAGACCAACTGGCTGGAATCTTCACAAAGATTTTTAACCAGTCCCTGTCTCAAGCCACTGTCCCTCCCTGCCTAAGGTCCTCTACCATTGTCCCCCTGCCGAAAAGAACCAACATCAACACCCTGAACGACTACCGTCCAGTGGCACTCACACCGATCATCATGAAGATCTTCGAGAGACTGGTGCGGAGTCACATCCTCGCTGGCCTGCCTGCTGAGCCTCTCCAATTTGCCTACAAAGCAAAGAGGTCCACAGAGGACGCTGTATCCACAGCACTTCATGCTGTCCTGACCCACTTAGAGAAGCAGGGGAGCTACGTCAGAGTGCTCTTCGTGGATTTCAGCTCAGCATTTAATACTATACTTCCCCAACGTCTGGTGTCCAAGCTAGCAAACCTTGGGCTCCCATCAGTCACCTGCAGTTGGATCCTGGACTTCCTAACAGGTCGCTTCCAGAGGGTCAGACTGGGCCCCCACACCTCCACTGCTCTGAGCCTGAACACCAGATTGCCACAGGGTTGCGTGCTCAGCCCACTTCTCTACACCCTCTACACTCATGACTGTGTCTCCAACCACCTCAGCAACAAGATCATAAAGTTTGCAGATGACACGACTGTTGTTGGTCTCATCTCAGGCGGGAAGGGGGAGCTGGAGTAGAGGGATGAGGTGAAGCGGCTGTCAGAGTGGTGCAAAGTCAATAACCTGCTCCTTAACACCTCCAAAACAAAGGAGCTGGTGATCGACTTCAGGAAGAACAAAACAGACATCCAGCCTCTCACCATCAGTGGGACCTGTGTAGCGAGGGTCCCAGTGTTCAGGTTTCTGGGCATGGAGTTGGAGGACAAGCTAACCTGGAGCACCAACACCAAGGAGCTGTTGAAGAAGGCACAGCAGAGACTGTACTTTCTGAGGATACTCAAGAAGAACCATCTCCCCTCAGACCTGCTGCAGGCCTTCTATCACTGCTCCATAGAGTGTGCTCACGTACAGTCTGTGTGTCTGGTACGGCAGTAGCACATCCGCGGACAAGAAGGCGCTCCAGAGGGTTGTTAGGGCAGCAGAGAGAACCATAGGCTGCCCCCTCCCCACTATGGAACAGATTTACACTTCCAGGCTCCACAAGAAAGTTTTGGATATTTTAAATGACTCTTCACACCCTGGCCATGGTCTCTTCCAGCTGCTGCCATCAGGCAAGAGATACAGAGCAATAAAAACCAGGACAAATCGCCTAAAAAACAGTTTTTACCCGATGGCAATCATGGCACTAAATTCAAAGGCATAAGAACTTCTGCTCTTGACACCACTTTGTTAGAAATGTAAATTCTGTTGCGACACCTCCAGGCGCTGCAACCATCTTCTGATGTCTATTTATTTCTCATTTTGTACTATTTATTTCTTTATCTTTGTATATTATGTATATACACATAACCTGCATCTTAACTCGAGTCGAGCAAATCTCAATCTCGTTGTAATCTGTTGATGACAATGACAAATAAATCTTATCTATCTTATCTTATCTAAAAAAAATGATGGAAAAAAGAGAGCAAGGAAAAGCCAAAAACTGGACCCATATTTTGTCTTGGAGATGAACCGGAGTTTTTTGTTGGCAGCGATTCAGACCCGCCAAAATTCCAGCCCAGCGAAGGAGCAGGACTAGTTACAGGTAGCAACTCTGACATTATTCACAATGTGTGAGTTAACTGTAGACTGATTGTAAACTGTATCAGCCCATCCGCCTAGCTTACATCCCCTTTTCTCTCTGTTGGTGATACAGTGGTGATGTCAGGGACTGAAGGCTGAGTTAAGTCGCGCTTTTGACAGTTCGGTTAGAGCCAAGACAGCGGTATGGCGTTTATAGTTAAGGTTTACGTTGGAGCCGCCTGGAAGAGCATCTTCCAGTCTGTGTGAACGTAACTCGGCGCGCGCGATCTGCGCCGAGTAACACACATCCAGAGGTGCACGAGGTGCTCCGACACGCTGTGCGTGCGGCGCATGCCACTGTATGTCGGCTTCAACGCGCGCTGCTGCGTGCTCGGTTCAACGAGTCAACAATAAACCCAGCTTCAGCAGCTGCTAGCTGCTCCAGGCTCTGAGTTAAAATTGATAAAGTGTCAAAATGATCCGATCACTCTCCGTGGTTCTGAACTGCTTTGAATAAATACTGCGGGTTCTCTGTGTTCCACCAGGTCCGTTAACCAGTGTCAAGACCCGACCAGAACCCCTGAGTGTAAATTACCTCGAGAAATAATGAGATTTGGTTATATATAAAAACAGGCTTTAATGCAATGTGTAACCTTCCTCGCTTGGTTGTTAGTCACCTTCTTCACTAGTATGACACAGAATGAAACTCTCTTTACAATGTGACTTCTGACTGCATGTAAGTGGCGCCACAGCTGAAAAATAAAAGACTCAGTTAGTGTCGTGACTGAGTGGTCAGCTACCAACACCAACTGGCGCAGCTCCCACTCATAGGGTCATATTTTTCCAGCCCAACCACGAGAAAACTTTACAAATTATATTCGTAGATGTTAAATGTTCTTACAGTATTTCGTTAATTGTTGAACTAGAAAAATATGACCCTAAGTAAAAAAAAAAAAAAAAAAAAATAGTGAAGAGCTGCTTCACTTGCACCTTCCTCCACCAGCATTCCTCAGAATTCTGGTGGGGGAAGCCGTGAGAGCGCCTGAAGGACCCGTTGCATGCAATTACTCATCACACCACTAGGTGGCTCTAAATATATGCATAAATTAAAAATCTCATTATAAATACATACTATTATTATTTTGGTTAAAATTCACATACACACACACTTTTCTCTCTGTTACACATACATGTCACACAAATGGAACAGATACAGAGTTACATTCACCGTTCAGCGCTGGGCCACACTTAGCTCATCTTATGGATGGAACTAAGTGTGTCATGTAGTGGTGTGGTAGGAGGCGGTGAAGTAGGCACAGCAAATCCAGGTAGATGTGAAAATGTTGGTGTTTAATGATAAATAATCCAAATAACACAGCCAGGAAGATTCAACAAGTTCAAATCCCAGGCAGCACTGCTGAGCGGAGAACCAGGGCTCAACACAGATAGCAACTGAGAACACGAATGAACTGAAGAACACATGCAACAGACAGACGCCAAAATGAGACGAGGACCCCACAAAGACACAGACACACAGGTGACACTAAATACACAGGAGGTAATCAGGGAACGAGACACACCTGGGAACTAATCAAAGGGAGACAGGGCCCTGCTGGGTCAAGGGTAGGTTTACTATAGCCTTGTTGACAAAGCTCCCAGGAGGACTTGTGGAGTAACAAACAGAATTTAACTTGCTGTTACAATTTTTAAAGAAAGAAGTACTTTTTCAGGATACATTTTCCTTTGGTAGTTTGTTTGTACCCTCTTTTAGAGTGGGTTAGCTGTTGCAAATTCATGGCCTTAACTGAACAAGTATTCTGTCAGTCCGTTAAATACTTTTAGATAAAGGGAGCATCAATGTATTTGGCTTGATTTAAGCCACTGGCTGATAACACATGTAGTTCTTGCACATGTTTATAGCTATAAATAGCTATAAATAAATATAGTTATTTATAGTTATAAATACAACACAGAGACACAGGAACCTCGAAATAAACACACAGAAAAACACAGAACATAACAAAGTGAGGCAAAGATTGTAGCGTGAGTTTAGCTTTTTATTCTTCCCTGCAATCTGTTCCCTCCAAAGCTTGTCTAATCAGTTTCAGTCTGTTTATGCATGCCTGGCGTCAGTCATACAAAACCATGTTTGTGTAATCTGTAGCATGTGCATGTCAGTAGATTAAAAAGGAGGTTAAAAGACAGAGGAAAAGATAGAATCTATAACATACTTGAAAATAAACACCAGTGACTTGGTCTCAGACACTAATGACAACAAACACACATTACACCAATATACTTGAAAATAAACACAAAATAAGGTAAAAACATTGTTAGTTTGAATGAATGAAAATGTTTAGATATATTTAAATAGCACATTTTTATAATGAAATTGCCAACTAGCTAAAGTTAATGTTGGCCACAAAGTTTAAAGAAAGTAAAACTCACTTCGTATCCATGGATGTATAACGAGGCGTACATCTTAAAACCTTTCTCCAGCTTACTTGTTGGAGCTACGGATCGATATACATCATTAATTGTTACCTTGGGGAAGCCCTGCAAGCACCTAGTTGAAAACGCCATTTTCAATAGACCGGAAACGACCGAGCAGCTTATCCCCGAACACAGAAGTTGACGTGCAAAGAGGCCATTAAGTGTTTCTGTTACCACCGTCTTCTTCTTCTTTTTGTTTTATGGCGGTTGGCAAACAACTTATAGGTGCATTACCGCCACCTTCCAGACTGGAGTATGAACCAGATGTAAAACCACTATTAAAGCTGCAAGCAGCCTCGGGCGGCCCTCGCAGCAAGCGCCGCTCCGGCCTATTGGCCACCGCGGGGGTTCTGGCCACCGCAGAAGCTCTCGCGCGTTTTCCAGAGCCGCAGCCCGCTCCCCACCGCAGAAGCTCTGGCGCAGTTTCCAGCATCGCCGCCCGCTAGCCGCCGCAGAAGCTGTCGCGCATTTTCCCCGCCCGTCCACCGGGCGACAGGCGTGAATGCGTTCGGCGGCGCTCCCCGATGACTGTCGAAAAATCTGGTGCAGATCGGTCGATGCGTCGAGGAGATACGGCCGATGTATTAACTTAGGGGGCGCAGTGGAGTCAAATTACATCTCAAACCCGTTGGGCTCTTTAGAGGTGAACAAAGTCATACATATCCAGTTTGGCGCCAATCGGATGATCCATGTGTGAATTAGAGCCAAACGTATGTATATGGCGAGGGACTGATATTCGCCGTTTGGCCACGCCCACACGGTTCAGCCAGCACCGAGCAATGACAGAGCTCATCATCCGAATCATCTTGATTAGGTCAAGAGAGCCATAAACGGAGCTTTCCAAGGAAAAAAACGGCACTTCCGGTTCCGAGGGGGCGGGGCTTAGATGACGTCATAATGTGATGACGTAGGATCGACGGGCAAGCCTCCAGGATCACTCAGGCCAAGTTTGATGCAGCTCGGTCAAAATATGTGGAATGTAGAGGCAAACGTATACGAACGGCGTTGCCGCCATTGAAAACTCTTGGCACTTTAAAGCAAGCGAGACCAACTTCCTATCTGTCATCCAACACAGAATCACCTTGATTAGGTCAAGAGAGCCATAGATGAAAGTTTCCAAGGAAAAAAATAGCACTTCCTGTTCTGAGGGGGCGGGGCTTAGATGACGTCATAATCTGATGACATAGAATTTTCAGACATCACACCAGCATCACTCAAGGCAAGTTTGGTGCAGCTCGGTCGAAACATGTGGAATCTAGAAGCAAAAGTATGGCATCGGCGTTACAGGTCACTTCGCCACGCCGCCACGCCCAGCTGCTATCTCAAAGCCGGTCAGGGTTGGAAACCTCAACACACCAAAATGTCTTCTGTCTCTGGACACAGTTTCATGTTGATTAGGTCAAAGGGCTAAGAGAGCGACCGTTCACAGTAAAACATGACACTTCCTGTTCTCAGGGGGGTGGCCTACGTGATGTCATCATTTGACCATATGGTATTGTAGGCCACCTGATGACGATCAATCACTGAAAGTTTGGAGTCTCTGTGAGTTTTTGTGTTAGAAATACCAATTTTTCATTTTTTCCTGTGTATTACAAAATCGAAGAATTTCATCTGCAGGGCAATGCTGCCCTCTGGTGTCGAATTACTGAAATAATGAAACTATTTCAGTGGCCAGCAGAGGGCAGCATTGCCCTACAAACGACGAACATGTACTGTTTATTATGTAATTACACAGAAGATCTCTCTAATTCATTCTGAGGGGGCGGGGCTTAGATGACGTCATAATATGATGACATAGCATTGTCAGGCATCACAACAGCATCACTGAGGCCAAGTTTGGTGCAGCTCGGTCGAAACATGTGGAATCTAGTAGCAAACGTATGGCATCGGCGTTACAGGTCACTTCGCCACGCCGCCACACCCAGCTGCTTCATCGCAGCCGGTCAGGGCTTGAATCCACAACACACCAACATGTCTTCTGTCTCTGGACACAGTTTCATGTTGATTAGGTGAAAGGGCTAAGATAGCGACCGTTCACAGTAAAACATGACACTTCCTGTTCTCAGGGGGCGTGGCCTAAGCGATGTCATAATTTCACCACAGGGTATTTTAGGACACCTATTGTTGATCAATAACTGAAAATTTGGTGTCTCTGTGAGTTTCTGTGCAGGATATATAAGAGTTTCGTGTTTCATGGCGAGTAGGTGAACTTTGACCCCTGGTAACCCCCCTTCAGCAAGCTCATACAGTCACCAATTTGATAACTTTAAATCAGACATGCCTTATGATCAGACTGACCGAGTTTGAAGCCGATCAATCGAAATCCCTAGGAGGAGTTCGATCAAATACGAATGCTGTGAACGTCAAAATCGAGGTCAAATGAAATTCAATCTAAAATGGCCGACTTCCTGTTGGGTTTAGAGCATGGCTCTAAGAGACTTTTTTGTACGTCCCGACAAGATACACATGTGTACCAAGTTTCGTAATTCTAGGTTTAAGCATGGCTTGGGGCTGTTCATTTAAAATACTCTAGGGGTCGCTATAGAGAAATTAGACCACGCCCACCAAATTTTGTTATGAATTCCTGTCGGTGGGTGGATAAGGATCCATCCTAGTGAGTTTGGAGCAGCTGGGCCCGAAATTGTGGAATTCAGAGCCAAACGTATGGCAACGGCGTTACAGGTCACTTCGCCACGCCGCCACGCCCACCTGCTATGTCAAAGCCGGTCAGGGTTGGAATCCTCAACACACCAACATGTCTTCTGTCTCTGGACACAGTTTCATGTTGATTAGGTGAAAGGGCTAAGATAGCGACCGTTCACAGTAAAACATGACACTTCCTGTTCTCAGGGGGCGTGGCCTAAGTGATGTCATCATTTGACCACAGGGTATTTTAGGACACCCGATGACGATCAATCAATGAAAGTTTGGTCCCTCTATGTGTTTTTATATAGGAAATATAAGAGTTTCGTGTTTCATGGCGAGTAGGTGAACTTTGACCCCTGCTAACCCCCCTTCAACATACTCCAAAACTCACCAATTTGATAACTTTAAATCAAACATGCCTTATGATCAGACTGACCAAGTTTGAAGTCGATCAATCGAAATCCCTAGGAGGAGTTCGATCAAATACGAAGGCTGTAAACGTCAAAATCGAGGTAAAAAATGGACGTTCAAGACAAAATGGCCGACTTCCTGTGATAGTTGGCTAATAACATTAAATGTAAGTTCTGAGTCTTTTGGGGAGCTCTACAAGCGTACCAAATTTCATGTCTCTACGATGAAATACGTTCATACCATTGTGTCAACAGAAAATTGCTAGTTGCCGCCGTTCAGCAATTTTTTTTGCGATTTTTGCGACAACCTTAAAATTCAAAATTTTTAAATTTTCTAGTTGCGACCGCCAAGTTTGGTGAGTTTTTGAATATGATAAAGCCCCCAAAAAGGCACACGAAGAGGTGGGAAGAATCGTAATAATAATTAAAGCTGCGAGCAGCCTCGGGCGGCCCTCGCAGCAAGCGCCGCTCCGGCCTATTGGCCACCGCGGGGGTTCCAGCCACCGCAGAAGCTCTCGCACGATTTCCAGAGCCGCAGCCAACTCCCCACCGCAGAAGCTCTGCCGCAGTTTCCAGCACCGCCGCCCGCTAGCCGCCGCAGAAGCTGTCGCGCATTTTCCACGCCCGTCCACCGGGCGACACGCGTGAATGCGTTCGGCGGCGCTCCCCGACGACTGTCAAAAAATCTGGTGCAGATCGGTCGATGCCTCGAGGAGACACAGCCGATGTATTAACTTAGGGGGCGCAGTGGAGCCAAATTACATCTCAAACTCGTTGGGCTCTTTAGAGGTGAACAAAGATCATACATATCCAGTTTGGCGCCAATCGGATGATCCGTGTGTGATTTAGAGCCAAACGTATGCATATGGCGAGGGACTGATGTTCGCCATTTGGCCACGCCCACACGGTTCAGCCAGCAGCGAGCATTGACAGAGTTTATCATCCGAATCATCTTGATTAGGTCAAGAGAGCCATAAACAGAGCTTTCCAAGGAAAAAAATGGCACTTCCTGTTCCGAGGGGGCGGGGCTTAGATGACGTCATAATGTGATGACGTAGGATTGACAGGCAAGCCTCCAGGATCACTCAGGCCAAGTTTGATGCAGCTTTGTCAAAATATGTGGAATGTAGAGGCAAACGTATACGAACGGCGTTGCCGCCATTGAAAACTCTTGGCACTTTAAAGCAAGCGAGATCAACTTCCTATCTGTCATCCAACACAGAATCAACTTGATTAGGTCAAGAGAGCCATAAACAGAGCTTTCCAAGGAAAAAAACGGCACTTCCGGTCCCGAGGGGGCGGGGCTTAGATGACGTCATAATGTGATGACGTAGGATTGACGGGCAAGCCTCCAGGATCACTCAGGCCAAGTTTGATGCAGCTCGGTCAAAATATGTGGAATGTAGAGGCAAACGTATACGAACGGCGTTGCCGCCATTGAAAACTCTTGGCACTTTAAAGCAAGCGAGACCAACTTCCTATCTGTCATCCAACACAGAATCACCTTGATTAGGTCAAGAGAGCCATAAACAGAGCTTTCCAAGGAAAAAAACGGCACTTCCGGTTCCGAGGGGGCGGGGCTTAGATGACGTCATAATGTGATGACGTAGGATTGACGGGCAAGCCTCCAGGATCACTCAGGCCAAGTTTGATGCAGCTCGGTCAAAATATGTGGAATGTAGAGGCAAACGTATACGAACGGCGTTGCCGCCATTGAAAACTCTTGGCACTTTAAAGCAAGCGAGACCAACTTCCTATCTGTCATCCAACACAGAATCACCTTGATTAGGTCAAAAGAGCCATAGATGAAAGTTTCCAAGGAAAAAAATAGCACTTCCTGTTCTGAGGGGGCGGGGCTTAGATGACGTCATAATCTGATGACATAGAATTTTCAGGTATCACACCAGCATCACTCAAGCCAAGTTTGGTGCAGCTCGGTCGAAACATGTGGAATCTAGAAGCAAACGTATGGCATCGGCGTTACAGGTCACTTCGCCACGCCGCCACGCCCAGCTGCTATCTCAAAGCCGGTCAGGGTTGGAATCCTCAACACACCAACATGTCTTCTGTGTCTGGACACAGTTTCATGTTGATGAGGTCAAAGGGCTAAGAGAGCGACCGCTCACAGTAAAACATGACACTTCCTGTTCTCAGGGGGCGTGGCTTAAGTGATGTCATCATTTCACCACAGGGTATTTTAGGACATCCGATGCCGATCAATCACTGAAAGTTTGGTCCCTCTATGTGTTTTTTTATAGGAAATATAAGAGTTTCGTGTTTCATGGCGAGTAGGTGAACTTTGACCCCTGCTAACCCCCCTTCAACATACTCCAAAACTCACCAATTTGATAACTTTAAATCAAACATGCCTTATGATCAGACTGACCGAGTTTGAAGTCGATCAATCGAAATCCCTAGGAGGAGTTCGATCAAATACGAAGGCTGTAAACGTCAAAATCGAGGAAAAAAATGGACGTTCAAGACAAAATGGCCGACTTCCTGTGATAGTTGGCTAATAACATTAAATGTAAGTTCTGAGTCTTTTGGTGAGCTCTACAAGTGTACCAAATTTCATGTCTCTACGATGAAATACGTTCATACCATTGTGTCAACAGAAAATTGCTAGTTGCCGCCGTTCAGCAATTTTTTTTGCGATTTTTGCGACAACCTTAAAATTCAAAATTTTTAAATTTTCTAGTCGCGACCGCCAAGTTTGGTGAGTTTTTGAATATGATAAAGCCCCCAAAAAGGCGCCTCTTTGGGGGGGCAGAATCGTAATAATAATAATAATAAGAAACAGTACAGAAACAATAGGCCTTCGCAGCGCTTTGCTGCTCGGGCCTAATTAAAGCTGCAAGCAGCCTCGGGCGGCCCTCGCAGCAAGCGCCGCTCCGGCCTATTGGCCACCGCGGGGGTTCCGGCCACCGCAGAAGCTCTCGCACGATTTCCAGAGCCGCAGCCAACTCCCCACCGCAGAAGCTCCGCCGCAGTTTCCAGCACCGCCGCCCGCTAGCCACCGCAGAAGCTGTCGCGCATTTTCCACACCCGTCCACCAGGCGACACGCGTGAATGCGTTCGGCAGCGCTCCCCGACGACTGTCGAAAAATCTGGTGCAGATCGGTCGATGCGTCGAGGAGATACGGCCCATGTATTAACTTAGGGGGCGCAGTGGAGTCAAATTACATTTCAACCTAGTTGGGCTCTTTAGAGGTGAACAAAGGTCATGCATATCCAGTTTGGCGCCAATCGGATGATCCATGCGTGAATAAGAGCCAAACGTATGCATATGGCGAGGGACTGATATTCGCCATTTGGCCACGCCCACACGGTTCAGCCAGCAGCGAGCATTGACAGAGTTTATCATCCGAATCATCTTGATTAGGTCAAGAGAGCCATAAACAGAGCTTTGAAAGGAAAAAAACGGCACTTCCTGTTCTGAGGGGGCGGGGCTTAGATGACGTCATAATATGATGACGTACGATCGTCCGGCATCCCACCAGGAACACTCATGCCAAATTTGGTGCAGCTCGGTCAAAATATGTGGAATGTAGAGGCAAACGTATACGAACGGCGTTGCCGCCATTGAAAACTCTTGGCGCTTTAAAGCAAGCGAGACCAACTTCCTATCTGTCATCCAACACAGAATCACCTTGATTAGGTCAAGAGAGCCATAAACAGAGCTTTCCAAGGAAAAAAACGGCACTTCCGGTTCCGAGGGGGCGGGGCTTAGATGACGTCATAATGTGATGACGTAGGATTGACGGGCAAGCCTCCAGGATCACTCAAGCCAAGTTTGGTGCAGCTCGGTCGAAACATGTGGAATCTAGAAGCAAACGTATGGCATCGGCGTTACAGGTCACTTCGCCACGCCGCCACGCCCAGCTGCTATCTCAAAGTCGGTCGGGGTTGGAATCCTCAACACACCAACATGTCTTCTGTGTCTGGACACAGTTTCATGTTGATTAGGTCAAAGGGCTAAGATAGCGACCGTTCACAGTAAAACATGACACTTCCTGTTCTCAGGGGGCGTGGCCTAAGTGATGTCATCATTTGACCATTGGATATTATTGGACACTCGATTATGATCAATCACTGAACGTTTGGTGTCTCTGTGAATTTTTGTGTTAGAATTACAAATTATTTAATTTTTTCCTCCATTACAACATTGAACTTTCATTCCGTAGGGCAATGCTGCCCTCTGGTGTCGAATTACTGAAATAATGAAACTATTTCAGTGGGCAGCAGAGGGCAGCATTGCCCTACAAACAACGAACATGGACTGTTTATTATGTAATTACACAGAAGATCTCTCTAATTCATTCTAAGGGGGCGGGGCTTAGATGACGTCATAATATGATGACATAGCATTGTCAGGTATCACACCAGGATGAGTCAGGCCAAGTTTGGTGCAGCTCGGTCGAAACATGTGGAATCTAGAAGCAAACGTATGGCATCGGCGTTACAGTTCACTTCGCCACGCCGCCACACCCAGCTGCTTCATCGCAGCCGGTCAGGGCTTGAATCCACAACACACCAACATGTCTTCTGTCTCTGGACACAGTTTCATGTTGATTAGGTCAAAGGGCTAAGATAGCGACCGTTCACAGTAAAACATGACACTTCCTGTTCTCAGGGGGCGTGGCCTACTTAAAAAAATAATTTCACCACAGGGTATTTTAGGACACCCGATGACAATCAATCAATGAAAGTTTGGTCCCTCTCTGTGTTTTTGTATAGGAAATATAAGAGTTTCGTGTTTCATGGCGAGTAGGTGAACTTTGACCCCTGCTAACCCCCCTTCAACAAGCTCATGCAGTCACCAATTTGATAACTTTAAATCAAACATGCCTTATGATCAGACTGACCGAGTTTGAAGCCGATCAATCGAAATCCCTAGGAGGAGTTCGATCAAATGCAAAGGCTGTAAACGTCAAAGTCGAGGTCCAAAATGGACGTTCAATACAAAATGGCCGACTTCCTGTTGGGTTTCGACCATAGCTCTAATAGACTTTTTTGTACGTCCTGACAAGATACACATATGTACCAAGTTTCGTAATTCTAGGTTAAAGCATGGCTTGGGGCTGTTCATTTAAAATACTCTAGGGGTCGCTATAGATAAATTAGGCCACGCCCACCAAATATTGTTATGAATTCCTGTCGGTGGGTGGATAAGGATCCATCCTAGTGAGTTTGGAGCAGCTGGGCCCGAAATTGTGGAATTCAGAGCCAAACGTATGGCAACGGCGTTACAGGTCACTTCGCCACGCCGCCACGCCCACCTGCTATGTCAAAGCCGGTCGGGGTTGGAATGCTCAACACACCAACATGTCTTCTGTCTCTGGACACAGTTTCATGTTGATGAGGTCAAAGGGCTAAGATAGCGACCGTTCACAGTAAAACATGACACTTCCTGTTCTCAGGGGGCGTGGCCTAAGTGATGTCATCATTTCACCACAGGGTATTTTAGGACACCCGATGACGATCAATCAGTGAAAGTTTGGTCCCTCTATGTGTTTTTATATAGGAAATATAAGAGTTTCGTGTTTCATGGCGAGTAGGTGAACTTTGACCCCTGCTAACCCCCCTTCAACATGCTCCAAAACTCACCAATTTGATAACTTTAAATCAAACATGCCTTATGATCAGACTGACCGAGTTTGAAGCCGATCAATCGAAATCCCTAGGAGGAGTTCGATCAAATACGAAGGCTGTAAACGTCAAAATCGAGGAAAAAAATGGACGTTCAAGACAAAATGGCTGACTTCCTGTGATAGTTGGCTAATAACATTAAATGTAAGTTCTGAGTCTTTTGGTGAGCTCTACAAGTGTACCAAATTTCATGTCTCTACGATGAAGTACGTTCATACCATTGTGTCAACAGAAAATTGCTAGTTGCTGCCGTTGAGCAATTTTTTTTGCGATTTTTGTGACAACCTTAAAATTCAAAATTTTGAATTTTTCTAGTCGCGACCGCCAAGTTTGGTGAGTTTTTGAATATGATAAAGCCCCCAAAAAGGCAATTCATTTGGGTGGAAGAATAATAAGAATAATTAAAGCTGCGAGCAGCCTCGGGCGGCCCTCGCAGCAAGCGCCGCTCCGGCCTATTGGCCACCGCGGGGGTTCCAGCCACCGCAGAAGCTCTCGCACGATTTCCAGAGCCGCAGCTAACTCCCCACCGCAGAAGCTCTGCCGCAGTTTCCAGCACCGCCGCCCGCTAGCCGCCGCAGAAGCTGTCGCGCATTTTCCACGCCCGTCCACCGGGCGACACGCGTGAATGCGTTCGGCGGCGCTCCCCGACGACTGTCAAAAAATCTGGTGCAGATCGGTCGATGCCTCGAGGAGACACAGCCGATGTATTAACTTAGGGGGCGCAGTGGAGCCAAATTACATCTCAAACTCGTTGGGCTCTTTAGAGGTGAACAAAGATCATACATATCCAGTTTGGCGCCAATCGGATGATCCGTGTGTGATTTAGAGCCAAACGTATGCATATGGCGAGGGACTGATGTTCGCCATTTGGCCACGCCCACACGGTTCAGCCAGCAGCGAGCATTGACAGAGTTTATCATCCGAATCATCTTGATTAGGTCAAGAGAGCCATAAACAGAGCTTTCCAAGGAAAAAAATGGCACTTCCTGTTCCGAGGGGGCGGGGCTTAGATGACGTCATAATGTGATGACGTAGGATTGACAGGCAAGCCTCCAGGATCACTCAGGCCAAGTTTGATGCAGCTTTGTCAAAATATGTGGAATGTAGAGGCAAACGTATACGAACGGCGTTGCCGCCATTGAAAACTCTTGGCACTTTAAAGCAAGCGAGATCAACTTCCTATCTGTCATCCAACACAGAATCAACTTGATTAGGTCAAGAGAGCCATAAACAGAGCTTTCCAAGGAAAAAAACGGCACTTCCGGTCCCGAGGGGGCGGGGCTTAGATGACGTCATAATGTGATGACGTAGGATTGACGGGCAAGCCTCCAGGATCACTCAGGCCAAGTTTGATGCAGCTCGGTCAAAATATGTGGAATGTAGAGGCAAACGTATACGAACGGCGTTGCCGCCATTGAAAACTCTTGGCACTTTAAAGCAAGCGAGACCAACTTCCTATCTGTCATCCAACACAGAATCACCTTGATTAGGTCAAGAGAGCCATAGATGAAAGTTTCCAAGGAAAAAAATAGCACTTCCTGTTCTGAGGGGGCGGGGCTTAGATGACGTCATAATCTGATGACATAGAATTTTCAGGTATCACACCAGCATCACTCAAGCCAAGTTTGGTGCAGCTCGGTCGAAACATGTGGAATCTAGAAGCAAACGTATGGCATCGGCGTTACAGGTCACTTCGCCACGCCGCCACGCCCAGCTGCTATCTCAAAGCCGGTCAGGGTTGGAATCCTCAACACACCAACATGTCTTCTGTGTCTGGACACAGTTTCATGTTGATGAGGTCAAAGGGCTAAGAGAGCGACCGCTCACAGTAAAACATGACACTTCCTGTTCTCAGGGGGCGTGGCTTAAGTGATGTCATCATTTCACCACAGGGTATTTTAGGACATCCGATGCCGATCAATCACTGAAAGTTTGGTCCCTCTATGTGTTTTTTTATAGGAAATATAAGAGTTTCGTGTTTCATGGCGAGTAGGTGAACTTTGACCCCTGCTAACCCCCCTTCAACATACTCCAAAACTCACCAATTTGATAACTTTAAATCAAACATGCCTTATGATCAGACTGACCGAGTTTGAAGTCGATCAATCGAAATCCCTAGGAGGAGTTCGATCAAATACGAAGGCTGTAAACGTCAAAATCGAGGAAAAAAATGGACGTTCAAGACAAAATGGCCGACTTCCTGTGATAGTTGGCTAATAACATTAAATGTAAGTTCTGAGTCTTTTGGTGAGCTCTACAAGTGTACCAAATTTCATGTCTCTACGATGAAATACGTTCATACCATTGTGTCAACAGAAAATTGCTAGTTGCCGCCGTTCAGCAATTTTTTTTGCGATTTTTGCGACAACCTTAAAATTCAAAATTTTTAAATTTTCTAGTCGCGACCGCCAAGTTTGGTGAGTTTTTGAATATGATAAAGCCCCCAAAAAGGCGCCTCTTTGGGGGGGCAGAATCGTAATAATAATAATAATAAGAAACAGTACAGAAACAATAGGCCTTCGCAGCGCTTTGCTGCTCGGGCCTAATAATAAACAGTACAGATACAATAGGCCTTCGCAGCGCTTTGCTGCTCGGGCCTAATTAAAGCTGCAAGCAGCCTCGGGCGGCCCTCGCAGCAAGCGCCGCTCCGGCCTATTGGCCACCGCGGGGGTTCCGGCCACCGCAGAAGCTCTCGCGCGTTTTCCAGAGCCGCAGCCCGCTCCCCACCGCAGAAGCTCTGCCGCAGTTTCCAGCACTGCCGCCCGCTAGCCGCTGCAGAAGCTGTCGCGCATTTTCCCCAAATTACATCTCAAACCCGTTGGGCTCTTTAGAGCAGAACAAAGGTCATACATATCCAGTTTGGCGCCAATCGGATGATCTATGCGTGAATAAGAGCCAAACGTATGCATATGGCGAGGGACTGATGTTCGCCGTTTGGCCACGCCCACACGGTTCAGCCAGAAGCGAGCATTGACAGAGCTCATCATCCGAATTACCTTGATTAGGTCAAAAGAGCCATAAACAGAGCTTTCCAAGGAAAAAAATAGCACTTCCGGTTCCGAGGGGGCGGGGCTTAGATGACGTCACAATGTGATGACGTAGGATCGACGGGCAAGCCTCCAGGATCACTCAGGCCAAGTTTGATGCAGCTCGGTCAAAATATGTGGAATGTAGAGGCAAACGTATACGAACGGCGTTGCCGCCATTGAAAACTCTTGGCACTTTAAAGCAAGCGAGACCAACTTCCTATCTGTCATCCAACACAGAATCACCTTGATTAGGTCAAGAGAGCCATAAACAGAGCTTTCCAAGGAAAAAAACGGCACTTCCGGTTCCGAGGGGGCGGGGCTTAGATGACGTCATATTGTGATGACGTAGGATTGACGGGCAAGCCTCCAGGATCACTCAGGCCAAGTTTGATGCAGCTCGGTCAAAATATGTGGAATGTAGAGGCAAACGTATACGAACGGCGTTGCCGCCATTGAAAACTCTTGGCACTTTAAAGCAAGCGAGACCAACTTCCTATCTGTCATCCAACACAGAATCACCTTGATTAGGTCAAGAGAGCCATAGATGAAAGTTTCCAAGGAAAAAAATAGCACTTCCTGTTCTGAGGGGGCGGGGCTTTGATGACGTCATAATCTGATGACATAGAATTTTCAGGTATCACACCAGCATCACTCAAGCCAAGTTTGGTGCAGCTCGGTCGAAACATGTGGAATCTAGAAGCAAACGTATGGCATCGGCGTTACAGGTCACTTCGCCACGCCGCCGCGCCCAGCTGCTATCTCAAAGCCGGTCAGGGTTGGAATCCTCAACACACCAACATGTCTTCTGTGTCTGGACACAGTTTCATGTTGATTAGGTCAAAGGGCTAAGAGAGCGACCGCTCACAGTAAAACATGACACTTCCTGTTCTCAGGGGGCGTGGCTTAAGTGATGTCATCATTTCACCACAGGGTATTTTAGGACATCCGATGCCGATCAATCACTGAAAGTTTGGTCCCTCTATGTGTTTTTTTATAGGAAATATAAGAGTTTCGTGTTTCATGGCGAGTAGGTGAACTTTGACCCCTGCTAACCCCCCTTCAACATACTCCAAAACTCACCAATTTGATAACTTTAAATCAAACATGCCTTATGATCAGACTGACCGAGTTTGAAGTCGATCAATCGAAATCCCTAGGAGGAGTTCGATCAAATACGAAGGCTGTAAACGTCAAAATCGAGGAAAAAAATGGACGTTCAATACAAAATGGCCGACTTCCTGTGATAGTTGGCTTATAACATTAAATGTAAGTTCTGAGTCTTTTGGTGAGCTCTACATGTGTACCAAATTTCATGTCTCTACGATGAAGTACGTTCATACCATTGTGTCAACAGAAAATTGCTAGTTGCCGCCGTTCAGCAATTTTTGTTGCGATTTTTGCGACAACCTTAAAATTCAAAATTTTTAAATTTTCTAGTCGCCACCGCCAAGTTTGGTGAGTTTTTGAATATGATAAAGCCCCCAAAAAGGCGCCTCTTTGGGGGGGCAGAATCGTAATAATAATTAAAGCTGCAAGCAGCCTCGGGCGGCCCTCGCAGCAAGCGCCGCTCCGGCCTATTGGCCACCGCGGGGGTTCCGGCCACCGCAGAAGCTCTCGCGCGTTTTCCAGAGCCGCAGCCCGCTCCCCACCGCAGAAGCTCTGCCGCAGTTTCCAGCACTGCCGCCCGCTAGCCGCTGCAGAAGCTGTCGCGCATTTTCCCCAAATTACATCTCAAACCCGTTGGGCTCTTTAGAGCAGAACAAAGGTCATACATATCCAGTTTGGCGCCAATCGGATGATCTATGCGTGAATAAGAGCCAAACGTATGCATATGGCGAGGGACTGATGTTCGCCGTTTGGCCACGCCCACACGGTTCAGCCAGAAGCGAGCATTGACAGAGCTCATCATCCGAATTACCTTGATTAGGTCAAAAGAGCCATAAACAGAGCTTTCCAAGGAAAAAAATAGCACTTCCGGTTCCGAGGGGGCGGGGCTTAGATGACGTCACAATGTGATGACGTAGGATCGACGGGCAAGCCTCCAGGATCACTCAGGCCAAGTTTGATGCAGCTCGGTCAAAATATGTGGAATGTAGAGGCAAACGTATACGAACGGCGTTGCCGCCATTGAAAACTCTTGGCACTTTAAAGCAAGCGAGACCAACTTCCTATCTGTCATCCAACACAGAATCACCTTGATTAGGTCAAGAGAGCCATAGATGAAAGTTTCCAAGGAAAAAAATAGCACTTCCTGTTCTGAGGGGGCGGGGCTTTGATGACGTCATAATCTGATGACATAGAATTTTCAGGTATCACACCAGCATCACTCAAGCCAAGTTTGGTGCAGCTCGGTCGAAACATGTGGAATCTAGAAGCAAACGTATGGCATCGGCGTTACAGGTCACTTCGCCACGCCGCCGCGCCCAGCTGCTATCTCAAAGCCGGTCAGGGTTGGAATCCTCAACACACCAACATGTCTTCTGTGTCTGGACACAGTTTCATGTTGATTAGGTCAAAGGGCTAAGAGAGCGACCGCTCACAGTAAAACATGACACTTCCTGTTCTCAGGGGGCGTGGCTTAAGTGATGTCATCATTTCACCACAGGGTATTTTAGGACATCCGATGCCGATCAATCACTGAAACTTTGGTCCCTCTATGTGTTTTTTTATAGGAAATATAAGAGTTTCGTGTTTCATGGCGAGTAGGTGAACTTTGACCCCTGCTAACCCCCCTTCAACATACTCCAAAACTCACCAATTTGATAACTTTAAATCAAACATGCCTTATGATCAGACTGACCGAGTTTGAAGTCGATCAATCGAAATCCCTAGGAGGAGTTCGATCAAATACGAAGGCTGTAAACGTCAAAATCGAGGAAAAAAAATGGACGTTCAATACAAAATGGCCGACTTCCTGTGATAGTTGGCTTATAACATTAAATGTAAGTTCTGAGTCTTTTGGTGAGCTCTACAAGTGTACCAAATTTCATGTCTCTACGATGAAGTACGTTCATACCATTGTGTCAACAGAAAATTGCTAGTTGCCGCCGTTCAGCAATTTTTGTTGCGATTTTTGCGACAACCTTAAAATTCAAAATTTTTAAATTTTCTAGTCGCCACCGCCAAGTTTGGTGAGTTTTTGAATATGATAAAGCCCCCAAAAAGGCGCCTCTTTGGGGGGGCAGAATCGTAATAATAATTAAAGCTGCGAGCAGCCTCGGGCGGCCCTCGCAGCAAGCGCCGCTCCGGCCTATTGGCCACCGCGGGGGTTCCAGCCACCGCAGAAGCTCTGGCACGATTTCCAGAGCCGCAGCCAACTCCCCACCGCAGGAGCTCTGCCGCAGTTTCCAGCACCGCCGCCCGCTAGCCGCCGCAGAAGCTGTCGCGCATTTTCCACGCCCGTCCACCGGGCGACACGCGTGAATGCGTTCGGCGGCGCTCCCCGACGACTGTCAAAAAATCTGGTGCAGATCGGTCGATGCGTCGAGGAGATACAGCCGATGTATTAACTTAGGGGGCGCAGTGGAGCCAAATTACATCTCAATCCCGTTGGGCTCTTTAGAGGTGAACAAAGGTCATACATATCCAGTTTGGAGCCAATCGGATGATCCATGCTTGAATTAGAGCCAAACGTATGAATATGGCGAGGGACTGATATTCGCCATTTGGCCACGCCCACACGGTTCAGCCAGCAGCGAGCAATGACAGAGCTCATCATCCGAATCATCTTGATTAGGTCAAGAGAGCCATAAACGGAGCTTTCCAAGGAAAAAAACGGCACTTCCGGTTCCGAGGGGGCGGGGCTTAGATGACGTCATAATGTGATGACGTAGGATCGACGGGCAAGCCTCCAGGATCACTCAGGCCAAGTTTGATGCAGCTCGGTCAAAATATGTGGAATGTAGAGGCAAACGTATACGAACGGCGTTGCCGCCATTGAAAACTCTTGGCACTTTAAAGCAAGCGAGACCAACTTCCTATCTGTCATCCAACACAGAATCACCTTGATTAGGTCAAGAGAGCCATAAACAGAGCTTTCCAAGGAAAAAAACGGCACTTCCGGTTCCGAGGGGGCGGGGCTTAAATGACATCATAATGTGATGACGTAGGATTGACGGGCAAGCCTCCAGGATCACTCAGGCCAAGTTTGATGCAGCTCGGTCAAAATATGTGGAATGTAGAGGCAAACGTATACGAACGGCGTTGCCGCCGTTGAAAACTCTTTGCACTTTAAAGCAAGCGAGACCAACTTCCTATCTGTCATCCAACACAGAATCACCTTGATTAGGTCAAGAGAGCCATAGATGAAAGTTTCCAAGGAAAAAAATAGCACTTCCTGTTGTGAGGGGGCGGGGCTTAGATGACGTCATAATATGATGACATAGCATTGTCAGGTATCACACCAGGATGAGTCAGGCCAAGTTTGGTGCAGCTCGGTCGAAACATGTGGAATCTAGAAGCAAACGTATGGCATCGGCGTTACAGGTCACTTCGCCACGCCGCCGCACCCAGCTGCTTCATCGCAGCCGGTCAGGGCTTGAATCCACAACACACCAACATGTCTTCTGTCTCTGGACACAGTTTCATGTTGATGAGGTCAAAGGGCTAAGATAGCGACCGTTCACAGTAAAACATGACATTTCCTGTTCTCAGGGGGCGTGGCCTAAGTGATGTCATCATTTCACCACAGGGTATTTTAGGACACCTATTGATGATCAATAACTGAAAGTTTGGTGTCTCTGTGAGTTTCTGTGCAGGATATATAAGAGTTTCGTGTTTCATGGCGAGTAGGTGAACTTTGACCCCTGGTAACCCCCCTTCAGCAATCTCAGACAGTCACCAATTTGATAACTTTAAATCAGACATGCCTTATGATCAGACTGACCGAGTTTGAAGCCGATCAATCGAAATCCCTAGGAGGAGTTCGATCAAATGCAAAGGCTGTAAACGTCAAAATCGAGGTCAAATGAACTTCAATCTAAAATGGCCGACTTCCTGTTGGGTTTAGAGCATGGCTCTAAGAGACTTTTTTGTACGTCCCGTCAAGATACACATGTGTACCAAGTTTCGTAATTCTAGGTTTAAGCATGGCTTGGGGCTGTTCATTTAAAATACTCTAGGGGTCGCTATAGAGAAATTAGACCACGCCCACCAAATTTTGTTATGAATTCCTGTCGGTGGGTGGATAAGGATCCATCCTAGTGAGTTTGGAGCAGCTGGGCCCGAAATTGTGGAATTCAGAGCCAAACGTATGGCAACGGCGTTACAGGTCACTTCGCCACGCCGCCACGCCCACCTGCTATGTCAAAGCCGGTCAGGGTTGGAATCCTCAACACACCAACATGTCTTCTGTCTCTGAACACAGTTTCATGTTGATTAGGTGAAAGGGCTAAGATAGCGACCGTTCACAGTAAAACATGACACTTCCTGTTCTCAGGGGGCGTGGCCTAAGTGATGTCATCATTTGACCACAGGGTATTTTAGGACACCCGATGTCGATCAATCAATGAAAGTTTGGTCCCTCTATGTGTTTTTATATAGGAAATATAAGAGTTTCGTGTTTCATGGCGAGTAGGTGAACTTTGACCCCTGCTAACCCCCCTTCAACATACTCCAAAACTCACCAATTTGATAACTTTAAATCAAACATGCCTTATGATCAGACTGACCAAGTTTGAAGTCGATCAATCGAAATCCCTAGGAGGAGTTCGATCAAATACGAAGGCTGTAAACGTCAAAATCGAGGTAAAAAATGGACGTTCAAGACAAAATGGCCGACTTCCTGTGATAGTTGGCTAATAACATTAAATGTAAGTTCTGAGTCTTTTGGGGAGCTCTACAAGCGTACCAAATTTCATGTCTCTACGATGAAATACGTTCATACCATTGTGTCAACAGAAAATTGCTAGTTGCTGCCGTTCAGCAATTCTTTTTGCGATTTTTGCGACAACCTTAAAATTCAAAATTTTTAAATTTTCTAGTTGCGACCGCCAAGTTTGGTGAGTTTTTGAATATGATAAAGCCCCCAAAAAGGCACACGAAGAGGTGGGAAGAATCGTAATAATAATAAACAGTACAGATACAATAGGCCTTCGCAGCGCTTTGCTGCTCGGGCCTAATAATAAGAAACAGTACAGAAACAATAGGCCTTCGCAGCGCTTTGCTGCTCGGGCCTAATTAAAGCTGCAAGCAGCCTCGGGCGGCCCTCGCAGCAAGCGCCGCTCCGGCCTATTGGCCACCGCGGGGGTTCCGGCCACCGCAGAAGCTCTCGCACGATTTCCAGAGCCGCAGCCAACTCCCCACCGCAGAAGCTCCGCCGCAGTTTCCAGCACCGCCGCCCGCCAGCCACCGCAGAAGCTGTCGCGCATTTTCCACACCCGTCCACCAGGCGACACGCGTGAATGCGTTCGGCAGCGCTCCCCGACGACTGTCGAAAAATCTGGTGCAGATCGGTCGATGCGTCGAGGAGATACGGCCCATGTATTAACTTAGGGGGCGCAGTGGAGTCAAATTACATTTCAACCTAGTTGGGCTCTTTAGAGGTGAACAAAGGTCATGCATATCCAGTTTGGCGCCAATCGGATGATCCATGCGTGAATAAGAGCCAAACGTATGCATATGGCGAGGGACTGATATTCGCCATTTGGCCACGCCCACACGGTTCAGCCAGCAGCGAGCATTGACAGAGTTTATCATCCGAATCATCTTGATTAGGTCAAGAGAGCCATAAACAGAGCTTTGAAAGGAAAAAAAACGGCACTTCCTGTTCTGAGGGGGCGGGGCTTAGATGACGTCATAATATGATGACGTACGATCGTCCGGCATCCCACCAGGAACACTCATGCCAAATTTGGTGCAGCTCGGTCAAAATATGTGGAATGTAGAGGCAAACGTATACGAACGGCGTTGCCGCCATTGAAAACTCTTGGCGCTTTAAAGCAAGCGAGACCAACTTCCTATCTGTCATCCAACACAGAATCACCTTGATTAGGTCAAGAGAGCCATAAACAGAGCTTTCCAAGGAAAAAAACGGCACTTCCGGTTCCGAGGGGGCGGGGCTTAGATGACGTCATAATGTGATGACGTAGGATTGACGGGCAAGCCTCCAGGATCACTCAAGCCAAGTTTGGTGCAGCTCGGTCGAAACATGTGGAATCTAGAAGCAAACGTATGGCATCGGCGTTACAGGTCACTTCGCCACGCCGCCACGCCCAGCTGCTATCTCAAAGTCGGTCGGGGTTGGAATCCTCAACACACCAACATGTCTTCTGTGTCTGGACACAGTTTCATGTTGATTAGGTCAAAGGGCTAAGATAGCGACCGTTCACAGTAAAACATGACACTTCCTGTTCTCAGGGGGCGTGGCCTAAGTGATGTCATCATTTGACCATTGGATATTATTGGACACTCGATTATGATCAATCACTGAACGTTTGGTGTCTCTGTGAATTTTTGTGTTAGAATTACAAATTATTTAATTTTTTCCTCCATTACAACATTGAACTTTCATTCCGTAGGGCAATGCTGCCCTCTGGTGTCGAATTACTGAAATAATGAAACTATTTCAGTGGGCAGCAGAGGGCAGCATTGCCCTACAAACAACGAACATGGACTGTTTATTATGTAATTACACAGAAGATCTCTCTAATTCATTCTGAGGGGGCGGGGCTTAGATGACGTCATAATATGATGACATAGCATTGTCAGGTATCACACCAGGATGAGTCAGGCCAAGTTTGGTGCAGCTCGGTCGAAACATGTGGAATCTAGAAGCAAACGTATGGCATCGGCGTTACAGTTCACTTCGCCACGCCGCCACACCCAGCTGCTTCATCGCAGCCGGTCAGGGCTTGGATCCACAACACAACAACATGTCTTCTGTCTCTGGACACAGTTTCATGTTGATTAGGTCAAAGGGCTAAGATAGCGACCGTTCACAGTAAAACATGACACTTCCTGTTCTCAGGGGGCGTGGCCTACTTAAAAAAATAATTTCACCACAGGGTATTTTAGGACACCCGATGACAATCAATCAATGAAAGTTTGGTCCCTCTCTGTGTTTTTGTATAGGAAATATAAGAGTTTCGTGTTTCATGGCGAGTAGGTGAACTTTGACCCCTGCTAACCCCCCTTCAACAAGCTCATGCAGTCACCAATTTGATAACTTTAAATCAAACATGCCTTATGATCAGACTGACCGAGTTTGAAGCCGATCAATCGAAATCCCTAGGAGGAGTTCGATCAAATGCAAAGGCTGTAAACGTCAAAGTCGAGGTCCAAAATGGACGTTCAATACAAAATGGCCGACTTCCTGTTGGGTTTCGACCATAGCTCTAATAGACTTTTTTGTACGTCCTGACAAGATACACATATGTACCAAGTTTCGTAATTCTAGGTTAAAGCATGGCTTGGGGCTGTTCATTTAAAATACTCTAGGGGTCGCTATAGATAAATTAGGCCACGCCCACCAAATATTGTTATGAATTCCTGTCGGTGGGTGGATAAGGATCCATCCTAGTGAGTTTGGAGCAGCTGGGCCCGAAATTGTGGAATTCAGAGCCAAACGTATGGCAACGGCGTTACAGGTCACTTCGCCACGCCGCCACGCCCACCTGCTATGTCAAAGCCGGTCGGGGTTAGAATGCTCAACACACCAACATGTCTTCTGTCTCTGGACACAGTTTCATGTTGATGAGGTCAAAGGGCTAAGATAGCGACCGTTCACAGTAAAACATGACACTTCCTGTTCTCAGGGGGCGTGGCCTAAGTGATGTCATCATTTCACCACAGGGTATTTTAGGACACCCGATGACGATCAATCAGTGAAAGTTTGGTCCCTCTATGTGTTTTTATATAGGAAATATAAGAGTTTCGTGTTTCATGGCGAGTAGGTGAACTTTGACCCCTGCTAACCCCCCTTCAACATGCTCCAAAACTCACCAATTTGATAACTTTAAATCAAACATGCCTTATGATCAGACTGACCGAGTTTGAAGCCGATCAATCGAAATCCCTAGGAGGAGTTCGATCAAATACGAAGGCTGTAAACGTCAAAATCGAGGAAAAAAATGGACGTTCAAGACAAAATGGCTGACTTCCTGTGATAGTTGGCTAATAACATTAAATGGAAGTTCTGAGTCTTTTGGTGAGCTCTACAAGTGTACCAAATTTCATGTCTCTACGATGAAGTACGTTCATACCATTGTGTCAACAGAAAATTGCTAGTTGCTGCCGTTGAGCAATTTTTTTTGCGATTTTTGTGACAACCTTAAAATTCAAAATTTTGAATTTTTCTAGTCGCGACCGCCAAGTTTGGTGAGTTTTTGAATATGATAAAGCCCCCAAAAAGGCACACGAAGAGGGGGGCAGAATAATAATAAAACAGTACAGATACAATAGGCCTTCGCAGCGCTTTGCTGCTCGGGCCTAATAATAATAATAATAAGAAACAGTACAGAAACAATAGGCCTTCGCAGCGCTTTGCTGCTCGGGCCTAATTAAAGCTGCAAGCAGCCTCGGGCGGCCCTCGCAGCAAGCGCCGCTCCGGCCTATTGGCCACCGCGGGGGTTCCGGCCAGCGCAGAAGCTCTCGCACGTTTTCCAGAGCCGCAGCCCGCTCCCCACCGCAGAAGCTCTGCCGCAGTTTCCAGCATCGCCGCCCGCTAGCCGCCGCAGAAGCTGTCGCGCGTTTTCCCCGCCTGTCCACTGGGCGACAGGCGTGAATGCGTTCGGCGGCGCTCCCCGACGACTGTCGAAAAATCTGGCGCAGATCGGTCGATGCGTCGAGGAGATACAACCCATGTATTAACTTAGGGGGCGCAGTGGAGCCAAATTACATTTCAAACCCGTTGGGCTCTTTAGAGGTGAACAAAGGTCATACATATCCAGTTTTGCGCCAATCGGATGATCCATGCCTGAATAAGAGCCAAACGTATGCATATGGCGAGGGACTGATATTCGCCATTTGGCCACGCCCACACGGTTCAGCCAGCAGCGAGCATTGACAGAGTTTATCATCCGAATCATCTTGATTAGGTCAAGAGAGCCATAAACGGAGCTTTCCAAGTAAAAAAACGGCACTTCCTGTTCTGAGGGGGCGGGGCTTAGATGACGTCATAATATGATGACATAGGGTCGTCAAGGATCCCACCAGGGTCACTCGTGCAAAGTTTGGTGCAGAAGCTATCGACCGTTCACAGTAAAATACAAGACTTCCTGTTGTCAGAGGGCGTGGCCTACGTGATGTCATCATTTGACCATTGGATATTATTCTACACCCGAGGATGATCAATAACTCAAACTTTGGTGTCTCTGTCAGTTTTTGTGTTAGAATTACAAATTATTTAATTTTTTCCTCTATAATTCAACATTGAACTGTCATTCCGTAGGGCAATGCTGCCCTCTGGTGTCGAATTACTGAAATAACTGAAATAGTTTCATTATTTCAGTAATTCGACACCAGAGGGCAGCATTGCCCTACACATGACAAAGCCCTTTGTATTACACAGTCGATCACAGGGGAACTTTGAGCCTTGCTAACCCCCCTTCAACATGCTCCAAAACTCACCAATTTGATAACTTTAAATCAGACATGCCTTATGATCAGACTGACCAAGTTTGAAGTCGATCAATCGAAATCCCTAGGAGGAGTTTGATCAAATACGAAAGCTGTAAACGTCAAAATCGAGGTCAAATGAACTTCAATCTAAAATGGCCGACTTCCTGTTGGGTTTAGAGCATGGCTCCAAGAGACTTTTTTGTACGTCCTGACAAGATACACATGTGTACCAAGTTTCGTAATTCTAAGCTAAAGCATGGCTTGGGGCTGAGTTTTTGAAATATTCTAGGGGGCGATATAGAGAAATTAGGCCACGCCCTCCAAATTTTGTTATGAATTCCTGTTGGCGGGTCAATAAGGATCCATCCTAGTGAGTTTGGAGCAGCTCACCCCGAAACTGTGGAATTCAGAGCCAAACGAAATTTGACGGCGTTCGCAACGCCGCCACGCCCACCTGCTTCATCGCAGCCGGTCGGGGTTGGAGTCCACAACACACCAACATGACTTCTGTCTCTGGACACAGTTTCATGTTGATTAGGTCAAAGGGCTAAGATAGCGACCGTTCACAGTAAAACATGACACTTCCTGTTCTCAGGGGGCGTGGCCTACGTAAAAAAATAATTTCACCACAGGGTATTTTAGGACACCCGATGACAATCAATCAATGAAAGTTTGGTCCCTCTCTGTGTTTTTGTATAGGAAATATAAGAGTTTCGTGTTTCATGGCGAGTAGGTGAACTTTGACCCCTGCTAACCCCCCTTCAACATGCTCCAAAACTCACCAATTTGATAACTTTAAATCAGACATGCCTTATGATCAGACTGACCGAGTTTGAAGCCGATCAATCAAAATCCCTAGGAGGAGTTCGATCAAATACGAAGGCTGTAAACGTCAAAATCGAGGTAAAAAATGGACTTTCAATACAAAATGGCCGACTTCCTGTGATAGTTGGCTTATAACATTAAATGTAAGTTCTGAGTCTTTTGGTGAGCTCTACAAGTGTACCAAATTTCATGTCTCTACGATGAAGTACGTTCATACCATTGTGTCAACAGAAAATTGCTAGTTGCCGCCGTTGAGCAATTTTTTTTGCGATTTTTGTGACAACCTTAAAATTCAAAATTTTGAATTTTTCTAGTCGCGACCGCCAAGTTTGGTGAGTTTTTGAATATGATAAAGCCCCCAAAAAGGCAATTCATTTGGGTGGAAGAATAATAAGAATAATAATAATAATAATAATAATAAACAGTACAGATACAATAGGCCTTCGCAGCGCTTTGCTGCTCGGGCCTAATAATTAAAGCTGCAAGCAGCCTCGGGCGGCCCTCGCAGCAAGCGCCGCTCCGGCCTATTGGCCACCGCGGGGGTTCCGGCCACCGCAGAAGCTCTGGCACGATTTCCGGAGCCGCAGCCAACTCCCCACCGCAGGAGCTGTGCCGCAGTTTCCAGCACTGCCGCCCGCTAGCCGCCGCAGAAGCTGTCGCGCATTTTCCCCGCCCGTCCACCGGGCGACACGCGTGAATGCGTTCGGCGGCGCTCCCCGACGACTGTCGAAAAATCTGGCGCAGATCGGTCGATGCGTCGAGGAGATACAACCCATGTATTAACTTAGGGGGCGCAGTGGAGCCAAATTACATTTCAAACCCGTTGGGCTCTTTAGAGGTGAACAAAGGTCATACATATCCAGTTTGGAGCCAATCGGATGATCCATGCTTGAATTAGAGCCAAACGTATGAATATGGCGAGGGACTGATATTCGCCATTTGGCCACGCCCACACGGTTCAGCCAGCAGCGAGCAATGACAGAGCTCATCATCCGAATCATCTTGATTAGGTCAAGAGAGCCATAAACGGAGCTTTCCAAGGAAAAAAACGGCACTTCCGTTTCCGAGGGGGCGGGGCTTAGATGACGTCACAATGTGATGACGTAGGATCGACGGGCAAGCCTCCAGGATCACTCAGGCCAAGTTTGATGCAGCTCGGTCAAAATATGTGGAATGTAGAGGCAAACGTATACGAACGGCGTTCCCGCCATTGAAAACTCTTGGCACTTTAAAGCAAGCGAGACCAACTTCCTATCTGTCATCCAACACAGAATCACTTTGATTAGGTCAAGAGAGCCATAAACAGAGCTTTCCAAGGAAAAAAACGGCACTTCCGGTTCCGAGGGGGCGGGGCTTAGATGACGTCATAATGTGATGACGTAGGATTGACGGGCAAGCCTCCAGGATCACTCAGGCCAAGTTTGATGCAGCTCGGTCAAAATATGTGGAATGTAGAGGCAAACGTATACGAACGGCGTTGCCGCCATTGAAAACTCTTGGCACTTTAAAGCAAGCGAGACCAACTTCCTATCTGTCATCCAACACAGAATCACCTTGATTAGGTCAAGAGAGCCATAGATGAAAGTTTCCAAGGAAAAAAATAGCACTTCCTGTTCTGAGGGGGCGGGGCTTAGATGACGTCATAATCTGATGACATAGAATTTTCAGGTATCACACCAGCATCACTCAAGCCAAGTTTGGTGCAGCTCGGTCGAAACATGTGGAATCTAGAAGCAAACGTATGGCATCGGCGTTACAGGTCACTTCGCCACGCCGCCACGCCCAGCTGCTATCTCAAAGCCGGTCAGGGTTGGAAACCTCAACACACCAACATGTCTTCTGTGTCTGGACACAGTTTCATGTTGATTAGGTCAAAGGGCTAAGAGAGCGACCGTTCACAGTAAAACATGACACTTCCTGTTCTCAGGGGGCGTGGCCTAAGTGATGTCATCATTTCACCACAGGGTATTTTAGGACACCCGATGACGATCAATCACTGAAAGTTTGATCCCTCTATGTGTTTTTGTATAGGAAATATAAGAGTTTCGTGTTTCATGGCGAGTAGGTGAACTTTGACCCCTGGTAACCCCCCTTCAGCAATCTCAGACAGTCACCAATTTGATAACTTTAAATCAGACATGCCTTATGATCAGACTGACCGAGTTTGAAGCCGATCAATCGAAATCCCTAGGAGGAGTTCGATCAAATGCAAAGGCTGTAAACGTCAAAGTCGAGGTCCAAAATGGACCTTCAATACAAAATGGCCGACTTCCTGTTGGGTTTCGACCATGGCTCTAATAGACTTTTTTGTACGTCCTGACAAGATACACATATGTACCAAGTTTCGTAATTCTAGGATAAAGCATGGCTTGGGGCTGTAAATTTAAAATACTCTAGGGGTCGCTATAGAGAAATTAGGCCACGCCCACCAAATTTTGTTATGAATTCCTGTCGGTGGGTGGATAAGGATCCATCCTAGTGAGTTTGGAGCAGCTGGGCCCGAAATTGTGGAATTCAGAGCCAAACGAAATTCGACGGCGTTCGCAACGCCGCCACGCCCACCTGCTTCATCGCAGCCGGTCGGGGTTGGAATACTCAACACACCAACATGTCTTCTGTCTCTGGACACAGTTTCATGTTGATTAGGTCAAAGGGCTAAGATAGCGACCGTTCACAGTAAAACATGACACTTCCTGTTCTCAGGGGGCGTGGCCTAAGTGATGTCATCATTTGACCATAGGGTATTGTAGGGCACCCGATGACGATCAATCACTGAAAGTTTGGTCCCTCTATGTGTTTTTGTATAGGAAATATAAGAGTTTCGTGTTTCATGGCGAGTAGGTGAACTTTGACCCCTGCTAACCCCCCTTCAACATGCTCCAAAACTCACCAATTTGATAACTTTAAATCAAACATGCCTTATGATCAGACTGACCGAGTTTGAAGTCGATCAATCGAAATCCCTAGGAGGAGTTCGATCAAATACGAAGGCTGTAAACGTCAAAATCGAGGTAAAAAATGGACGTTCAATACAAAATGGCCGACTTCCTGTGATAGTTGGCTTATAACATTAAATGTAAGTTCTGAGTCTTTTGGTGAGCTCTACAAGTGTACCAAATTTCATGTCTCTACGATGAAGTACGTTCATACCATTGTGTCAACAGAAAATTGCTAGTTGCCGCCGTTGAGCAATTTTTTTTGCGATTTTTGCGACAACCTTAAAATTCAAAATTTTTAAATTTTCTAGTCGCGACCGCCAAGTTTGGTGAGTTTTTGAATATGATAAAGCCCCCAAAAAGGCACACGAAGAGGGGGGCAGAATAATAATAAAACAGTACAGATACAATAGGCCTTCGCAGCGCTTTGCTGCTCGGGCCTAATAAACAGTACAGATACAATAGGCCTTCGCAGCGCTTTGCTGCTCGGGCCTAATAATCTTCCCATAATTCCTGTCCTCCTAAGAAAACTAAAAATACAGCTGAACACTACATCCTCAGATGATCTTTGCAACAAGCTTCTAATATCTAATTTATTTTTGTTTCTATTTAACTCTCTGATTAACACCTCTCTTTCCTGATTATATTTATTACATACTAGAAAAATATGCTGTATTGTTTCTGTCTCTCCACAATATCTACACATACCTGTGCTATGTTTGTTAATCATTTTTAGAGTACTATTTAACCCCGTAAGCCCAAACCTTAATCTGGATAACATCCTCTTCTCTTTTATTCCTATTACCTTTCCTACATTCCCCAACTTTTTTTTGAATGCTATAATAAAATCTTGCTTTGTCTTCTCTATCCCATTGTTCCTGCCATTTCTTCCTAATATACTTTTTACTTATACTTTTGATCTCATTTTTACTTATTTTGATATTAAGCTAAACATTATCCTTTTTTGCTGCATTTTTAGCAAATTTATCCGCCAACTCATTTCCTACTATTCCAATATGGGCAGGAATCCAAACTAATTTAACCCTGGACCCATATTTTTTAATTCTAAAAATTGATTGATTAATATCCAATATGATATCTTGTCTTGTTTCTGAATTTTGCTCTAAAATACTTATTAATGCACTACTTGAGTCTGAATAAATCAATATCTCCTTCTTCCTCGTTTCCTCACTCCATTCTAGAGTCATTAATACAGCCATTAATTCACCCCTGTATACTGTCAACCTATCTGTTACTCTTTTATTTTTCATAATATTTAAGTACGGAATTATAAATGCTCTTCCTATTTTATCATTTGACATTTTAGAAGCATCTGTATATACTTGTATATACTCTGCATATTCTTTCCTTGTATACCTTTCCACCTCTTTCTTTTCTATTTGTCTGCCTTTTTCCAATAAACTTAAATCAACTTCAACTTTTCCACTTAACCAAGGTGGAGTATCAGGAATACTCACCACAGGACTAATTAAATAATGATTTATTCCTACCTCATTTATTTCATTATTAATAATCCATCCAAAACTATTTATCTTCTTTTTTTTACTTTTTCTAGACATGGTTGTAATATAACATTTGGAGGATAACTTTCCTTATGTCCTTTAATATTTGCCCAATAAGTTATAGCTAGTTGTTTTTTCCTGAGCTCCAGTGGCATCTCACCCATTTCAACTTGTAAAGCTGATACTGGGGTTGTTTTCATTGCTCCGCAACAAATTCTTCATGCCTGATATTGTATTCTATCTATTTCTTTTAGTAAACTATTAGAAGCTGAATTATATAAAATACATCCATAATCAAATACTGATCTAATTAGTCTATCAAATGTTATAAAACGTTAACAAACACGCCGCTTTGAAGCCAAAAAACCTCTGAAATATCCAGAGCCAATCATGAGAATTAACTCCTGTAAAGTTAAAACTTAGTTTCACACAAAGACGCTAGCATAAATGTTTGGCTGCTGAACTGGACCGTTCCAGGTCGCTATCAAGCTAATTTTCTATTAGCAGCTTTACAAATCTTTTACATTACATTACATTACCAAAGCACATCAAAACAAATCTTTATCTTGGGCTTTTTTCTATTCTTCCTCTTTCTTCTCTCCCTCCCTGATGGATAAGTCCTTTTTTGAGACATTGTTTTGCTAACTTAACTTCTGACTGGAGCTTTGGACGTTTGGATGCTCTGCACAGCAGCTCATGTTACCGGTGAAGCTTGCATGATCTACCACAGCCACCAGGGGGCCCCAAGAGCAATTTATTATTTTTTTATCCATAAAATAATAATTTCTACATACATTATCAAATATGTTATTTTAAAAACAAATTACTTTATGATGAATTGTGTGTTTTTGATATTATAATGACAGAAATTATTACAAAAAAAAAAAAATCAGCTCCACTGAGGGGTCCCCTTAGTGGCCCTGGGGCCCTAAGTGGCTGCTTAGTTTGCTTATGCCTTGGGCCGGCCCTGCACGAGACCTCCGCAGATTGTGGCACAGAGATGGAAGCAAAACAAAATGAAGAAGAGTTTGAATTGACAGTCACATTGGTTAAATTTATTTCAGCTCTAAGCATTTAATATTTAGGTGTTTTTATGGGAGTATGTATCTTTCAGATCAATTTAAGAAGCAATTTTGATCATATATCACATTTTATTGTGTCATGTGGAGTGGGGCGCTGGTCTTGGTCTTGACTCGGTCTCGGATCCTAAAAGTCTTGGTCTTGATTTGGTCTCGACTTAGGTGGTCTTGACTACAACATAGTTAATGGTTAATGGTTAAGCGACTGAATTTATGTGATACTCGAAGCTGGAATTGAACTGGCAAAATCTTGAAATCAGAAAGTAGTTTAACTCAACCTGTTGAACTACAGTCAAGTTGGGTTCCAGCAATTAGTCTCAGTGAAATTAACTCTTAATGCTTCAGCATGCCTAGAACTTTTAAATTATTTCATGCTCCCAACATTGTGGGAACAGTTTGTGACAGAACTTGACTTGTCTGCACAGAGTCCTGACCTCAACCCAGAAGTCAGAATTAGAGCAGAACCATGGCTCCATGTCCAACATCAGTGCCTCACCTTGTAGCTGATCTCCTGACAGAATGTTCAGATATTCCCATAGCTCACCGCTTTTCTTGACCATACACAGATGGATGTGTAATAAATAGACAGAATAATCCAGGACAGAAGATGAGCAGCAGCTACTGTGGCAGGTTGGACTTCCTGAGTTGCTCCAGGAAGTCCAGTCTCTGCTGGATTTTTGTCTCTGTTTGAGGACCAGCTCACCCTTGCTTTACTGGCTGGCGGTGAGATAGAGATGAAATTCAAATGAAATATTTGTGCAAAGTAGTGAAATGGCAAACTGACCAACAGATAGAAAATATTATGCTGTGTCTTTTCATTCTAAATGTTCTTTTTTGTGACAGGCTCTACAATGACTGCTTTGGTTGAGATAAAAAAAATGTTTGCTTTGACTCTTTAGTCAGGTCCTCCCTTCCTTTAATCCCTCATCCCCACTGCTGTATCTCTGTCCTAACATCTCAGTCATACTGCTCCTTCCATGTCTTCTTTTTACACTTTCCCTTGTACATTATCCCGCACTTCTTCGTAAGCATTGGAGAAAAGTCAGAGAAGTTGCACAAAGTCGGGTCTGACTTTTTTTTTCCAACACTGGCTGATACTGATGATCACTGGACAGCTGCATGTATAGGAGTCAAATTATTAGACTGACCACTATGGTGCTTTTGGAACATCACAGACCAAACTTATTATGAACGGATCCTGTTTGGTTACAGTTGAATTCAGCGCTGCCACCTGCTGCTCCTTCTCCCCGATGTGCAGCAGGAAGCTCTGCTGACTCAGCAGCGGCTCTCTAACTTTACGGGATGAACTGACATGCAGACGGCGGCAGAGATCGCCTCTAATAAATCCTCAGAATGCAACTTGAACTTTGTTTCCAGATGTTGTTAAACAGTATTTTTATAAGAGCGTAAAGCTGCCAGGTTAGAAGCTTCAATACGCAGAGCGACACTGATCAGTTGGATGGATAAAAAAGCCTGACATAATGCCGCATTGTCGCACACATTACTCCAGGGTCCGATGGTCTTTTTTAAAGTAAAGGGGGCAGAAAGAGGTAGGGAGAAGGGAGCGGGGGAGGCATGGGCCCAGCAAACCGAGGATGGGAGTCGGACTCCAGACTACCGCTGTCTACAGTCTCTATATGCGGGGCACCACGCTAACCACTGCGCCCCAAAACGGCCCTATTCTGGTAGCCCTTGTTGGAATTTTCAGTTGATCATTGGTAAATTATTTACAATTTATACAACCTCAGAATGCAACTTGAACTGTCCAAGGAACTCACCTGGATCATCTTTCATTTTCTTGGAAAAATCTGTTTTGTCAGGTGATTACGACTAGTCGACTGGGCCCGAAAAAAGTCATTGCAGAGTAAAAAGTTGACTAGTAGAGTAGTTTGTGCAACCCCTAGTGCAGCCCCAGACAGAATGTTATCTAAAATCTAAGAAACAGCATGAAGTTCCAATAAATTGCATACATATTTATATATCTGAACTTATTGTTATGAATTTTATGGAAGGAACCAATGGAACACTGCAGCCCATCTGACCTGAATTGAACATAGAATAACTAAAAAAAAGCAAAATGAAAACAGGCTTAAGATTTTAGTTGCTTAAAAAGTTAATGAGACCTCCAATAACTTTTATGAAAATATAATATTTTTCACTGAATGAAATTTGAAACATAACCTCTAAGAAAAAAAATAACACTGTCAAGAACAGATTTGTGAATTTATTAGCACTAGTAGAATTCTTCCATAGGATCCATGCAGTGTGGGGTCCCTGTCAGTAGGGATCAGCAAAACGGAAGCCTCAACCTCATCTTTTAGTGTCTCCAAGGAAACGTCTTGTTGCTATGATGCAAGACTTAAAACCCAAAAGTAAACTGGTCTTCATTGAAATGTCAGAACCTCTGATGTCTGAACCTTCCACAGCCTGGCTGACACATTCTACACTCAGAGGACAGCTGACCTTTGACCCATACACTTCCATACTGCATTGAGCAAGGCAGAGCAACAACAACCCTTTCTCAAACATATGGGTCAGCACATACATGAAACACAAGTAACATTTAAAGGTGCAGCTACAGCCTCCCTCTCCATGCTGGGAACTGAATAATGGATGAAAGCTGGGGGGGACTATTCACCATCCTCAACTCCGCCCCCCAGCCCCCGCCACCGGCGTTGGGGGGTAGCGGGTGCTGAACAGCTTCCGAGGCTCTTTTCTATCATCAGAACACATCTCCATACCTTTTGCTAGGGTTAACATCTCTTTACCTGGCCGATATCAGGTAAAGGTGGCAGAAAAAACTCAGGCATCTTGAGTTCAACATGAGAGGTCAAAGGTGACTGGACAAAGACTGAAGAAGTGGAAATGAAAATAATAGAGTGCAGTTCACATCAGTCTGCCAAACTGTTTGAGACTTATTGTCCTAGTGCTGAGAAGACTTTGATGAGAGAAATATCCTTACTTGCCTTTGATTTATGAATTATGGTAGTAATCAAATACCTAGAAATGGTATACCACCAAACCCTCCACCCAATCAATGCTTATCTCTATTAGAAAAACAACAGTAATTGCTGTAATTTTCTCTAATATTGTTATGACTTTTTTCTTGTGACACTATTGTTACTGTTTGAGTGTTTTTGAGGTTTGACAGTAGGTTTGCCTACAATTGCCTACTGATCTGCGTATCGGTGTATAAATGTGTGTGTTTGTGAGTGCGACTGGGTGAATGTGACTCCAGTGTAAAGCGCTTTGAGTGGTCAAAATGACTGGAAAAGCGCTATATAAATTCAGTCCATTTACCATTTCTTAGCTGACAGGAGTCAGAGATGCTCTTCTGCATACCTTGGTTATAACGAGTGGCTATTTGAGCTACTGTTGCCATTCTATCAGCTTGAACCAATCTGGCCATTCTCCTCTGACATCAACAAGGCATTTGCGCCCACAGAACTGCCACTTACTGGATATTTTCTCTTTTTTGGACCATTCTCTGTAAACCCTAGAGATGGTCGTGCGTGAAAATTCCAGTAGATCAACAATTTCTGAAATACTCAGACCAGCCCGTCTCGCACCAACAACCATGCCATGTTCAAAGTCACTTAACCACCTTTCTTCCCCGTTCTGATGCTCAGTTTAAACTGCAGCAGATCGTCTTGGCCATGTCTACTTGCCTAAATGCATTGAGGTGCTGCCATGCGATTGGCTAATTCAACATTTACATTAATGAGCAGTTGGACAGGTACGTCAGTGGTCCCCAACCCCGGGGTCGAGGACAGGTACCGGTCCGTGGACCAATTGGTACCGGGCCGCGTAAGAAATAATTAAATATTTCCATTTTATGTATTATTTGAGTCTGGAGGATCTTTTATTTTGAAAATCCTTTAACCGGATTCTCTGTTACGTCTTGCACGCCAACATTGAGCCACAAGCAGCAAAATGAGTAAGAAACAGATCAGATTCTTTGGAAAGTTTCTTTATGAAGGCGAAAGGCCCAGAGAAGAGACAGGAGAATGGATTTATCCCTGTAGGTGATTCCCACATTCCAAGCTCTGCATGATATGGTGACCGGCTCGTTAATGAGGGAATGAAGCTTCAAACTGCTTCTCCATGTAGAGACCAAGCACCCTGTGCATAAGCAACACCCAGATGGGACCGTCTCTTTGCAGAGAAACAAGCTCAGGGCTCCCATTAGTCGTTTTTGTGAGTTAAAATTTTCACGAAAGCAAAATGTTCATTTTTGTGGCGCATCTGTATCTTATTTTGAAGGGATATGTAAACGTTACCATAGCAACCAGAGTCAGAGAGCATTAGGGCAGTGGTCGAGACGAGATGAGAGGAGTAGAGCTTGTGAGTTTTAAGTCTGGTTCACACAGCATGATTTAAGGATTGTCGGCTGATTTTCCAAACTTCTGTGACCACAGAGCCGATAAAAGTCCAACAGGTTCGATCTGTTCGTGTGTCCAGCCACACGGCAGGAGCAACACACCACACATGAACCGATTCCGCTCACGAACATCCCGATTCCAGAAGAAAATCCAGTAAAAGCCCCAACATACCATAGGTGAACTTAGAATAATCAAACACGGATGACTATGTAGAAACAGTGATAGTCTGTGGACTCATTTTAAGCAATAAAAGACGTAACAAAAAGAAAAGGCGTTTGATAAAAGACGGAGGGAGCAGCCGCTCTATTTGCTGCACCGTGATTTGGAGGTGAGTTATGTTTTTTAGCAGTTAAAATTTTTAACTGAATAAACATAACCACATATAATAAACATATATAAATATGACCTTTGCATGTAGTAATAAACATGTCCGCCGGACTCTCAGTTGCGATGTGAGCTGTTTGGGATTCCCCTCCGTTCTTACGTCATCGCGCTTTCTGGTTGGCTACCTGTCACATTCAACAGGCTGCGTTCTCGCTCCCAGTCAGGAAAAACCCTCCAGGCTGCGATAATCGGGCAAAAACAATGTTGAATATGTCCGATTTTAGATCGGGCATATTCAACACACCACCACGTAACACACCACACACTGCAGGACGTTGCAAGATTGCCGTAAAGGAAAAATTGGGGCAAAAAAAAGAAAAAAAGGCTTTGCAGCTCTGCGGGAACACCAACATGCAGAAGCATTATCTGTTCCTCTCCCATCTCCCCCTCCCCGGGCCGCAGCAAAATTGCCAAGTCTTGACCGGTCCGCGGTAATAAAAAGGTTGGGGACCTCTGGTGTACGTAATAAAGTGGTCGGTGAGTGTATATGACAGTAGGGATTGGCCAGCAAGGTATCCCACAATGCATTGGGCCACCACCAGTGGCAACTAATTAAATAAACTACTTTTTTATCTGTCACAAAAAGTAATATATTTCAAATCCATAGCCGTGTCCAAATTCAGGGTCTGCAGCTGTTGAAAGACCCAGTCTATCTTGGACGGGTCCTTCGCAGACTGCAAATAAACAAAGACCGGAAGAGAAAAGCTGTGAATTCGGACAGGTCTAGCCTTCAGTCAGCTGTCTAGCATCCACCTCAGCATAATTTATGTTGCCTAGCAACCATGACAGCGTGAAGCACAGAACGGTGAAGGAAAAAAAAGTTTGGTTTTTAGTCATGTATTACTCCTGATTACTGTATTATTCATCACCTGTTGTAGTAAAGGCTGTTCAAAGTAAAAAGGAAATCTGTTAGTTTGATTCTAAAATGTTCAAACGTGTTTAGCATGTTTCTATAAAGAATAAATATAAGCAAATTATTTGTTTACAAATTTAATACTCTCCAGATCTCAGATAAGACATTACAGTTAAATAAAACTACTATATTTGAAGGCTTAAATTTAATCATTCAAACCGATTTGCTCAGAAATAAATTAAATACATTGGTATTGAGCCACAATGAATCGTGGGATATGGTGGGCTGTGAAGGGTACACCAGACCCATCGTTCAAATCTGGGGAAAAGGAAGGCCACATTTGAAGGAGTCTTTGAATTCGGACAGGACTTGTCACTGCGCTGTGATGTAAGCGGTCTACAAAGCTGACCTTTGAAGAATGCAGCCCTTGATTTCGGACATGGCTCATATGTGAACCTCCAAGAATAGCCAGATCTATTTTTATAGTTGGTTGTAATGATCACTGTGGCCTCTAAAAGTTGATGTGTCGGTTTCATCCAGCAAACACAGGGGGAAAAAAAACTAAAGGTTTTCATTTTAGCCTGTTCCTCAGTGTAAACTCTAAATGATGGTGTGACGCAATATAAATCCCATGATGCAGGATAGGCGGTTTTGATTAACATGTTCCCTGAACACTAATCTGGTCCTGAGATATGGATGGGAATTAGTCTCCACTTTGTGTTTGCTGTGTTTTAAAACATGCAGCGGACATCTTTGCTCGATGGAAGTAATCTCTGAATGGAGCAAAAAGAGCTTCAGATAAAGAAATTGCTGTAGGGAACTTAATTAAATTCAGTTAGCTGGGTTTAGTTAAGAGAATGATTTAAAGTCAAATCAGTTACATACACAAAACTTTTACACCAGGTCTGAACATTTATTCTGATCTTTTCACTCTTTTAAGACAGGAAACTCAGAGATCTCCAACCTGGAGCTCAAATATTTATTTAATTCTATTGAATTTGCTCCTTCACTAACTAACTGTGAACATGTTTACATGGTCACTCTTCCCTTTATTGTTTCTCTGTCTCAATATTTGAATTCTAGGTCAGTTGAAAAGTCTTCTCTATTTTTATCCACCTAATCCCCTTTAAGAATGCACACACCCCTCAGAGGTCGTGCATAGACATGTGTGTTTGTGTGTGAAGTCCACTGCAGTGTGTTAATACCTCCAGCATGTTACACACTAATCCACACACCACCGGCAATACTGTTCTTCCTACCCCACCCCCTGCCAAACACCAACACACACATCTCTCCATCTCACTCACATGTCAGTAGCGGCAGCCACACTTCCATGTTGGCTTGGAAACATTGGATATATTTGACCTGGGGGAGTTGGAGCCTGGTTGGGAGCATTTATGAGCACAGCCATGGTGGTGGGAGCAACAGGCCAGGCAGGCTCTGACCGACAGGTTAGCAGCACATTTTCACCGTTAGGATGTAGTTGACTTGTTGTGTGGCAGACTGCACTACAACTGTCTCCTTAAGTGTAGCAAATAAAGCTAAGACTGAATCATTCCTTGCCATTTAAGCATTATTTCTCATTTAATATGTGACTTTTTTGTGTTTGTTTTTCATCCTTTATGATTTGTAGGACTTTCCTATGTAATGCTCCGTCTAAAAAATATTTAGGAAAGAAATGTGGATAAGTTTTACAAAGTTGTTTTATTCTAGTCAATTGCAAAATAGCTTGAAATTCTGTTAATATGCAACAAGTGCAAAAGAAGTTATTTCTTTATGAAAAAGTTGCAGATATTTTACTTAAATGAATGTTAGTTTATGCCAGGATTTGTTACTTAATTGTACATCATTTTTTATTTGAAGATTCAGCTGATTCTGCTTTCACTTGTGTTTATGAGGACAGTGGGATATGCTCATGACCTTTCCCAGTAAAACAAGAAAACAAGGATGATTATTCATTGAGGATGATTGCATATTTTCTGCGGTTTGCATTGAGCGCTTTGTTTGCACTTGGCACTTCATGGTTTCTAATTATAAACAGCAGTTCAGATTTCTTTTTGTACCCTCTGAGTTTACAGCACCTAATCTCTCATAGCTGTCTTTTTTCCCTGGATTAAAATCCTAGAAACTCATTAGCTGTGAGCTAGTTAAGTAAGTTTTTGAATCACGTTTGAAACTGTTGTCTTCATGAGGTGTCATAGAGCTAAACTGGCAGAAGAGTAGACATTCCAGTTACAGATCCAGAATGTGTTTACAGGACAAGTTTTTAATTTGTATTTTTAAGGTCTATTTAATGATGTATAACTGTGCGTATTCGTCACAGCTAAACATTAGCAATTGAAATCATTAGATCTGATTTTAACCAAACTTCTGCCTTCAGCAAGCAATCATTTTTCAATAGCCGAGGGTCAAGAGGGTCACCTATGGAGAAAGAGGAGATCAGGTGCGAAGTGAGATAAACGTGATTGGTTTTGGTGATCGGCAACAAGAGACAGTGATCGGCGATCTCCCATCATACACTTTTTCAGGGAAATGGGACGATTATGATCGATGGCCGATCGATCAGGACACCTCTAGTTGACATACAGTATATAATCACATTTACCTATCAAGCTTCAGTATAGTGGAGCATTTATGATGCTGCACTCATGTTTAAATGAGGCGATCAATATTTAAAGTAAAGGGCTGTTTATCATTAGACCTAAAGATACAAGTCAGGGAGGGTCAGGGTTGCATTTAACACACCAGTGATAAATACAACCCTTAACTCAGAGCCGCTGCTGAGTCAGCAGAGCTTCCTGCTGCACATCGGGGAGAAGGAGCAGCAGGTGGCAGCGCTGAATTCAACTGTAACCAAACAGGATCCGTTCATAATAAGTTTGGTCTGTGATGTTCCAAAAGCACCATAGTGGTCAGTCTAATAATTTGACTCCTATACATGCAGCTATCCAGTGATCATCAGTATCAGCCAGTGTTGGAAAAAAAAGTCAGACCCGACTTTGTGCAACTTCTCTGACTTTTTTCCAATGCTTACGAAGAAGTGCGGGATAATGATCTGTCTCTTGTTCTTTTAATTATGCATAACAGACTTAGTGAAAGCGGGATTCTTTTTACCAATATTTGCCATGAATGTGGCTGATAAAGCCTCCAAGTTGCTGTGAAGCATTTTGCACTTAAGTCACTGTGATGTCACCGCGACTAGTCGACTTCGACTCGACTTCGACTCGACTTTTATCATGTTGTAGTCGACCTTAAAAATTATGAAGTCATGCAATCCCTAATTCTGATAAAGATCCCACTGTTATGATTCTGGTCCATCTGCCTGCTCTGTTTTCTTCATCAGGTTTATCTGCATGCTGCTGCGCTGCAGCACAATTAGGCTCATGTCATCCACCTGTCCTTCATGCAAGGGCCTGTTTGGAAGCCCTTGCATGAGTTACCAATCCAAAAATCTGACTGAATCAGTCTTTAGCAGATCAGTGTTTCTCAATACTAGTCCCCACCAGAAATCCAGTTGTGAAATTTCCTCTCTCCTAAATATTCCACAGTCAACTGTCAGCTTTATTATAAGAAAATGAAGTGTTTGGGAAAGACAGCAACTCAGGCTGTCTTTTAAACAGGCTACTTAAACAGATGGAACAGGATCAGCGCATGCTGGCGCAGAGAGGTTGCCAACTTTCTGCAGAGTCAATCACTACAGACCTCCAAACATCCTGCGGCCTTCAGATTAGCTCAAGACCAGTGTGCAGACAACTTCATGGAATGGGTTCCCATGGTTGAGCAGCTCCATCCAAGACATACGTCACCAAGTGCAATGCAAAGAATTGGAAGCATGCTACTTAATTCCAGTGAAAGGAACTCTGAATGCTTAAGTTTACCACGACATTTTGGACAATTCCATGTTCTCCACGTTGTGGGAACAGTTTGGAGCTGGCCCATTCCTCTTCCAACATGACTGTGCACAAAGCAAGTACATAAATACATGATGGCAGAGTCTGGTGTGGATGAACTTGACTGGCCTGCACACAGTCCAGACTTCAACCAGATAAAACACCTCTGGGTGAATTAGAGAGGAGAATGAGAGCCAGGCCTTCTCATCCAACATTAGTATGTGACTTCACAAATACATTTCTGGAAGAATTGTCAAAAATCCCCATAAACACACTCCTAAACCTTGTGGACAGCCTTCCCAGAAGAGCTGAAGCTGTTCTAGCTGCAAAGGTGGACCAACGTCATATGGATTAGTCACTTAAGCTCATATGTGAATAAAGGTGAATAAACATAGTGTACATACACTATGGTACACATATGCACATGCATACACATGTGAAAAGATGATACACATACAAAACATGTGATACACAAAATCGTGCATCTCATGTACATCCCATGTGACACACATGGGATGTACATGTTTATCACATGTAAAATATGTGATACACGTGAAAACATTGAATTCTGGTTTTTATCACTAGGCATTCCAAAATCACACAGATGTTATGTTAAATTATGTAAGGTGACCTCAATATATTATCATTATTAGATACATGTGCTTTTATATGTGATTCATGTCTTTCACACATCATTCACTCGTTGTTCACATGTGAAAATTTGTGAAAAACACATATGGTTTTTATGTAGTACATGGTTTTCATGTGTAACTTTCACATATAAATGTCATGTGAAATGCACATTTATACCTTGCTTCGTCCAGAGTTCTGGGCTCTCAAGAAACAATTTCTTTCTGGAGGCGTAGACTGTGTTGAGATTTTAAAATGTACTCAGTCGCTAATGTTTGTCCGTGACTTATGTAATGTGCAATTCAACTTTAGGAAGCTTACCTGAAATGTCCTGTGCTGCAATCAATTCCTCCACTGTGGAAAAAAAAGTGCTGATCAAAACAAGGGAATGTTAATTCAATATTTGGAAGTGTGACTGACATGGACTGATCAGATTCCTTCATTTCCTTTGATGCCATTGCTAAAACTACAGGCAGAAAATCAATGTCATGGTTTACTACTACTCCTTCTGTTCACTGATTGGAAATCTACCAGAAGGAATATGAGTTAGGGAGATTTGGATTGAGCGGAATATCACAGGAAAGCAATGGTCAGGCTAGCTATCATCTGGTCTGAAGGTATTTTATAGTAGGGGAATAAAAAACTACTCTATATAAAAAAGGGGAGGACAGAGCCTTAAAGAAACTGCATATAACATCATTTCATCTGAACACAAACTCTGTATTTTGGAAATCTGATGATAGAATACCACATAAACATTTTATCTGTAACTTTTATCTTATTTTATTTTTAACCATTTTTTGGACAATACTAGAGAAAATGTTGTTTTCTCATCTGATGTAAGCTATATGAATCATGAATTTTTTATGGATGTCATCAAAGTCCTAAGTTTTGTTTCATCAGTAAAATTATCTGTGCACTTGTTGAAATCGGATGCATGAGTGAGCTGCTTCACTAGAAGGAAGGCTGAGAAATGACTTCAGCTCACCTTCTTTTGATCATCCAACCCTGTCACTGAGGGGCAGTCTGTATCATCTATGTGAAGATATTCATGTGCATGAGTCCAATAATGTTTCATTGTTCCTAGTCATTGTATGGAACAGTACAATAAAAAGAGGTTATGATGAAGAAGTGTGTAAAGATGATTAATGCTTGAAACAGAAGGTAGTGGGTGTTGTCATCCAAACCTCCAGGGAATTCCGGCTCAGCTCATTTGGCTTTATTGGATAAGGCCTGGTGATGGGGGGCAGCAGGGTGAGCTCTCTTAGTCCATTGTGTCCTCTCTCAAATGAGATGAGGACCACGGATTGTTTTCTTTATTATAATACCTGACTCGAAGATTGCAGTTGTAGCAGAGGTGTCCCTGGCCTTGCACACACACACACGCGCACCCCTGCACACACATACACTGACACAAATGCCCCTTTTCCACCGGCTCGGCTCTACTCGGTCTGCTTTATGAGCGTTTCCAGCGGCCTTTTTTCGGGGCTGGCCCTGCTTTTCAGGTCCCTGCTTAGGAGTAGGACTAGCGGCGGCCCTGCTTTTCTGGGTGACGCAAGCTTCACTCCTGTTCACTGATTGGCCGTGGGCGTAGTCAGAAGAGCAGCAAAGAGAGAAGGAAAATGAAGGCGCGACGTTTCAAACTCTCTGCAACACGGAAGTAATAGAAGATACAATCATGAGGTGAACAACGATGTCGGCTTTTCTTTGCTTCGGATTTCAATATTCCGAAGCAAATATTGAATATTGCAGCTGAATATTGAGGGAGCAGTGAGGAATGAGTCTTTTTTGTCAATGTAGCGGAGAGAATGGAAAGCCTCGTTAGCCACTTTGGAGCCCGACTGTGAACACCGACTCAGATGCAGCTAACGCCGCTGCTGATCTCCAGCCAGGTGAGCAGTTTGTAGATATATCTGTCTGCTTTTTAAAATATTTAAGATTGCCTACATACAGTCATGGAAGACATTTGAAACACAAAGTCTTCTGTATTTCTATTGCTCAAACACAACATGCACATTTTCTCAGGACAGTTTCACATTCCTCAGTTCTAGATAATGTCAATATTGTACAGCATGTCGCCTTCATTTGTTTTTTATGTCTTGTCTTTGCGTGAATCTACATGCTTCAATTGTTTCTCATTTTGCTGTTGTTGCTCTGGAGTTTCCCCTATTGTAAGATAATAAAACATGTTATATGATATTCTTATTGTAAAATGGCTAGATATCAGTTCTCTAATTAAATGGTTATGAATTATTAATTGTAGAGGACATAAAATGAACAATAAACTTGAAGAAAACGATAGTGGTATTTTGTCCATGGCTGTATGTCTGCATAGATCTAAAACTTACAGGTAACTATGTTTTCTCTATAATTTACACAACTATTCCAGATATTTATTATTCTGTATGTCTGGATGGTAAAAATATGTGTTAGTATATATATAAAGTAACATGTCTGTTTTAAATAATTCCCAAGTGTATGTAACTTCCACATTAGTAACTCTGTTATTTATCTACATGTATGTGTTATAAGCTCTAACATCTGATTACCTTTCCCAGAGAACAGAGGAGGAACATGACTGACATGATGGAGAACGATGAGGAGAACCGTCAGAACAACAACTGAATCTCCTTCAGGAGGAAGCAGCTACCAGCAGAGATGGCAGAGCTCCATGAAGAGTTGAGACACAAGAAAAATAAATGCTGTTTTCTCTTAATGAGCAAAGTCTCTATTTTATACTCACTCCACACATTATTGTACAAACTGCAGTTTGTTTGGCATCAAGGTCCTAATACAATCCTCCCACAAAGGTGAGGAGCTTCAGACGGAGTGAAAATAACATTATTTTATATAAATATTTCATTGACATTTAGCATTGTAGATTACCAATGAAGGTATCCAAATGTGACTACGTTATCCAGCAAACCAAACATTTTGACATTATTATCAGGATTGCTATTAACAAGAACATAAAATGCAAATCATGTTTGCCTCTTCTTGTGCCTCAGAAAAACAACTGGCCTTAGGTCGCATAAGGCTGCACAGTGGCGCAGTTGGTAGAGGTGTTGCCTTGCAGCAAGAAGGTCCTGGGTTCGATTCCCGGCCCGGGGTCTTTCTGGATGGAGTTTGCATGTTCTCCCTGTGCATGCGTGGGTTCTCTCTGGATACTCTGGCTTCCTCCCACAGTCCAAAAGCATGACTGTCAGATTAATTGGTTTCTCTAAATTCTCCCTTGGTGTGTGTGTGGGTGTGTGTGGTTTTGTGTCCTGCATCTGTCTGTGTGTTGCCCTGTGACAGACTGGCGACCTGTCCAGGGCCTGATCAGAAGCCTGATGGCGACCCCAAGGCGTCTGTAAGCAAAATATGGCTCTGCCACTATCTCCACATCGTATTTTATTGTCAGGGTGTACCTTGCCTCTCGCCCAGAACGTTAGCTGGAGATAGGCACCAGCACCTCCTCACCCCACTAAGGGACAAGGTACAGAAAATGGATGGATGGATGGTTAGGTCGCATAGTAACGAAGCACAGAACACTGCGCCTGGAGGTGGGGTGCAATACCCTCCATTGCCAGGAGGTGGCACCCTCCTACAGAGTCGAGACGCGGTCACACTGAAACGGAGCGAGTCGGGCTGGGCTGCTGAAGTAGAGCCGGTGAAAAAGGGGCAATAGTTTGTCGTTCTATCTTCACAGCAACATTGCATTGACTTCCATTCATTTTTCATTCGTTTCTATAGCCTAATCCTGACCTTACCCTAAATCTAACCATTACCAGTACTACCATTATCTTGACGCTAACAATTATCAGTATTACCACTACCCTAATCTTAACCATTATCAGTAGTACCAGTACCTAACTGTTACCATTACTAGTACCAGCGGCGATTCTGGGATCTGACTTTTAGGGTGCTTAGCCCCCAGCAAGGCTTAAACCAGGGGTGGGCCACTCCAGGCCTGGAGGGCCGGTCTCCTGCAACTTTTAGATGTATCTCTACTTTAACACACCTGAGTCAAATAATGAGGTCATTAGCAGGACTCTGGAGAACCTGGCTGCACTTAGGAGGTGATTCAGCTATTGGATTCAAGCGTGTTGGACCAGGGAGACATCTAAGAGTTGCAGGACATCGGCCCTCGAGGACCAGGATTGCCAACAAAATTAACCACTGCTAACACACAAGGGGGTAATTAAACACACAAGAACTTAAACAAATACTGGTCAGCACATTACTAAATCTTTAAATAAAATAAACATTAGAGTTGAACTAACTTCCAAAAAGAAGAAACATTAAAGAAATGGTCAAATTAAACTAAAAAAGACCAAATTTCCCCTTCCCCTGGCAAACAAATGGAATGACCCACTGAGGAGGTTTGCCAGCCATATAAGGACAGCAGTTAGCTGGAGCTCTCTGTGTGATTCCAGCAGCAGCTCCAAAGTCCAAAGAACGAAACGAAATACACCCAGTCCATAATCAAAACAAAAGCGGTCAGGAAGGACAGGGTCTGCCGAAAACGGCGCAGGAGGCAATCCCATGGTGGCGAGTTCGGAGGCCGGGAACGGAGCAGGAAGTGGATCCGTTGTGGCAGATCCCGGGGCCGGCAACAGTACAGGAGGTGGACCCCTTGTGGGAGGTCCAGCGGGCAACGTCGGCGCAGGAGCTCGGGCCTCAGTGGGCTTCAATGGAGGAGCAGGGGGCTGGCAGATGACTCCGGAGGGCCGTCAGACTACTCCAAGGGAGCACAGAGAGGAGGCGATGAGGAGCCACTGGGAGGCAACAAAGAGTCACTGGGGACTCTGGGGGGGGGGGCGACGAAGAGTCACTAGGAGACAACGAGGAGTCACTGGGAGGCAACGAAGGCCCACTTACTGGGGCGGGCCAAGCCACCAGCCATGCCGCCTGTCGGCCAGTTACCAGCCTGGCCACCTGGAACCCCATGACCATGGGGGCAATGGCTGAAGGCAGGCTGGCAGCTGCAGTGAGAGGAGAAGAGACTGCTGCAGCGGCGGCAAGAGATGGCGAGCTGACAGCAGCGACTGGAGGTGTGGCAGGCGCAGGAGACGTAACAAGAGCTGCCGCAGGAGGTGGTGCTGGTCCCGGCAACAAAGGAGAGGCTGGAGCTGGAGTGGTGGAGCGGAAGAATGGAATGTCTGGTTTAGGAAGCAGAGCTAGACAGACAGCTAAAGCTGTCTGGCACTCCCACTCTGCCTCCTGCTGCAGCTCCACCAACCCCAGGGACGGGAGATGGGCGGACCAGTACTACAGCTCCAAGAGAAGCCTGATGGCGACCCCAAGGCGTCTGTAAGCAAAATATGGCTCTGCCACTATCTCCACATTGTATTTTATTGTCAATATTAACTCATTCCAGTGAGTAGGGACCATGATGTTGATGTTTTCTTTATTTCTTTAGCGTACCTCACTGTAATCACTTTAGGTCGGGTCCTTCTGTCAAGATATGCGGTTAGGGATGGTGACGAAGACTCTGTGGACCCAGCTTGTAGAAAATGATTTAATGATAATCCAGAAATACAAAATACAAAATCCAGGCAGCACAGAATGAACGGAAGGCTAAAGCTCAAAACTGGTAGTAACTGGTAACAACGGGCATCTAACAACAGACTTGACGCAACAAGACAAGACAAGGACCCAACCAGGAACAAGGAACACAGGTGGGTTGAAATACACAGGGAGACAATCAGGGGAAACAAGAAAGAGGTGTAACTAATCAAGGGGTAGAAGGGGCAACACAGAGACTCCACAGAACACAGAAATCAAAATAAACACAGAAACAACCAAATCCTTACAGATCTAGCAGATGGAAAGTGTGATCCTATCTCGATACAGCAGCTAAAAGTGCAGCACTATAATTTTTAATTCGTTGTTAAAATAAAATTGTGAAGGTTTAAAAAATATCTACCGCTGAATATTTAAAAAAGACATTTATTTATAATTTCTTCTTAACCACTCTTGGCCCCCTTCTAGAACCACTTCTGGGCTGCAGGTCTGGTGCATTTTTGCTTAGCATGATTTTTCTTCATTGATAGGAAGTCAGATTATCCAAACTGGTAAAATATTAGTGAAATAATACATTAAATGACCACTGAACAATTATTTATAAAATATATCAACATTTCTGAATAAAACACACAAAAAGTAATGTAATGTAGGAAATATTTATATATTTACTGTTAATCTATTAGTATGATTTGTTCATAAAACGGCCACTTATTTTGGCTAATGCTATTATATATTAAATGTCATCCAAACTTAACATCCTAAGTAAATAATCAAACCACAATAGTCTACTAAAATCACAATAAAAACTTAATCAATCATAACTAAATGTTCTGTACCATATCAGCCTCAGGAGATGATTGAGGGATGAAGAGATTCTGATTTCTGGTTCTTTAGGTTCTAACGGGTCTGCAGTTCCTCTCCTGATCCATTCTGTCTATCATACAGCGGCACACTGCGCCACTACTGACACATTTTTTGTCTTTCGATGTCCACAGTGTCCATCCTAACTGAAATTGTTCTGCTTATAATGCGCGTCTTTTCACTCATGTCTGTATTTTTAAAAGCGTTTTTGCTTCTAAGGACATGGAGTCGGGTCGAGGACGTTTTAAAAAGATGCGGGTTGATAGCAGCTCACATGGCTGCGTAGTGTCCGTCTCTAGGCAACCGTGATGGCAGCATCGGTCCGTAGCGTTCAGGGGTCCTTTAGCTCCTGCCACGAGAATTTAGCTGACCTTAATATTTCCTGTGTTTTATTTTGGTCATTATTGTTAAACTTAGTGTTGATGTCTGTATGACCGTATGACAGGGCACATTGGATTTGGTCCATGGCAGCCTTGCTTCTGTCAGACTTACCGAAGCCATTTACTACCAGTACCTAAACTAAACCATTACCAGTACTACCAGTACCTTAAACTTTATCATTATATCAAATACAAGAACACATACCCACCGACACACGCACACACACGCACCTCCGCATGCCCACGCACACACACACTGAGCTCATTAAGTGAGGAGAGGTTATAGTACAGGGCTAATGAAAGCCATGAGACCAGATTATCCAGCAGAGAACCTCTTGCCGCTGGCAACACACTTTTGTTGCTAGGCAACGGGTGGAGCACAATCTGTGTTAAAGAGAAATGGAGTATTTTGCTTCCTGAGAGTGTTGCTGTGTTGTCTAATCTGTATCTCCATGTTTGACCAGTTTAAGAAACCACAATGACATAACCCCTTCATGGTCAATTATTAAAATTACACAAGAGGGGATTGTTATGTCCCAACCCCTCTAAGGGACAAGGGTGTACAAAAAATGGATGGATGGATTGTTATGCCAGGAAATTGCAAACACCTTAGGAATATTGCTTTAGCATGTTTCCTAGTGAGCTACACAGTAGTGCAGTGTAGCTGCCTTGCAGCAAGAAGGTCCTGAGTTCGATTCCTGGCCCGGGGTCTTTCTGCATGGAGTCTGCATGGAGTATGCATGTTCTCCCTGTGCATGCGTGGGTTCTCTCCGAGTACTCCGGCTTCCTCCCACAGTCCAAAAACATGACTGTTAGGTCAATTGGTCTCTCCAAATCCCCCCCCTCTCATTGTTTGTCCTATCTGTCTCTGTGTTGCCCTGCGACAGACTGGCGACCTATCCAGGTGACCCGGCCTCTCGCCCGGAACATTCACTGGAGATAGGCACCAGCACCTCCCGACCCCTCTACGGACAAGGGTGTTAGAAAATGGATGGATGTTTTCTGGTCAGATTAATCTGTATTGGCCCATTGGGGCCCATCAGCCAACTGAGACAGCAACTATTGCTGCTGCTTTCTGTATTAGTAAGATGAAAGATGAAATGGCTAAGTCTCCACAGCAGTGGATTTAAATGTTAATGAATAACCAATCATCCCCCCCAGAGCGAGGGGCAAAACACCAAAAGCTGCGTGTAAAATCTGCATTTATACATTGCCCAACCCCCAACAGACCAGCTTCCCTCGTGCATGTCATTGTGTGATGCATTGTGTTTTAACGGTGCAGAGGAAAAGAGCATCACACATGAGAACATGTGACATAATCAGATTCTCACAGACGAAGCTCTTAATAAATGGGTTAATGATGGTGTTTTGCTGATGGTCAGCCTGCAAATTAATAGCTTCTCCTTGTCTGTTCTACATCCTAGAGAAAGCCCACCAACCCCCACAAGGACAGATATTTCCTCTAAGCAGGTCCCCACTCAGAGGCTGGAAGGATTTTTCTTTTTCCTGAGACATCTGTGGTTGGAGGAGCTGTGAAAGTTGCAAACAGGCAGAATCAAAACAATTACATTCCATTTATATAGTTGCATACAAAATACTTGGTAATTTTGTTTGTACTTTTAAATACAGTAGAAATATATCATCCAAATTTCTTGTCTTTTACCTACTTGTTATACATCTAATATATCAAGATCAAATTGTTTTTGTGCATTTATCTTTAAAGGGGTAATATTATGTAAAATAATTTTTTTAGCTTTACATCATGTTATAATGTTATTCCTTCATCATAAACAAACTTGGAGTGTTGCCTTGATTATTATTACTAAATGTTATGTTAAACACATAATTTTGTTAGCAGACAGAGTATTATGTCATTCACAATGATCTTACATTACTATATTTCCTAAAATGTGTGCACACAAAGTTAAAAATGACAACATTGTACTAATATTACATTTTATTTAAGAAAAACAGGCATAGATCTGAAAACATATCTGACTCCTTTTTGGCTGTCAGAACAACAGTCTCTTGTTCATGGAAGAACAGCATCCATGAGGTTAAGCCTGGTTCTGTATGAACCAAGGAAACAGTATGTGTTGGGGTAACCCAAGTTTGACTGGTTGGCGTCACTCTGGTTCCTCCCACTGTGATGCATAACGAAGAAACTTCTTGACAGTTTCACTGTAGTCCTCATCAGTCAGCTTTGGATCAAACTGCAGAGCAGCAGCTGAAAAACACAAAAATAAGAATGAGCAAGGAACTGGTTAGAAAGACAATAAAAACATTTGAAAAGTTTTGAAACACATTGAAATTTTAAATAATGTAATACTTATAGGTATGAGAACAAACACACGTATGGTTCCCCTTGTACACTCACTTAAATTAATAAGGTCACCAAAATTAATATTCATGAATATTTATCTTAATGTTAGTTGACATCAGTTCATAGCTGGTGAAGCACTGACTTAATCAGATTTACAAACATAGACACCTTGCATGTTATTTACATATGGGAATTCCACACATGACAACGCTACAGGGCGTTGTCATGCGTGTCATGCGTATAAAAGATTATACTTTTACATGTCATCCATAGCCGCGCTGCCGCGGTAGAATAATTCTGTTAACTCAATGAAACTTGGAAATGTAGGTATTATTAATTTAGTGCTATGCTTCACAGCTAAGGGAAAAACCAAAGTACATCTCGAAACCACTTCTGTCTCGCCCTTTGCGTCAGCCAAGCTACACACAGACTCGTTGCCATAGCAACTGTCAACAATGGCACTTTATGTTTCAGGATTCAACACCAAAAAACACTCAAATATTTCACACACAAATAACAGAACATTCAGTCTGTTGCAGTAGTATGGTTTTAGGGTTAATGTTTTATTAATTATATATTTTAAGTTTATTTGATAGGGACAGACACACAGACATAGACAATGTGAGCAGAACAGCGGCCCCATGTTTGCGTCATAGTGCAACAGCAACAGCTAATGTTCAGCACTTGTCTCTATCAATCAATCAATCAATCAAATTTTATTTGTATAGCACATTTCAGCAGCAAGGCATTTCAAAGTGCTTTATTTACATCATTACAAACACAGAAACACAATGCAACATAGAATCAATCATTAAGTCAAGTTCCATCAATAAATTTGTAATTGATTACGTTTCAAATACAATCCTAAACAGGTGGGTTTTTAGTTGAGATTTAAAAGAAGTCAGTGTTTCAGCTGTTTTACAGTTTTCTGGAAATTTGTTCCAAATTTGTGGTGCATAGATGCTGAAAGCTGCTTCTCCTCATTTGGTTCTGGTTCTGGGGATGCAGAGCAAACCGGAACCAGAAGACGTGAGAGGTCTGGAAGGTTGATACAACAACAGCAGGTCTTTAATGTATTGTGGTGCTAAGCAGTTCAGTGATTTGTAAACTAACAACAGTATTTTAAAGTCTATTCTTTGAGCTACAGGGAGCCGGTGTAGGGACTTTAAAACTGGTGTTATGTGCTCTATCTTCCTGGTTTTAGTGAGAACGCGAGCAGCAGCATTCTGGATCAGCTGCAGCTGTTTAATTGATTTGTTGGACAGACCTGTGAAGACGCTGTTGCAATAATCAATACGACTGAAGATGAACGCATGGATGAGTTTCTCTAGATCTGGCGGAGACATTAGTCCTTTAATCCTGGAAATGTTCTTCAGGTGATAGAAGGCCGACTTTGTGACTGTCTTTATGTGGCTCTGGAGGTTCAGGTCAGAGTCCATCACTACTCCCAGGTTTCGGGCCTGATCGCTGGTTTTCAGTTGTAATAACTGAAGCTGTGCATTGACTCTAGATCGTTCCTCTTTAGGTCCAAAAATAATAACTTCAGTTTTGTTTCTGTTCAGCTGGAGAAAGTTTTGGCACATCCACACATTTTTCTGCTCTAAGCATCTGTTCAGTGATTGGATGGGCTCTGAGTCACCTGGTGACATCGTAATGTAGAGCTCTGTGTCATCTGCGTAGCTAATATTATTTCCTGTTATAACCTGAGCTAGTACGAGCATATAAATATTGAATAAGAGGGGTCCTAGGATTGAACCTTAGGGTACCCCACATGTGACCTTTGACCTCTTTGATGAAAAGTTTTCAATTGAAACAAAGAAATCCCTGTTCTTTATGTAGGATTCAAACCAGTTAAGCACTGGACCGGAGAGTCCGACCCAACTCTCCAGTCGATTCAGTAATATGTCATGGTCAACAGTGTCAAAAGCTGCACTGAGGTCCAACAGAACCAGCACTGTGGTTCTCCCACAGTCCGTATTTATATGGATGTCATTGAACACTTTTACGAGGGCAGTCTCTGTGCTGTGGTGAGCACGAAAACCAGACTGGAAGGAGTCAAAGCGGTTGGTTATAGTTAGGAAGCTAGTTAATTGTTTACACACAGCTTTTTCAATAACTTTGCTGATGAATGGGAGGTTGGAGATCGGCCTGTAATTCTGCATTAGTGATTTGTCCAGATTGTTCTTTTTTATAAGTGGTTTGATTACTGCTGTTTTCAAAGCCTGGGGGAAACGCCTGATGAGAGCGATGAGTTTACTATTTGGATCAGATCAGTAGCAATAACAGGCAGGACTTTCTTAAAGAAATGTGTGGGTAAAACATCCAGACAGCAGGAACTGGAGCTTAGTTGACTTATAATTTCCTGTAGGGTTTTATAATTAAGTAGTTGAAATTGGGTCATTTTTCCTGTATTTGTTTTGTTTGGGCACAGCATTGGTACTGACTTTATAGTGGATGCACAGATTAATGCTCTGATTTTTTGAATTTTCTCTGAAAAGAAGCTGGAAAACTGGTTGCAGGCGGCAGTACATTGGAATTCAGGTGGTAACGTCACAGGAGGGTTTGTGATTCTGTCAACTGTTGCAAATAAAGCTCGAGCATTGTTAATGTTTTTGTTTTTATGACATCTGCAAAGAAAGCCTCTCTTGCATGTTTTAGTGCTAAATGATAGTTACGTAGTCTTTCTTTATAGATGTCACAATGAACGTGGAGTTGAGTTTTACGCCATTTTCGTTCTGCCCTACGGCAGAGTTGTCTTGCAGATCTAACTGTTTGTGCATTTCTCCATGGAGATTTCTTTTTACCAGACACAACCTTCATTTCAATTGCGGCAATGGAATCAATAATATCTGAAACTTTAGACTGAAAATCATTTACCAACTTATCTACGTCATTACAGCTTAAGGGTGAGGAAGAAGAGTAGATTTGATTAAAAGTTTCTGCTGTGTTTTCTGTGAGAGAACGTTTTGTGATGGTTACTGTTCGTCCAAGTGGGTTAAAAGATAAAGAACTTTCAAAGATAACAGGAAGTGATCCGACAGGGCGACATCAGTTACAGAGAGATTGGAAATATTCACACCCTTACTGATAACCAGGTCCAGTGTGTGTCCTTTAGTGTGTGTTGCTTGGTTGACATGTTGTGTTAGACCAAAAGTCTCTAAAATATTAGCGAGCTTTTATGCCCCTCTGTCTTGGGGGTTGTCAACATGAATGTTGAAATCACCGACAATTATTAAACAATCATAATCAATACATATGAGAGATAGAAGTTCATTCAAGTCAGTAAAGAAATTTTCCACAAAAGTTGGAGTTTTGTATAGAGTTACTGCCAAAGTTCGTTTGTGGCCTTTAACCTCAATTCCAAGATACTCAAAAGAGGTGAAGTGACCCAAAGAGATTTTACTACTATTTACGGTATTCTTAACTATTGAAGCCACGCCTCCTCCTTTTTTGTGTTTTCTATTCTCACTGAAGAAATTGTAGTTAGGAGGCGCTGATTCAATTAGTACGACTGGTTCATTATTGTCATTCAACCATGTTTCTGTCAGAAACATAACATCGATATTATGCTCAGTGATGAAATCATTAATTAATAGAGCTTTAGCACAGAGAGATCTTGTATTTAAAGGAGCTAGTTTAAGTGACTTGGAGGCCAAGAGTTCTTCAGTCTGGGGTTCCTTTAGGCAGGGGAACAGTCTGATGTTTGAATTAGGTCCCCTGTATTTTATGTTTCTGTTTCTTGTAAATTTTCTTGTAGTGATCCGGACAGGTAATGTCCTGTTCTGCAGTGCCGAGGGGCCAGACACATTCTGGAGCAAGAAGGGTGTAAAGATAAAATCTGGACCCCGGCCTCAGACCTCAGAAACGCAGAGTGATGGATCCTCTGGGACGTTAGAGCCAGGTGGCTTAAATGAAGTGAGGTCTGCTACGTGAGCGCTAAGGAGAGATGTTCCAAGTACAACCTGTTGATTCATTCCTTCTGTAAATTTAAGAAACTCTGGTCCAGAAGACATTTCTCCATGTGTATCTTGTGAATCCTGTGAATGAGTGGGTGAGCAGAGAGGGAAGGGAGAAGGAGGAAGGGAACCAGTCGCTCCATCTCCAGTCGATGTTATATCAGCTGCTTTTGAAACTGTTTGTTCCTGATAAGCAGAGGGTTTCTTCCTAGTCAGAAATCCTTGAGCCTGTTCTTCTGAAGCGATGATCACGTTGTTGTCCTTGTTGATAAAGTGAAAAAGATTTGCAGTGAGCAGCTTTATCCCATGTTTATTAAGATTGCGTCCGCCTCTTTAAAAAAGGTGAAAGCGCTGCCAGTAGATCCAGAGGTTATCGATGAAGGTCACTGAGCTGGCAGAGCAGCTTTTAATCAGCCATTTGTTTATCATGTCCAGCCTGGAGTGTTTTTCGTCTCCCCATTGAGGTGATGGAATTGGACCACTGAGAAATAACTTCATTTTTAACCTTCCCATAGTGTTCAGAAGAATATTAAAGTCCTTTTCCAGAATCTCAGATTTCTGTTTTGCCAGATCGTTGGCTCCAACATGCACAACTAAGGACTCAATATCTGACTGATCAGTGGTTAGAGAGAGAACTTTACGAGTTAAATCAGATACAGTGTCACCAGGAAAAGAAATCACTCTCATTTTCTTGGGATTGCAAACGTGACTGATTCCATTTACTGCCTCATCTCCAACAATAAGCACTCTTGGCATACCTTTCGTTTTCCTGGTAGCCGCTTTGTCCTTTGGGGCTTTGGGGGGTGGATGTGTTAGACTTGCCTCATTGTTGATGTTTGAAAGCGAGGTTTCACTCAGAGGCTCAGGCTGGAGTACAGAAAATCTGTTTTTCAGTGGGATTCCCACAGAGTCAGAATGTTTTGAGGCCTGGGCTGGTCGCTCTGTCCTTGGGAGCGGGGTCGGTGGAACCGTTTTGGTTGCAGCTGCTTGTTTGTTTCTCTTTGGTGGAGCAGGTGTTGAGGTTGAAGGTGGGTTTCGGCTCAGAGCCGGCCACGCTGATTTGTCCAGGTGAGGGGTTCTCCCTGTCAGTCGCCTCATCGGATCTGTGGTGTGAGACTTTTGCTTTGGCTTGGCACCCAGAGCGTTCCAGGGTGAGCTGCTTGATGCGAGGCGTACAACCTCTCTGTTGATTTGAGGAAGAGTTGTCTGATTTCCACAGTTAGCGTTGATTTCAAAGTTCACCTCCAGCTGTTTGATCTTCATTTCTATAGACTGAAGTCGTTATATAATACTGCTAATGTCCTTGGGGTCGGCTGGAGGCATTTTGTCCTGGTACAACTTGGAGATGAAGAAAAGTAAGGTAAAAATAAAAGTAAGAAAATCCCCCAGTCCTTAGGTTTGTAGTAATCCAGTTATAATGTTGAAAATGTGAATATAACTATAAAAACTGTCACTTTAAAAATAGCTCATGCAAAGTTATCAGTAAAGACGGGAGAGAGCAGGACAAGCTCTTCCTCCTTCAGCTGCCAGCGCTATACTATCTTAATGGGCTTTTAAAAAGTACCTCTAAAGAATTTAAGTGATAATCATTGAAAATAGCACAACATATTTTTGACGATATCTACAAACAAACAGTGAAACATAAAATATCAAAAATGGATTCAGTTCTGTTTTTGACATAACTAGAGTTTTGTTTGTTTTTTAAACGTATTAAAACTGATTACAGACTTTAAATCAACAGGAAGTGAGTTCTAAACTACAGATCCTCTCATGGACAGAGCACTTTGAGAAAAAGTGGTCCTTACAATTTCTATCTAAAGTTGCTCTAGTAGATCTGCTGTTGCCCTGCAGCTGTCAGGAATTGAGTTTTCTGTGTATTTATTTTGAGTTTCTGTGTCTCAGAGTCTCCGTGTTGTCCTGTCTTCCCCTTGATTGTTCCCAGATGTGTCTCGTTTCCATTACCCTTTGTGTATTTAACCCCACCTGTGTTCTTTGTTCCTCGTCGGGTCCTAGTTGTTTGTATGAGTCAATGCATTCTTGTTCATTCGTGTAGCCAGTTGCTGCCTGTGTTGAGCCCTGGTCTTCCGCTCAGTAGTGCTGCCTGGCCTTTTGGACTGTTTTTGTGGACTGTTCATTATTAAACATCTTCTTTTCATTTTCAACCTGGGTCTGCTGCGTCTGCCTCACCATCTCACCGCACCGCTTTATGACAGCAGCCTGTTTATGCAGTCGCTTAATGGTGTAGGTGCATATCCATTTAAACACTAAAAAAATAAATTTTAAAAATTATAATTTATAAATTCAGGAAAGTCCAAAATGCCAAATTTAGCCAAAATGTGACAATGATGGAATGTGATTGGCCTTTGATATAAAACTTTTAAAGCCCGATTATAGAGACTTGCTAATGGTTTGAGTATAGTTTGAGTAGTCTGAGACCAGACAGTAGCTCAATAGGAAAAATGTGATGATCATTGAGTTCAAAAACATCTCTGCACAGTAAAGTGTTAGACAATTCCTAATAATTTTATATTTGATCTAACAGTTTTGCTGATTTTATCAACATGGCTCCTAAAATTTAACTGAGCATCCAGAATTATTCTTAGATTTTTCTTGTGATACTTGCTCAATTGGGGCCCCATTGATCTGGATATTCAAGGACTGTAATGACATTGTCTTGATTGAAAAGCAAATGCACTTTGTTTTCTTTGTATTGAGAGTTAAGCAAGAATCCTTTAGCCATGATGATAATCGCTGCAGGCTGTTCTGAAGTTTTTCACTGACTACAATACTGCTGTTGTCCAATGTGTAAACAACGGTGTCATCAGTATACACTTGCGGGTTAACTTCAGGACAAATTTCAGGAAGACTGTTAAACTAAAAAGGACCGGACCTAAGATAGTTCCTTGTGGAATCCCTGTTACTGTTTTGCAGAAGACAGATTTACTATTATTAATAACACATTGTTCATAATCTTTCAAAAATGATTGAAACCAAGACAATGACCGTTCTGAAAAATTAAATGATGAAAACCTTGAGATCAGTAAATTGTGATTCACAGTTTCAAAAGCCTTTTCAGGTCAAAGAAAACTGCACCAGTGATTTGTCCTGTCAAATGATTATTTAACCTTTTCAAGCAGCAGACTTATAGCAGTCTCTGTGGAATGATTATGTCTGAAGCCAAACTGAAGAGGATGCAGAAGATTGTTACTTTCTAAATACAATAGTAGTTGTTCTAGAATAATTTTCTCCAGCACTTTTGACATGACCGGATCGAGAGTTATTGGCCTGTAGTAACTGATTTCATGGGGACTTCTTGTTTTAAAAATCGGTTTCACCAAAGCTTTTATCCACGCATCGGGAAATTGCCCTGTTCTGATGGAAATATTAACTACGTGAGTTAATGGTTCTACTAAAATATTGCTGTATTTTTTAAAAAACATAGCGTCTAAATTATACATATCCTTTTTGTAAGAATTTCTTAAGTTATTGATAGCGTTTGAAAGTCAGAGTAATGAATTTCCTTTATCTCAAACAAATCAGAAAACATTTTGGTTGGTTTTATACCATGTATATCCATTGGAGCTGGTAGAAACTTTGATGCCAAGTCTTCAACTGAAGAGAGGAAAAAATCATTAAACATTGTTGCTAGCTGAGCAGGATCAGTTATGATTTTTCCTGCTACCGCAAGTTCATATTTGTAATTAGTGCATGCATTGGGATCCAGTAAACTGTTTAACTGTTTCCAGATCGTCTTACCATTCCCTCCTGCTTGTGACAAAACATTTATGTAGTATTTAGCTTTAGATTTGTACATTTCTTTAACTGCTCTGTTCCTCAGACCTTTAAAAAACAGCAAACCTGTGGTCCTTTTGTTTTTAAGAAAATATTTTAGAGCATAGTCTCTCTTTTTCATTAACTGCCGAATGTCATCCGATACCCAGGGCAGCTGTATTTTTCTCCGTCCCTTCATTTGAGTTTTTAGAAACTTATTCATAGTACTACAAACATTGAGAATATATGGGTAGGTCACAAGGAAAGACCTGAGGGAGAGGCAACAGGAATATATTACTAGAAGCAACTTCAGAGAAAACACAGAGAGTAAACTCAGAGGGTGCAGAGTACCATTACTGGCAAACACTCAGGCGTCGAAGTGCTGGAAGTCTGCTCCTCATATACTCCTAGATGATGGGTGATTGATCACAGGTGCGCTGACCTCAGTCAGAGGTGTTGCTCTAGTCACCATCTAGTGGATTAAAAGGGAAGCAGCAGGCAACAAAAATCCCCACATAGAACCAAAATCCCTGATCCCAACAGTGAGTCCGATGGACATTAGATGATATGTGAAAACAACATGAATGTTTATTCAGCATTTCATACAAGGAATATTAACAGAAATAATAAGATAAGATAAATCTTTATTGTCATTGTCACAAGGACAATGAAATTCAAAAGGTGCCATCAGTCAGTGCACATGCCCAAAAACAAACAATAACTGTCTCACAATTCACACACAACGCAAGAATCAACAAACAACTGGCAAAAAAAACAAAACAAAAAAACCCAAAAACCAATAAATAAGAACAGCCACATTCTCACATACATCATTTATGATGATTAATGGTTGTTTTTGATTGCATTTAGTTTTGTTATTGCTATCGGGTAGAAACTGTCTCTGAGACGGTTGGTTCTTGTTCTGATTGCTCTGTATCTTCTGCCTGAAGGCAGCAGTGTGAACAGAGAATGTCCGGGGTGAGAAGTGTCCTTTGTGATGTGTTGTGCTTTTCTTAGACAGCGGTCGCTGTGCAGGTCCTCCAGTGAGGGGAGAGGGCAGCCAATGATTTTTTGGGCTGTATTCACAACCCTTTGGAGAGCTTTCCTTTGAGCCGTAGTGCTGCTGTTATACCATACGCAGATACAGTAGGTCAGTATGCTCTCTATGGAGCACTTGTAGAAGGACACCAGCAGCTTCTCCTTGATGTTGTTCCTCCTGAGAACCCTCAGGAAGTACAGTCTTTGCTAGGCCTTTTTTATCAGCTTGAAGGTGTTCATGTTCCATGTGAGGCCCTGCTCAATGTGGACCCCCAGGAAACGGAAATCAGCTACCCTCTCCACACATTTTCCCCCAATGGTTAGTGGTGTAATGTCCGTTTTATTCCTCCTGTAATCTATTATGAGTTCTTTTGTCTTTGAGTTGTTGAGGAGCAGATTGTTCTCCCTGCACCACACCAACAGCCGCTCCACCTCACCCCTGTAGGCGGACTCGTCGCCTCCTGAGATGAGCCCCACCACTGTGGTGTCATCAGCAAACTTGATGATGGTGTTGCTGTGGTGGGCAGAGGTGCAGTCGTATGTGTACAGACAATAGAGCAGGGGGCTCAGCACACAGCCCTGTGGAGAGCCAGTACTAAGGCTGAGGGCAGTGGATGTATGTTTTCCCACCCTAACTCTCTGCTGTCGGTTGGTCAGTAAGCTCAGAATCCACATGCAGGTGGAGTGAGGGAGGCCCAGGTCCCCCAATTTGTCCACCAGTCTGTGAGGGAGGATGGTATTAAAAGCAGAGCTGTAGTCTACAAAGAGCATCCGCACATAGCTCCCCTGCTGCTCCAGATGTGACAGAGCAGCATGGAGGGCCGTGATCACAGCGTCCTCTGTGGATCTGTTGGCTCTGTAGGCGAACTGGTGGTGGTCAAAGCCAGGAGGGAGAAGTGCTGTGATGTGACCCCGGACCAGTTTTTCAAAACACTTCGTCACCACAGGGGTTAGTGCCACTGGCCGGTAGTCGTTGAGGCAAGAGATGTGAGGTTTCTTGGGTATGGGGACTATGGTGGAAGATTTCAGGCAGGATGGGACTGTAGACAGGGCTAGGGACTGGTTGAAGATCCTGGTGAAGACTCCAGCCAGCTGATCGGCGCAGTCTTTTAGGACACGTCCAGGGACGCCATCAGGTCCAGCAGCCTTCCTTGGGTTGACAGCCCGCAGTGTGCGCCTCACCTCGTGCTCCTCTACAGCGAGGGGTGTGGTGTTGTGGGTCGCTTGGTGTAGTGTGGCTGCCTCTGTTGGCTTCACCTCAAAGCGGGCAAAGAAGAGGTTCAGCTCCTCTGCCAGCGTGGCGTCGCCTTCCGCAGCTGCGAGGTTGGTCCTGTAGTTGGTGAGATGCTGGATTCCCTGCCACACCTGCCTGCTGTTGTTGCTGTCAAGGTAGCCCTCTATCCTCCTCAGTCAACTGGGAAGCAAGCATGTTGAATGCAGTCTGGCACCAAATGAGAGATATTTTTTTCTGGCAAAGGACACTTCAACATCCGTCCAGAGACTCCTGGTATTTAGTATTTGGGAAAATGAGTTCATGTTTCTTCTTTTTTCATTTGCTTATCTAAACTTGTCCTTCACATTTTAAATTCTATAAATAAGGAATTTCAATATGGACATTTTGATTTGTTTTATATATTTTGTGCTTTAGCTTCTTTTTTCTGTTTTGTCTGATTACACCTGTTGACCGGAACCTGTGAACAGTCTAGCAGAGCTTTGTTTTCTATGTGATAAGTTCGGTGTAATACATGTTGCATTTCAGTTTTGATGCTCTTCCAGGATCTAACAAAGACAGTTAATGCACAGTTGGGCCACCAATAACTCTGATTCTGACTGAACTGCTTTATCAATTTAACAGAGCTGATCTCAAATCTTTTTTCTATGTTTTCTTGCTGGTAAGTTCACATGGATGTAGGAGGAGTTCACTCTCATGTTTGTTGGCACAGCTGATCAGGTCCTGCTACAGGATGCATCTGCACTTGTGACTGAAACACTAGGATAAGCATACAGCTAAGTAGCAATGCAGGTGTGTGCATGCGTGTGTGGGGGGGGGGTGCACACATGTGTGTGTGAGACTACACCTCAGTACTTGTTGAGTAAACATCCTCAAGGTCAGTCATTGAAATGACTTGTGTTGCTTCTGTTTATCCTCCTATACATGGTGAGCAGAGACATTTAGAAATGTTATATTTGCCTTGCATATTGGACAAATGGACTTTATTCAAACAATCACCAACCCAGCACAGAACCAGTTTGGTTCAGGAGTTGTGGTTATGATATAGGGCAGGGGTCGGCAACCAATGGCTCCGGAGCCACGTGTGGCTCTTTCATCCTTCTGTTGTGGCTCCCAGTGATTTTGGGAAATAGAATATTTTATTAAAATTAAATCATTAAAAAATTATAAATTAAAATCATTTTAAAATAAATGTCTAAATCTGAAGATTATGGTAAACTTGTAACATTAAAACAAAAGTTTTGAACATTTTTAGCACCCAAAATATACGTCATGTCCGCCGATGTGCGACAGGCATTCCTGGCGAACCCCACATGTCTGGCAGACCGCATTTTTTTAGCGCATTGATTTATTGACTTTTTGATCCTTGCCTGGAAGATACATCATGAATAAATCCAAGAAAAGGAAACATTCTGAAGATGGCAGAACATTTAATGCTACGTGGACAGATCATTTTGCTTTCACCGCTGATGAAACTGGTTCACCAGTCTGCTTAATATGTGGCGAAAGACTGACAAACAACAAGAAGTCAAATGTTGAAAGACATTTCAAGAGCAAACACTCTGTCTTTGCTAAAAAATATCCCGAGGGAGAGGAGAGAAAAAAGGCCGTTTCGGAGCTGATGCGAAAGGCTGAAGCGTACGGAGCCCCCTAGGGGACATGGGGGATTTTTTTTCTTTTGTGCCGCTCCATCTTAGCCTTAACCTTAACAGACATAAACATGCAGTAAAAAATAAATCGATTTTCAATCAGTGTTTTGCACCAAACAGTTAATAATAATAAACAAGTTTTCACTGAGGCTCTGTAAGAACCATATGAATAAAATAAGTAATTATTGATATGACAGGAGCAGACGGCTTTGACACTTAGGTGTGTCGACGTGGGAGTGACGTCACCAGGTATGAATGGGAAGGATACTGGCTTTGTGTGTATGAGGAAGCGGTGAGCGGGGCGGTCAGTCCTTGCAAAGTTTGGAGCATGATCATCAAAATGGAATAAATCGATAATTGTGACAGAACAAAGAAAAGGTTTGGAGTTGATTGATACACGGACAGATGAGATTCCCCGAGTTAACCCAGTGCGGCCCTTTACCATCATTAGTTTGTCGTGTTTTTAATAATAAAAACTTGTTAATAGTAAAAACTGTTTGGTGCAAAACACTGATTGAAAATTGATTATTTTTCCCTGCATGTTTATGTCTGTTAAGGCTAAGATGGAGCGGCACTGAAAGCAGCTCTTTAAACCATTCAGACTACGAACACAACAGAGACACAATCAAAACTGTCAGATGATTTATTACCCGCGATAATAACTCAGAAATAGTCCAAATTATAACGTATTTTTATTTCTTTCCTACTTACGGAAAGTTTCTGTTTATATCGTAGGTTTGTGGTGCCTTTCTATCCTAAAGAAAGATATAAAACTTCAGATATTTCACAAAAACATACTAACATTCATGGAAAAACCTCACATAACCTTATATTAAAGCATAAAGTACGGCGCCCACCGTAAGAAAGGCTTACAGTATTCAATTATGCTGCATAACTGACCAGTACAGTATTGCGAGGGAACGCAAAAGTTTTGCGAGGGAACGCAAAAGAAAAAACTTCCCCATGTCCCCTAGAGGGCTCCGTACCGTACTACGGGACACAGAAGCAGACTGCGCATTTTTTGGTTTGCTTGGTTCGTTCAGTGCCGGTGGATAATATTTGGATAAGTTTTGATTTTTATCTCCTGAATAAGAGGAGGACAGGTGACTGCATTCTGTTTCTATTTTTCCTTCAGTGCGGGTTGGGTAAGTTTCGATTTTTATTTCTTTAAATACAAAGACCCAAATAGACAGAGGGTATTTTGTTTGAAATTGAGCATCAACAAAGTGTAAAATGCGTTTTGTTACATGCAGAAATAAAATTTTGTGTTCTCTGCAGCAATTCGTTGATTTCATAAACGCAACATAGTATCGATTTTTGTACATAGCATATAGGTTTTATATATATGACGTCAAAATGGGTTGTGGCTCCAAGTGCTTTCTTTTTATTGGGAGGCGGTCCCAAATGGCTCTTTGAATAGAAAAGGTTGCCGACCCCTGATATAGGGTAACCAAATAGCAGCAGCTATTGTTTATAGTGTTTGAAGTGAGTTGATCAGAAAATGGTCACCTCTGCCATGCTTCCCTTCAGTCATGTGAAAATGCCCAGGGCTTCCAGCTCTGTTAGGATCTGTCAGGTTGTGAGGTAGAATCAGCAGGCAGTTCTTTAATTACCCTGAGAGCCTCAGTAGATTATCGGTATGAAACAAAGTCCATTCATCCCTCCCTCTCTGTTTGAGAAACTATGGATTTACAACAGTGCTCCATGCATCCTGCATTCTACATGTCAATACATAAATACAGGCTTTGTTTTACAGCTCAAACTGTAGACAACCAGAGGAATGTTTTCAAAAACTTTATTTGCAAAGATATTTATTCTCAGATTAACACAGCTGGTGCAAGCACTGATTATGCAACAGTGCTGAAGGTCCTGGGTGTCAATCTGTGTTAGCGTTTTTCTGCATGGAGTTTGCATGTTCTCTCTGTATATGATTATTTTGCCTCCAGATACTCCAGCTTCCTCCTTTACTGCAGAAACATATCTGTTAGTTAACTATGTGGTGCCGTTTGTAAAGTTACTCTGTCAACAGTAACAGCGTGTCAGAAAAAAATGGAGGATCACTTTTCAATCAATTTTTTCACCATGTTATTTTTTCAGTTATATGTTCACAGTTTCAATTAAAATTTTTGATTAGCAAGCAAAATATTTTGTTAGCAAGGTAATTTTTTTCTTAGAAAGCTACATACTTAGCTTGAGGTTAAATATCAAAATATTTATTTTCAAACTAAATAGCTAAATTTTAACTTGCTAACTAAATATTTTACTTTCTAGTCTACATATTTTGCTTGCTAATTACATATCTTGTTTTAATTTGTGACATTTATAAATTAATAAATAACATGGTGAAAAGTTGACATTGAAACATGAAACCTGATTTCTTTCTCTGTAATTTTTTGACTGTGTGGGACCTCATGGTTTGCCTTCTTGTGAAAAGAGGTTCATATCTACATTAAGTCCAATTCATATCTATATTAATTGAGGTTATTGAATGGCTCAGGGCTTCATGGGAATTTAATTCTTCAGTCCACAATTGTTTTGTGGATCTGGAGAAGGTCTCTGACCGTGTCTTCTGACCCGTTTACTGGAGGCAGCTGCAGGGTGAGGGGGTTCTCTTCCTCTCTGGGGTCTATATTGAAATACTTGTGTGTTTTGTTTACAAGTGAAAGCAGGAATGGGATAGGAGATGATATGAAGCAATGAGAACTTTTCTCATGTTTGTTGTACTGACAAAGGTAAAGCACTCCCTTCTACTTCTTGAGATTCCCAATACAGAGCTGCAGAGTGTCTGTTGGAATAGGCGTGCCTGTGTATCCTTCCTAGATTTTTATGGGGGAATTTTACTGCCAGAAGTCGAGAGCACACATTTTCAATTGCAAGCAGCATTTCATCTCTTTGTTCTTGAAACTTGTAATGTTTGGACTCAAAACTTCTGCTCTCATTCAAATATTCTCTGTGCTCTCTCAAATCTTTGTGTTCACTCTCAGACGTTCTCCTCGCTCACAAAACTCTCTCTGCTTGCTTGCAAATTCTTTTCTGTGTAACAGAACAAAATTTACCATTCCCTTTCAACCATCCCGTCCAATAGAAGTCATGCTCTTCAGATCACTGCCTGTTCCGCCATGACGGATGTCAAAACAACCTATTTGTTTCTTTAAAGCCTGACAAAAAACACACATCTGTAGTCTAATATTGCTTTTGTTGATTTCACTTTAAAAATGGTCAAAGGATGCTGTGCAGTTTGCTGCACAAACAGAGAAGGATGAAAACCAATCTTGTCATTTTATTGTATAACTTTTAATGAGGAAAGACGTGGTGATGGTCTGCCTTCTGTTAACTTTGTCGCTAGTGACAGAGTAACAAGCCAGTGTTGGAGACTGGGTTAGGTTTAGGGTTTGTTGATGCAGGGGATTCCTTAAGAGCCAGTGAGTTAAAATCAACCAAAGTTTAATAAAAGTACAAGATGTATTTTGGAGATCCACCTACACATCAAGCATGCATACAGAGTTACCTAAAGGCAATCCCAGTGAGATCTGAAGTCCTTTCTGAGTGTCTTCTATAACATAACAATCCCTCTATCTGTCTTGCTCTGCGCTGCCCAACATCAACGCAGACCTGGCTTCTCCCGCCCCCTTTGTCCAATTCCTAAAGTAATAAAAAGTGTTTATTGGGGTTGTAGAGCAAAGATGCTAGCTTTGGGGAAAGCATCTTTGATATGTAATGTCATGATCTGTGTTTTTCTGTGTATTTATTTCTGAGTTTCCTGTGTCCTTGAGTCTCTTTGTTGTCCTGTCTTCCCTCGATTACTCCCAGGTGTGTCTCGTTCCCTGATTACCTCCTGTGTATTTAGTCTCACCTGTGTCTCTGTGTCTTTGTCGGGTCCTTGTCGTGTGTGTCTAAGCAGTCGTGTGTTGTCATTTGTCCTTCATATGTCCTGTTGCTACCAGTGCTGAGCCTCTGCCTTCTGCTCTGCTGTGCTGCCAGGATTTTGGACTGTTTTTGGATTTGTTTGCACCTTGTTCTCATTATTAAATCACCATAATCATCTCATCCTGGGTCTGCTGCGTCTGCCTCACCATTCACACCACCGCACTCCATGACATGTAACCACAGATCCTGTCCTGGGATAAAAGTTAACTACCATTTGGTTTGTCTCGTCTTTGATCCTTTTGGTTCCTGACCCCACTTGTAACTAACACAGTAAATTCATGATTATACATCAATGTAGCATTCAATAAAGATCATTTCATAATACTGTCTCTGTGATGCACCAATCACAACTCTCTCCCCCATCTGTTTCCAGTTCTTTTTTTGATCCAGCCATTGTTTCATATAAAGATTAAGATTATAATCAGAATTTATGTATTAGAATCACAAACATCATTTACTTGTTTGTTCATCGTCAGGCTTCAAGTTGTTTTCACGTTACCTATTTTACATATATTGTCCATTTGATGTGCATCAGCTCATGAGTTGAACAGTTGGATAGAATACCTTCATAAAGCTTCATCTCACCATTACTACTCTTCACTCTTCACCCCCTCCGCTCATCCCCACACTCGGCTGTGTCCATTGACTCCTCCCACTTTGCTGGAATTTTCAGCTTTCAGACAGGGGATTATTTAGATTTTAAAGAATCATGACATGCTTTCAAAAGGGTACTGTTGATTTTTATCAGTTTAATGGTTTTCTATTAATAGCTCTGGATCTAATAATCCAGATAGATTGATAGATCATTGTAGCACATGCTCTTTCAGTGCAGAAAGAGCATGTGCTAAAATCAATAGTAGTCACACCCACTAGAAAAAAACAAATGCACCCTAGAGAAAGCGCCCACCCTCAGGGGACGGTTGCCAGGCAACAGTACATTTTGTTCCGCCAGAGAGCAGAAAAGAATTTGCAAGCGAGCAGAGAGGTTTACAAGTAGAGAGTTAATCTGTGAAGAGCGAGGAGAAATTCTGAGAGTGAACACAAAGATTTGAGAGAGCACAGAGAATATTTGAAAGAGAGCAGAAGTTTCGAGTCCAAACATTAAAAGTTTTGAGAACAAAGAGATGAAATGCTGCTTGCAACTGAAAATGTGTGCTTTCGACTTATGGCAGTAAAACTTCCCCATACAAATCTAGGAAGGATACCCAGACACACCTGTTCCAACAGACACTCTTTCAAAAGCAAATAAAATGATTGAACAGATAAATGAAAGAACAGCAGGAATGATAGATTATTTTTCTGAGGGATCACTGAAAAGAGAAATAATAAAATGAAGTAATATACAGACCAGAAAAGAGTCTCTTTCAAACCCAAACATACTTAGAAGTTAAATGAATTTGCATTCATCTATTTGTAATGTGCGTTACAAAGAGATCTGTACCCCTCCACGGACGAGGCTGCACACCTCTTGTAATGTTTGTACTGACCAGTAGATGGCAGCATTGAATAAAAACTAAGAAGGGTGGTTTTATCAAGGAAAGTGCAGTAAATGACTTCACAAAAACATTAATGACTTGCTAGAGCAGCACATAAAGGCCATGTTTGCACCATTAGTATAATACTAACATTGTAATGGTAGTTATAACTACATACAGTATATAATAACAATGCAGGTTTAGGCTTCATAGTGGCCGTTTGCAAACAGTCTAGCTGTTTAATATTGCTCGCAATAATTTTACACTGCTGTCTTAGAGTGAGCCAGGTTAACCCAAATCACACATTTCTTCTGCTGATGGTGGTTTCAGCAGCATGGACAGGGACTGCCTGATAAGTCTGTGATATGAAAAACATTCATGTCTGTTGGATGCTTTTTGCAGCAGCACTTCATCCTGTTTTCCTTTTAGATTTAAACAATGTGTGACCTTTCTCCGCATCCGCAGACATGTGTGAATACGCCTTTAGAGTAAAGAGGTTGATGTATTTTTCTTTGTGTTTGCTCCGGAGCTGTGAGATCTCCAGAGCAGCCAGCAATCAGACGATACCATGATTGGTTTTAGTAACAGGGGAGATCTCAGAAACAACAGAGCACATCTTATCCCCTTTGTCTTCTGTCAGAGTGGCACCTCCCTACCTAGTTTTCCAAAGGACAGACGCTGATACTCCCTTTGTCCTCTGGCTCCTCCCACTCTCTGTTTCCTCTGACACCTCCCTTTACTGTCTCCTTATCATTTTTCATACCGTGCCGACTCGTGCCTGATCAGAAGGGAGTAAATCAAAGGTTTCCTACGTTTCCATGGCACCCTCTCCTTTCTCTGCGGGCTGAGCTGGTAGGGAGGGGTGGAGTTCCCCCTGCCTTTCTGTCTCTTCCGAGCTTCTGGATTGGCTGTTGGGCTTACCTCTCTGTGATGTGTGCCAGAGCAGCATTCTTCTTTTTCCGACCTTGTCTCAGATGCAGTTGCCCAGGCACCAGGGACGGAGGCTTTCAGCACACACTCACACTTTGTGTCTGGGTGAGGAGATCTGCTGGGTTAGAGGACTAAGCCGGACAGTTTGTCCTTGGAAACTGCCCCGGTGAGGTGAGGCTGATATCCGTGGACTGACAGGTCCTTGGAGCTATTCAGACGAGGTTTCTGAGAAGACTTCTGAAAGTGATCTAAAGGTCTTGTCTCTGTGGGAACAGTGAGAGGCCATGGCTCACGCCGCAGCTCAACTTAAGAAGGCCAGGTCCGAGATGGACCAGCCTCCGGACCTGAAGGCTCTGGAGAAAGCTAGAGAGAAGAGGCGCCGTTCCAGGGAACGGGCTGAACGCAAGCGGAAGGTAGCGCACTTAGAACCATCCACCCCTTCCCACTCTTATGGACAGTCGGTGCTTCAGTGTCAGTGGTCATTAGTTCAAGTCTCCTCATCATCATCAAATGTCACCTCACCCTTTGAAACCAAAGGAATCTTTGACAAAGTCATATATAAAAGACTTAACATGAGTTGTCATCATTTTCTGTATTCTGGCTGAAAATGTTCATTTCCATCCTCATGATTCTGTCATCATCCAGGTAATTGATGGGGAATTCATGCGGATGTAAACCTGAACATAGTCAAGAGTCTACTGATCAGGAAAAAAAGCAATATCCAGATGCAGCAAACTTTGTTCAGTGATGAAAACCATTTGCCAACCATTAAACCTCATCCAACTCACATCACTGTCAGCTTCGATTCCAGCGCAAGTAAAACAACTGAATGCAGGCCAATATTGTGGCTCTTTCTCTGGTGTGAGCTATAGCCTGTTTTGATAAAGCTCTGTTCATCTGTAGGCATATTTACGCAGGGAGGTTTGTGGTCCATCATGTGCTTTGAGTGCAGGTTCAATATGTGATGTCTGCATTTTCGCAGGCGAACAGAATAGGCTCCCTGCTGTGCTTTCATTGGTAAAGGTTCACCTCTGACATCATTTTAATGCAGTGTTTCCTCCATTATGCCAATTCAGACAATATGGTCTTTTTCTATGTTTTGACAGCACAAGGCATGTTGTCATTAAATGTAAACTATAATCAGACTGGATCACTGCTTGCTGAGCTTGTTTAATAAAAGGAGGAACAGTAAAGTTTGCTTCATTTTCTTAGCCTAACATCTAATTGAACAGAACAATCTGAATGAACTACACTGTTGAATAGGAACCAGTTCAATTGGAGTAAGGTAGTCTTTCTTTTTGTCAGAACTGAATCACCTTCTTTCATCTCTGTTTGAATGGACTGAGATGCCAGGGTTTCCCGCAGAAAACCTTCTCAGTCCAGTGGTCAGGGTGCCGAGGCGGTCCACCGGCGGTCCACCATGTTTTTGTATTAAAAGATGATAAGTAGACAGGAAATGCAAAAATATTACTGAGTAATTATATGTTATGGGAAACCATTGCCAGTGAAATGCTGTTTAAACCCACAACTGGTCTTAAAAACAATAAAAAAAATAATAAAAAAACACAATTAAATGAATATCAATTATTTGCTCTTCTGTTTAATCCAAATTAAGTCAGCGGCTCCATGAGGCCCCTGAGGGCTTCAGGGGCCCCATAAATGCTAATATTTTAACACAGACCACATTTACATAAAAGTAACATTTATTTATTGAGATTAGCAACAATCTGATGCTGTGAGTTTAATCTTTGATTTTGAGCTCTGTTTGTTCACAAATACAAATTAATAAATTGCAATTATAATTTATTACTTTTTAGGTTGGCTAATTAAACTACTCCCCCTGTCCCAGATTTCACTAACTAACCCTAATAGAGAAGTTGTTAGAGGTGCTGTGCTGATGATTTTAGCAGCAAGAGGGGCCCTTAAGTCAAATTCTGCTCAAGGTCTCATACAGCCTTGGACCGGCCCTGCATGATGAGTTAAATCTGTTGCACTGCGCAGAGATGTGGAAAAAACGGGACATTTAATTTAATGCTGCTAATGAGGCTTTAGTAGCTCTTCCATTTTGTGTCTGCTGAGATTTTAATAAGAGTCACAGAAACTGTTGTGGTTCCTCGAGTTTGTGGGACGAGTTTTTCAGATCTCCGCGAAGCGGCGTGAATTAACTCTGGCTGACTAAGTGGACGAAGCATTTGATATGGTTTGATTATTCGTAACCAAAAAATAATACTAAAAATAATAAAGTAATATAAAACCAGCGTGATGCGTGACAACGAGGAGAGCGCGAAATCTCCTCACCGGGCTGAACCTGCATGATGAGGTTAGCGCTGGTTGGTTAACCGACCAACCGGGAACACAGACATGAACTTTACCAGGAAGATTAAGTTTTGTTGTCAAACAGTTTTAGGGAGGAATCAGACATGAAAATTGAAACATCAACAATACAAATTTGTCCTCTTTTTGATGTGAACATAAAACATAAAGACAATACAAAATCAAAACAAAACAAAAATTACATAAATAAACAGAAACATTCTCAAGACCCACACACCTCCCCTTTCCTTAGAACTTACATCTTATCACACCGAGAATCAAATCAAATTCTCTTCAAATAGAGTTGTCAATATATTGCTGAAGGGGTTGCCAAGTTCTATTGAATCACTTTAAGTTATTTGCTAATGAGAACCGTATTCTTTCCAGATGAGTGAGCCTTACCAGTTCCTCCAGCCACAATTTAACCTCTGTTTTTTTCCAGAACATCAACACTAGCTTTTTTCCTATGATAAAGGCATAAGGTAATAATTGTTTGTATTTATTAAATTGAGAAAGCTGAACAGAAACTCCGAGTACAATCAGAAGTGGGTCCAGCCTCAACTCTGTACGGAATATATCTGATAAAGTTTTGAATATGCCACCAAAATGGGGTAAATTTTGTACACAAAAAGTAAGAATGGAGAAGTGTGGCTTCTTCTATATGGCATTTGTCACACAGTGGGGATTTGTTAGGGAAAATTTTATGTAACTTCACCTTACAGTAATGAAGCCTGTGAATGATTTTAAATTGAATAAGACAGTGTCTAGAATTGGCAGAACAGTTGTAAATATTCTCTAGCTCAGCCTTCCAGAGTTCGTCACTTATCTCCGTTCCTAATTCCTGCTCCCAGCCTGTTCTAAGGCCCTGCATGGACGGCGAGGATCTGGATAATAACACATTGTAAATCTGGGAGATTAGATGTCCTTCCCCACCACCCATCTTAAAGAGTTTGTCAAATTCATTAGGTATTATATTCTCTAAAGTTCACATGTGCTTTTTGACATATGCCCTGACCTGTAGATATCTAAAATGATTGTGTTTATGGAGACCAAATTTGGCCTGAAGTTGAGAGAAAGAGGCAAAATCACCACCCACCAACAGGTCACCAATAGTCCTGATGCCTAAATCTTTCCATTGTGTATAACCTGAATCTAAAGTGGAAGGGACAAATGAGGGATTCTTTGCTATTGGTAATAAGGTAGATATAGATTCAATACCAAACTGGGATTTTATCTGTTTCCAAATACATATAGTACTGTGGATGATGGTTATTGTTGTATGCCAAAGTATCTATACTTGTTGGTGACAGAATAAGAGCACCAATTTCATGAGGGCTGCAGTCTTCCTTTTCCATTGTGATCCACTTGGATTGTGTAAAATTGCAATCTAGCCAAATTGTAATAATGCGAAGCGTACAAGACTAATAGTAGAATGAAAAGTTTGGGAGGGTCAGTTCACCCTCCAATTTAGCCTTGCAAAGGTGAGCATTGCTAATTTGGTGCGTTTTATAGTCCCACAGAAAAGGAAAGATTGTAGAATCAAGTTCCTTAAAAAAATTCTTAGGTACAAAGATGAGAATATTTTGAAACAGATAAAGGATCTGAGGGAGAAAAACCATTTTTATTGCATTGATTCTTCCCACCAGGGAAATGGGGAGAGATCTCTAAAACTGAATGTTATTTTGCAGCTTCACCACAAGGGGGAGAAATGAGCTTCATAAAATGAATTAAAGTCCCTAGTAATCTCTATTCCAAGGTAGGTGAACTTATTATTAGCAATTTTAAATGGCATACTTTCCAAGATTGAAGAATCTTTGAGCTTAATTGGCATCAGTTCACTCAGACCATTTGATCCTATAACCAGGAAACCAGCCAAACTGAGAGATTGTATCTAGGAGCGTTGGTATAGTACACTGAAGATCGGTTATGAACAGTATAATATCATCCGCATATAAGGAAATTTTATTTGTTGCCCTTTAGTAATGTATCCCTGTATAAGGGGGTTTGCACGAATTGATTGTGCAAGGGGTTCAAGGGCTAAGGCGAAATGCAAGGGTAAGAGCTGGGAACATAAAGTTTATAGCGTAGACAGAGTCACACGCTGGGCAGCATGTTGAGATGTAAATGTTCCACATAATTCTTCGTTCATAAATATAAATCATTCTCACCACTCCCTCAACCCTCACCTCTGAAAGCGCCACTACAAGTTATTCCTGTGGTTCACATAGAGCTGCACAACCAGAGCTAACGCAATGCGTTTAAACTGTTACTGTTACCTTGATTTGGAGTTCTCCAAAGAAACATATTTCGTCACAAGAGGTTGATGTAAATATCCATACAGGTCAGTCTGTGTCCAGTTTGAGTGAAAGGATCCATGCGCGAGCCGCGCTGAGATAAACTTAAAGCAGCGGCAGCGTGTGAGGCAACGAGCAGAGGCTCCAGCTGTGTGATTGGTCCGCTCTCTGGCTTTGAATGCATAAACTATAAACCTATCTTCTATAAACGTATCTCTTAGGAATAAATCTGCTCCAAACTCTCAGAGCAACAGAGAAGCTTGCAAGCAGGCTTAAAAAAAGCGATTATTATTTTTTTAATTATTATTTTCCTAAAAACAAAAACAAGCTACTCCTCCTACAGGAGGCTAGTAAAGCATGGCAGGCCGCCAGACTTATAATACACTGGGGGAACCATGGATATGCAGGGCTGAACGAGTTTCAGTCACGTTTCAGAGCTCCTCATAGGTCTTGGTGGAAGTCACCAATATTCTCTTGGCTTCAAATCATGGACTTCTCTGTTCTAGTTTTGCTAGATCTGCTTTTGACACACTTCACCACAATATTCTCTTAGAACGGCTTGAACATGACAATATCAAGGAAACAGCACTAGTCTGTCATCTAAATTCTGCAGGACATTGGCTCTTGAGGCCTTGATCTGATGATCCCTGATACATATACTTCCCATCAGAAAGCATGAGATAAAATTCCACTGTTATGCTGATGATATTCAGCTCTCTATATATCCATAAACCAGCTCTTTAAATTTTGTTATAACCATGTGTCTTTCATCTCTGGAATATTTTTAAAATGATCCTGTAAGGAATATCCTGTGTAGGAGTGATGCTGAAAAACTACTTCATGCATTTGTTATTTCAAAGCTGTAATTCTTTACTATCAGGAAGTCTAAAGAAAACAGCTGATCCAAAATCCTGCAGATTTCTGCTGAAAATTAAAAAGAGGAATCATATTTTCCCTCTTTTAGCTTCATTGTTTCTCTGTTAAATCCAGAATAAAATTTAAGATTTTACTTCTCGCATATAAAAGCCATTACTAATCATCTGAGTAATCAGGAGTGTCTTGGGAAATTTTAGAAACATGTAGGACAACACACTTGAGTGCTGCAAATGATTTTATCAGTTTACTGGTGGACATTGTGGTGGTCTTTGAAATCTACATATTTTAAACTTTCAACATTATGGATCAAAATCAGAAACACTTGTATTGCCACTGCAATATAATTGTTTTGATGTATTGATGCAAAAATAAATAGTGAAATAAAACATGAATACGAAAAAGAAAAATATGTATGCATGTGCAGAGTATCAGGTGGATAATATGACTGTGTTAATTTACTATTATTTATCAATCTAATGGCTGAGAGAAAGAAACTGCTCTTGTGGTGGGAAGTAATCTTCCACCTGAGGGGATGAAGTCACACAGGCTGTGTTCAAGGTGAGAAAGATTGGCCACAATTCAACCTGCTCGACTTAAAGTCCTGGGGGAGTACAGGTCCTGTACAGGTCAGAGGTTGTAGCCGGTCACCTTCTCAGAAGTGCGCATGACTTGCAATAATCCATGTTTGTCCCTTATTGTGTCATGAATTGACATCACTACAAATTGTGTCAATTTGTAGTGATGAGGATAAAGCGGTGAGACCCAGACATGAGTAGAAAATGGTTGGTTTAACGAACAGGCAATACAGAGGACAACGGGGAAGAACAACAGAGGATCCAACAAGGAACAGGAGGCACAGGTGAAATTAAATACACACGGGGGAAAATGAGGGAACAAGGGACTGCTGAGAACAATAAGGGGCTAGACACGACAGCATAGGGACTAATTTAACTAATAAACAAAAACCTACATCCTTGCAGGTTATGGACCCAGTGTACAATGCAGTGATGGAGGAGGTGAGGATAGATTCAATGATGACTGTATAAAACTGCACTTAATGCTAAAGTTCTTTTTTTGTTTGTTCAAATTCAAGTTTATATTGTAGTTTACATTTAAGTTTAACGTAGCCTCCATTAGATGTCAGTGTGAACAGTTGAATAACTCTGACAGAAGAGCATTCAAAGAGGCGATATCACATGCAGCATGCTGTGGCATAAGAAAGCCAGAACATGCACCTTATTTGATCCCACTGGATTATCAGGTTCTGAAATTGTATTCCTTGTCTTAAATAACAAAATAGGCCGGCAACGGAAAACATTGGCTAGAGCGATTTTGACACATCTGACGTTGAATGTAAACAAGCGTGCACACCCGTCGAACTTAAAACGTCGGAGGCTTTTTTGACACACCTAAAGCATCTAGTGTACAGTCAGCATTATAGTTAAGTCTTCCTCTGGCTGCCTTGGGTTCACATTTTGTCACCATCTGCAGAAGAACAGCATGCTGCTTAGCTGTGACATGTTCTTTCACTGTTAACCTGTCAAAATGAACTTTACAACACATATAGTTTGGACTATGGAGTAGCACATAAGTGAATTATCAGGAAAAACTACTTTAACAAGTAAAGCACAGCCATGAATCCTGAAGGCATCAGTTCATATGGCAGTGGTGGAGGCTCCTCCCACCACCACATTGTGTTAGAATTTTTATCTTTATATTAGTTACAGCTTATAGTCTGCTTAAGTTAGTTAGTCATTTAGACATATATTTTCTAATGGATGCACACTTTAGTTCATGTCTGTCTGAATGGTTAACTTACACTTGTTCTTTGTGTGAGGTGCTGCTGATACAAACCAGCTGCAGGAGGAAACCTGGAACAACCATTTGTTTTTTAAAAGACTGAAGGGGGGAGACTTTGTTGTTTCAAGTTGATTTTAATTAGTTAATTTTGTCACTCAAATATTCACTTATTATTGTTGTGCTAAGTTAAAGTTAGTTTAGCTTTATTTGTTTCATAGGACGCTTTAGTTAATTTTGTATTTGTTGGTTCTTTGTTATGTGGTGTCTCCCTCTTGTGGTAGCTTTAGGTTACTCCACCCCTATTTAAACCTTTTGTTCTGTTTGCAGGTCAGTTTTGTTTGTGTTCAGAGTTCAGTTGACCTCAGTTAAATTGGGCCCAAATTCATTATTTATTCTTTGACTTATTCTTGCATTAAATCTTTATGTTTTGTTCACTATTTTTGGAATAATTAAATTGAACTTTTTCTACTTTGAACACTTTTTTGTCCTCGTTTGAGTCTGGTCCCTCACAGGCAGATTCAAATTCTGCTGCTTGTCTGCAGAAAACATCTTATCCAGAGTAAGTCACCTTGACAACAGAGCCAGCTGTTACATTACAAACTTGTCTGACTCTCATGTCGTGCCTACTTGGTTCATCATCCCCGCAAAGGAACTGTTATGAAGCTCCTTCTACTAATTGAAATGGATCGAACGATTACATAATACCCCCGTTTAATCTTTCCCTCTCCTACTTCTTTTTCCTGTCACTATGTCTAAATGATAGCAGCAGATTGAATGTGTGGTATAAATCTACTACAGGGCCTGTTTGCGGTAGTAATCCATTTGCTTTTTCTTCAGCGCAGCTTCTGTGTCATTTGTGCTTTTCAGTTTTAACCTCCTCAGCTCATTACTCATTTAGTAAATACACTTCAACTAAAACATTGGAGTTGTATTTTTAGGGAGCTTGAGAAACAGATTGACATAAGCGATTCATAAAGGTTGTTTTACATAACACCTGCCCAGAGAGCTTTGAAGGCTGAATGAAAAGAGTTTTGAAGGGCAGAGACTGACAGATCATTCTAATAAAATGGCCTCTTGGTTCAACATCATGCTGCAAGGAGTACTTGTTATAGAACTTATGGTTAAAGTGTTTCCCCCTCATTCCTCTGTTACGCCAGAGTGGAAGCTTTTCTGTTACAGTGAAGAGACAGCAGGATTTATGAGATCTTTAAGAGATGAATGTGTAGATATTCAAATCAGCTAAAGAATCCTGATTCAGAGTGAGGTTGAAGACAATGTTTTGGTCCAGTGACATGACTGGTACACAACTTTATATTTAACCTAAAATAGATGCTTATGTTTCTATTTTGATATGCAGATGTTTTGAAAGTTTTTAATTGTGCTTTTATAAATTGCATGTTGCTCCACTATATAATTTGAAGCAATCTGCTGGGTATCTTTAGATAAAAAACTAATTGGAATAATTAATTTGAGCATACTGTACTGTTTGATAACTAGGATCAATGGGAATATGTGGATAATTAAATTGAAATAATTTTTTGTAAAGCACCTGGAGACATTTGTTTGTGAATTGGTCCTTTTTTATTGTCAATATGGCTGACAATGCATGGCAACTAATTAATTAAAGACCCTGCAATTAAACATTAAAATTTAACTTTAAACATTTTAAAGGAGCCCCACCACTAATGTTTTTAAGTGGAGTTTTGGGCTCTCTTATTGTAGTTAAAATTGAAAATAGTTTAGCTTACTTTGAATTGTACATGAAATCCATGTGTCTATATTTCTTCATGAATATGTCTGTCACTCTGTTGTTAGAATCATCCTTGTTTGCATTCATTTTAAAAAGTGTCTGCTTCATTGGAGATGATCTCCAGTATCATCTTCAGGATGATCCATTGCCAGCTGAAACATCATCACCCATGCAGTAATTATCCAATAGGAGGCTCGTACCTATTTGCTTAGTTAAATCCAGGTGGTAACTTTATTTTTGGCCAGGGAGTGTAATGTCCCCAGAAGAGGCTACATTTAGATGGAATATTGCAACTATTGTGGCTTTATTGTCAGTTCTAATCTATGTGGAAAGGTATTACAAAGCGGATGGCTTTGCAGTGATTGGATCAAACAATGTATCAATAAAATTGAGGGTTTTTTATCAGGCCCCTAGTATGTTGTCTCTGTACTGGTTTGTATGACACATTAAACCTTCCACCCACTTCCATTCCATTCCAATATTGTGCTATCCCAGTGGCAAAGCCTCTGGTCTAATCTGTGGCCACAGCTGAGTGCACAGCTGATAGTCTTCATAATCTCTGCTGTTTACCCGCCCCCACACTTCCCTGCGCTCTTTTACAGCACCTCTGTTTTGCTACATGGTCCATCTTTCAATTTACCTTTTGGTCTTCATAAGACATTATTCAAAAACCTAAAACTGTTTGAATCTTCCAGAAGTTAATTTACATTAATGAACAACTTGAACTTGTTCTGCAATAAAAGAGTACATTTTTCACCCTAGCTACCCAGGCATGCAAACCACCTCACTGAGTGGTACATGGACGCTGGTCATGTACCACAGTGTGATGCTGAACTGGGATTGGTAAAATCCCGGATTAGAGCATTTATAATCTGGCTGCTGTGGCACTGTGGGACCCTGCAGCTCAACAGAAATACCAATCCTGTCACCATTAGAAACGTGTGGGGGAAAGGGTTCTGCTGTGGACAAAAGTTGAGACACAAACTAGTTAACAGAACTATACATAGCAGCTTCAGAAGAAGGAGTAGAGGTCACACTTTGGTTCTATTCTTGGGGGTCTCAATATTTTCTCATGTTTCCTATGTGATGTCTGCTGCCTACCCTACATTAATGCAATCTGTGCTTCTTTGTGAAATGGCTTAGTAATTTTGCTCATTATTATAGGCCATCTAGGTATATGGAAGATCTGAACAAACAAGGTTCAGTGAGAATTTGCATAAAACTGGTCTGATGTTGGGATCTAACAGCGGCAGAACAGTTGTTGATGATGATGATGATGATATGATGCATAATGAAAGTGGAAAACATAACCCAAAAGTGCTTAGTTGAAGAATAAACTATTAGGAAATATGTCTGCCTTACAGTCTTTTAGTCTAAACCTTGTTATTTAGAGTCTTCTTTACTTAGTTCTGCATTTTGGGGGCATTTGTCCATTTTTGGTTTTTCATTAAATGCTGTCTAATGCTGTCTAAATTCCAATATAATACATACATAGTCTTTCTGTTTGGTAAGTTTAACAATGACTGTATGGAAGGGCTGGGCTTTATGGATGAATAATAATCAGCTGGCTCGAAACACAAAAATTCTATCTCTTTCCAAACAGTGAAATCATCAGTATGGTCAGTATGGAAGTTGTTTCAAGAAAACTTGATGATAGCAATTTTCAGTAAAGGTGAGTTCTGTAAAAATGAAGTCAGAGGTAGTACAGCTGTAAGACTTAAAAACAAAAAGGAACTCCCCACATATCAGTGATTTGGTCGGTATCTGATGCGTTTTCCACATTTCTAATCAATCCTCATCTGTAATTGTAACATCAAGCTCTTATTCCCATTTTTCTTTTATAAACTTAGTTGATCGCTTACTCATTATCGATTTTGATATAAAGTAGGTATAATTTAAATTTTTATTCCATTGAATGAATTCATCACAGTTTGAATCACACCATTCATTTCAACAGAGGGATCCCATCTGATTTCTATGTCATAGTCTCTCAGTTGTAGGTGTCTGTCAAATTTGTGTTCATCTACTGTATTGTAATGACGCCAACACCGGAGATGTAGTCCCGCCAAACAGGGTTTATTAGAAATAGGTACAAGCTGCTATTCCTGAGGCTACAGCTCACGCCTCCAACAAACGGGCACACTCAACCGTTAGCTTCGTTGCTAACTCCCCTCTGAACTCTCCCCCACTTCCGGTCCTGGTACTCCCGCTCCACCGATCCCCCACCCACATGACAGGCCTATCACATGAGAGTGGGAGCCTGCAGAGTCAGACAGGGAAAGCCCATAACAATCTAACAGAAAGGATCACAATGCAACTTATAACAAATACAAATAACCATATGGACCCCAGCAGAACTAAAACACAGAATCGTTACACTACCCCCCTACTACAGAGTTCCTCGCCCACGAGGGAACAAACAAAGTCATCAAACCGTCTTGGGGCCCTCCTCGTCCGCTGTGGGCGAGCTCCCTGCAGCGCTTCAGATGGCACTGCTGGGACATCATTCGGCAACAGCGGTATGGCTTCTGGAGAAGCTGGTAGCGATACCGGCGACCCCGACTGATGGCCTTGGTAGGGGGCCAACCTGTCCCTGTGCAGTGCTAGTTTTCTCCTGTTCTGGAGCATCTGCACTCTGTAAACAACCTCCCCCATGCGCTCCAACACTCTGCAGGGGCCCACCCACTGACTGTCCAGCTTCGGGCAACGACCCTTCTTTCTTCGAGGGTTGTAAACCCAGACCAGCTCTCCTGGTGTAAAGTGTCGGCCCTTAGCTCTTACATCATAGTTCCGTTTTTGACGCACACCTGCTTGTTCCTGTTGTCTCCGAGCAAATGCATGTGCTGTCTCCAACCTATCCTGAAGCTTTCTGGCATACTCAGGACCAGCTGAAACAGCAGGTGCATCCGGAGGGCGTCTGAAAGACAGTTCAGCTGGTGTGCGCAACTCTCTCCTCAACATAAGGAGTGATGGAGTGCATGCTGTGGAGTCCTGTACAGCTGAGCGGCATGCCATTAGCACCAGTGGAAGGTGCTCGTCCCAGTCCCGCTGATGCTCCGCTGTGAGAATGGCCAGCTGCTGTCCCAAGGTGCGGTGGAGTCTTTCCACCAGTCCATCGCTCTGGGGATGTAGTGGTGTCGTTCTTGTTTTCTGGATGCCAAGACGGCTGCAAATGACAGAAAAAACCTGTGACTCAAAATTTCTGCCCTAGTCACTATGAATAATGTCTGGCACCCCAAACCTGCTAATAAATCCCCCCAACAAGGCGTCCGCCACTGTCTCTGCCTCCTGATCAGGGATGGCGTAGGCCTCTGGCCATTTTGTAAAATAGTCAATAGCTGACAGAACATAACAGTTTCCCTTGTCTGAGCGTGGCAGTGGACCCATAACGTCCACCACCACTCTTTCCATAGGGGCCCCTACAACAAACTGTTGCAGGAGGGCATGCGACTGACCTGTCGGCCCCTTCCGTGCTGTGCAGGGGTCACAGCGGCGGCAGAAGTCCTCCACGTCCCTCCTGCACCGGCCCCAATAAAACCCCTGCCGGAGGCGGCGGAGTGTTCTTGTGACGCCAAAATGTCCGGACCCAGATGCTCCATGCATGGCCTGCAGGACTACGTCTTTCAGGCCTTTGGGGACTACAATTTGCCACCGCTCCTCACCCGTGGCAGGGTCTTTCCATGCCCTCTGCAGCACCCCGTCTTCCAGACGCAGAGCCTCAAACTTGGACCACAATCCTTTAGTTGCCAGCAAGAGCCCAGCCACCTCCTCCCATGATGGTTTCAGTTGTCTCTCCACCCACTGTAACACAGGCTGGAAGTCAGGATCCTGTTCCTGTTGATGCCTCCAGCTGTCTGTACCAACCGCCTGAAGCTCCCTGCAGATTACTGGGTCACCCCGACATGATCCTGGCTGGCTCCGTTGCAGCTGTTCCTCCTCCAACCTCTCCCTCCGGTCACAGTAACTGCATCCCCCTGCAGCACAAGGGCAATGGGAGAGGGCATCAGCATTAGCGTGCTTAGCTCCAGCCCGATGGACAACTGAGAAGATGCAGGACTGCAGCTCTTCCAGCCACCGGGCCACCTGACCCTCAGGTTCCTTAAAATACACCAGCCATTGGAGAGCAGAGTGATCAGTCCTTATAGTGAAAGGCAGGCCACACAGGTAGTACTTAAAATGACGCAGAGAAAGCACCACCGCCAGCAGCTCCCGCCTTGTCACGCAGTAACGCCTCTCTGCTTTGTTAAAGGCCCTGCTAAAATACCCCACCATTCTCTCGCCTTCTTCCCCCAACTGGGAAAGGACACCCCCGACTCCCACGTTACTTGCATCCGTGTCAAGAATGAAAGGGAGAGAGGGGTCAGCAGGAGCGAGCACTCGGGCCTCAGTCAGACTTTGCCGCAGACAGTCAAATGCTCCCTGGCACTGTTCTGTCCACACATAGTCTCGGTTCTTCTGGAGGAGTTGGAACAGGGGAGCCGCTATACTTGCAAACCCCCGCACAAACCTCCTGTAATAAGAAGCCAGGCCCAGGAAACTTTTAAGATCTCTCTGGGTTGAGGGGATTGGCCACTCTGCCACCATCTTTACTTTGTCCTCCATCGTGCTGATTCCCTCCCTTCCAACCCAGTGACCCAGAAATGTCACTTCTTGCTGCATGAAATGACATTTATCTGGGTGGAGTCTCAGCCCTGCTGCTCTAATTCTCTCCAGCACCCGACGGAGTGAACCCAGGGCCGTTGCAAAAGAGGTGCCATGGACCAGTATGTCATCCAGATACACCAGGCACTCTTGGCGAGGGATGTCAGCCAGCACCCGGTCCATCAGTCTGGAAAAGGTGGCAGGTGCATTGCACAGCCCAAATGAGAGCACTTTAAACTGCCAAAGTCCCCGTCCCGTGCAAAAAGCAGTCTTTGGTCTGGCGCTCGTTGATAGGGAGACCTGGTAGTAACCGCTGCGAAGATCCAGAGACGAGAACAAGTTGGAGCCTGACACTAGGTCCAGTGACTCATTGACCCTAGGCAGTGGATATGAATCTTTTTCTGTCACCCCATTCAGCGGCCTGTAATCAACACACAGTCGCCACTCTCCATTCTTTTTGGGCACCATGACAACAGCAGCCACCCAGGGACTGTCCGAAGGCTCAATAATGCCAGCCTGCAACATGTCCAACACTGCCTTGTCACATGCTTCCTGCCGGGCCAGGGGGAGCCGGCGGGGCCGACATTTTATCGGGGGTGCATCTCCTGTCAGAATGTCATCCTCCACCAACCGAGTCCGCCCCACCTGGTCTTCACTCAACTCTATGAGCAGCTGCCACAGTTGTTCTTGCTGCTGGGTGTCCAAACCCCTACAGTTCTCTGCCCAGATCTTCCGCATCATGGTCACCGATGCATCTTCTGTCTCATGAGGCATCCAAACTGGGGGTATAGGGTATGTAGGTGTGGGGACTGTTGCGGCAGCAATCTGGTTGGTCTGAGGTGAGATGTGCTCAACAGCTGCAATCTGAGGTTCTGTGTGACAGACCACAGGCCCCAGCAGAACTGGGTCAGAAACTGCGGGCATCAGCGGAATGAGGGGACCTTCTTTAAAGCTCCATATCCCCCCTCCCAAATCCAACTGGCACCCCGCAGCCCTTAAAAAGTCCAATCCTAATATGCACATGTCCTGCACCTCTGCTACCCACACGGGGTGGGTGATAGATCGGCCACCTACATTAACAGTCATTGTCCCCCTCCCCTTCATAGGTGCCATGTCCCCTGTGACTGTGCGCAGCTGCACTGTAGTGGGCTGAATCCGAGTCCAGTCTGGCACCACATCAGGCCTCACTAGCGTTACTGTGGAACCAGTGTCAATCAGGGCCGTGCAGGGAATTCCTTCCACTGTGACTGGGACATAACAAAAATCCCCAACACAGGTGCGGCCAACCACCACATCCATGGTCGGTTGGCTTTGGCTTGAGTGCATGTCTGGGGGAGTCTGGGCCAGGATCCCCTGACGACGCTGTCGGGCCCCGCCTGCTGGCAATGAAGGTGTGGAGGCTACGGCAAGGGTCTGCGATGCCTCCCCCATGCAGACCCCATATCGTTTCCCTTCTTCTTGACTGCTTTAGGACACCGTCTGAGGAGATGCCCTGGTTGACCACAGCCCCAATAAAGGACAGGGGCTGCGGAGGAGTCCCTCGTCGACTGCAGCGACACCGCTCGAACCATTTCCGCCAACTCTGAGGCCCAAGCAGGCTTCTCTAGGTTCCACTCTGCTCCCTCCGCAGATCTGCATGCTGGTGGTTGTCCTCTCTGGTCCTCTCCAGCTGCTACTCCAACCAAGCACTCCCTCTCCACTACTAAATCCAAAGCATCCTGCAGGGTTTGGGGGTGCAACAGCTGGACCTGCACACGCAGCTCCGTAGGTGACAGAGCTCTGATGAACTGATCTTTCGCCAATTCATTCTGTACACCTGACTGCATGTGTGCATACGCTCTGCGTGTGAGGCTCTCAATGTCATTAGCTAAAACACGCAAGGGTTCACCCGGCAATCTGCTCCTGCCACTGAGTTTATTTTTAAAGATGTCGGGCTGTACACATTGTCCAAACCGCCTCTTTAGAGCTCCGACTAAGGCATCATAGTCTTTTCTGTCCTCTGAACCGAGCAGCAATAAGCAGTCCAATGCATCATCTTGTAGGCAGAGAGCTAGCTGCAGGGCTTTATGCTCCACTGTCCAACGTCCAGCCTTTGCCCGAGCCATTTTATTAAGCTCCGCACCCCACGCCTCACTGTCTTCCACTCTTTCCGACTTAACTCTCACGTGGGGAAACGTGCCGTCCATGACGCTAGTGCAGCCGGCGGAGATAAAGAGCTAACAAGACCCACTCGGCTCCGCTAGTAATGGTTTACTTCTGACACCAATGTAATGACGCCAACACCGGAGATGTAGTCCCGCCAAACAGGGTTTATTAGAAATAGGTACAAGCTGCTATTCCTGAGGCTTCAGCTCACGCCTCCAACAAACGGGCACACTCAACCGTTAGCTTCGTTGCTAACTCCCCTCTGAACTCTCCCCCACTTCCGGTCCTGGTACTCCCGCTCCACCGATCCCCCGCCCACATGACAGGCCTATCACATGAGAGTGGGAGCCAGTAGAGTCAGACAGGGAAATCCCAGAACACTCTAACAGAAAGGATCACAATGCAACTTATAACGAATACAAATAACCATATGGACCCCAGCAGAACTAAAACACAGAATAGTTACAGTATATTATACTTGAGCTGGAGAGTTTTTTGAAAACTCGCCAGCCCCCTGTTCTTCTGTAGAGTATACCATGCTGTGACCCCTTGTTTACTCATTGTTTGAATCCTTTATCTTATATTGCTGGCTTAAAATCACTATCATATGCTACCTATCTGAACACTGTCATGCCCTTCTTTATCCTGTTTTTTAAGTATTTTGAACCATAGTCTCAGTGTAAATACTGTAATTGGATCCATGTATTTATTAATCTTCTCATATCTACCTTAGTCTCAAATAACACACTGAATTTGGTATTCTCCATACTTTCTCCATATCCTTCCACTTTGCTGTGTAATCTCCTTTGCCCCAACATATAACTTGTCTGAGCTGAGTTGCATAGAAGTACTCCTTTAATTTTGGGAGATCCATACCCCCTTTGTCTTTCGATAGCTGGAGAGTTTCATATCTGACTCTAGGCTTTTTGACACCTAAATGAATATCTTGTATTATCTTGTCCGAGGTCACAAATTTTGTCTGGGCAACCTCTATTGGTAATGACTGGAGCAAACACAGAAGTCTTGGCTGCACATTCATTTTGATAGTTTAAATTCTTGAGGTCAGATCTAAAATTAGAGTAGATGGTTGTTTTTTTTTGTTTTTGTTTTTTTTGTATCTCGTGGCTTATTTTATCATAATTTTCTTTGTGAAGTGTAGATAATCCTTCAGTGATGTTAACTCCCAGGTTATCATATTCCATTTGAGTGGAAACAATTAATGAGTTTCTTTTGATGGAGTATTATTGAGTGTTAAAAAGTGTGTTTTGATTTAATTCATTTTGTATTTTCTCCATGAAGAGAGCAAACAGTGTAGGTGATAGACAGCGCCCCTGTTTGGTTGATCTGTGTACTGAATTTGTCAGGCTTCCATTTCTGTTGATTCTCTCTCTGGGATTGTGGTATAATGTCTTTCTACTGTTAAGTCCACCAGGTCCTTTTGGTGGGATAACATTAAAGGAGACCACACAAGGATTTTCTGACTTCAAGAAAATAGATTTTTATTAAATTATGCTAAAGAAATAAAACCTGAAAAGGGAGTACCTGAAATGAGAAACCAAATTAAATTAATGCAAAACCCATAACCAAAAATAAGCAAAGCCAAAACAACCCTAACAAAAACCAACCAGAAGATACAACACAAACCAAACCAAATGGGGTTTTGAGGAAGGAGAGGGAAAAGCCTTCCTCTATGCTGCATTCATGGCAGCATTAAAGTAGGAGAGCAGCAATCAGGGCAAAACACAACCCCTGCAGAAGGCCTGTCTCCAGAACCCTGCAAGAAAAAAGGGCACTTTTTACATTGCAGCTGTAACAATCCACTGTATTGATTTACTACTGAATCCAAATTGTTCTAATGTTTTATATAGAAATTCCCAATAAAATGTTCTTTCTGCATTGACACTTACCAGTGTGGTAATTTGTATTTTCTGTTGTACTTGATTTGCTTAATGTCACAAATCTTGTTGCACCCTTCTTTCTATGAGCTGTGGTATAGATTCCTGAGGACATACTTCTTTAATTTTTCAGGTTCTGATTTGGATGAATGACTGTCTTGTAAGAATGTTGCAGAATGTGCCGCGGCGTCTCCTCCTGGCTCAGCAGTGTAGTCCCTTTCCTTCCTGTCCTGCACTGCCGTCCTGGCACTTTTGTATGTCTTTGTGTTGTTATCCCAGTGTATCCAGATTTTAGCAAGAGGTGTCTGGAAACATATTCCTTTCTACTTCAACCCTATTTTTTTTAATACTCACATATGCCTTTTGTTTTGGAACAAGTTCTGTTGGTTAATCGTGATCAAAATAGATTTGATTGCTCTTTACCTGAATCTTTTTCTGCCAGGCGTTCTTCGAGGTTATTTCTTTCGTCTATATTTGTAGGAAGTTGACCACAATTGATTTGGCTGCTGCTCTTAGGTTTGGTTTCTGGGTGAGGTCTCGGTGGCTCGTTAAATCTGGAGATTGGCCCCATCTGAAAGCTCGAGTGCCTTTTTTTAAAAGTTACTCCAGATATCTAGCTGTGGAGCTCCCCTCGAAGTTTTCAAGTCTAAGACTGAAGACTTGGATATTGTTCCTCCTTGATCTCCCATCGAGGTTGGTTAGTTTGTCTAGCATTCGCTGTGTTTGCTCCAATGTCTTTGTTAGTACCTCATTATTATCCATCTTTCACATCTCTACCTCAGCTATGCATGTCTGGGCCTTGCTGATGTTCATTTGCTGTGCCTGTAGCTCTTGGTTGTTCTTGGACAGTTAAGTCTATTTCTTGTCCAAGATTTGTTATTTCTTTCTTCAGCTCGCCCTTAAGTAAGGTTATCTCCAGGCATAGCTCTTTTTTAAGGGCTCTAATATGTCCTCTCATAGTAGCAAACCCGTTTTGCAGTGTCTCCGTGCTATTGTGTTCTTCCATTTTCTTGTCTGTCTTGCCTTTTATAATGTTTTGTTTTTTCTTGTTTATTCCACTCATGCTTTAGTTTTGTCTATTGAGTTACTATTTCATTGTGGGTATTTTTTACCCTTTCCATAAAAGTCAACAACACAGAAAAAGAGTCACTAGAATTCTCACAGTTCTGTAAAAATGTTGCTGGAGGAGCCTCAAAAATCAATAAACAGAAAAAGAAAAAAGTGGATAAGTTGACAACAGCGCTTCTTTCGTCCTGATTCATCTTGACCCTTGAATAAAAATAACGATAGAATGCATTCTGTGATATTCTTGATTTGTTTTTAATTGGAACAGTGTCTCATGTCAAAGTAAGATTATTTAATAAATCTCCTTAATACCCACTTTGCTGGAATCTTTCAAAATTTGCCCTGGGGTGAGGTTTAGCTTTCGGATGGGAATTTGTTAAACTTTTAGCTGCTTCTGCATACTCCTTAATAATTCCCTGTCTCCCTTCCGGAAGGCAATTTTTTTTCTTAGCAGCTCCTTCAGGTCACCAGTGGTAAATCAGGGTTTCCTCCAGAGTTTCATAAGCCTGATGGACCACCGGGCTTTACTTACATCCCCAGCAGGCCAAGCATTGTTTATTTATTTATTATAAGATTTTTTTCTTATACACTGCTGTAACAGTGATAGCAAAGGCAGGTTAAAGAATCTTTTTGGTGAAACAGTTGGAAGCACAATGGCAACAATATAGTCAGTATGTGAACACACAAGGGGCCTGAGGTCAGGTGTTTTTATTCACTGGAACTCCGTAACCACGGAGTTGTTAGTTGTTTACACACTAATAACTTCAGTGAATAAAGTAACAAGTAAGGGTAAAAAATTTTCAGATATATGACACAACTGAGGTGCAAAATTTTAATAATTATTTTCATAGTATTTTTTATGTTTGTCTTTTTTAAGATTTTATAGTTGGTGCTTATAGGTATTGGAAAGTCTTCCAATAACACATAATAACCTAGTTATTATTTCCTGTCAACTTTCAAAGTTTTTTTTCACTGGAAAACATGGTAGGCCACTGGATGACTGACATAGTGGCCCCATCACTGGGCTTAGAGAGTTCTGGGGTAAACCCTGGTAAAAAGTTTGTCGGTAGGGAAACATCTGACTGTTCTGGTGGGGATGATGTTGTTCTCATGAAGGTTTATATTACCGGTCACACTTTTAGTCCATTTTGCTGGCTCAGTTTGTACCCTCAAGATAACCTTGCAGGCCTTCTTCAATTTCCTTTAAACATCTTTTCACAGTTCTTTAGTCACAGTTTACCTCTGAACAACAGGTTTATAACCTTATAACCAGAAAAAAACAAGGCTGTGATCTTATATGCCAAGAGGAGCTCATGCCTTGGAGAAGTTTGGATTGCTGAAATTTAAATTAAACAAATGGTGTTTTCTTTTCCCTGGCAGAACAACTGACATACTGTTGAAAAGTTGGAAGAGAAGCAGAGAGTATGGCATGATCAAGATCACCAGAACCACCACAAACACACTGATGTGTTGTGTTAGCAACAACGCAGCCGATGGCATCACATGCATTGTCAGCAACTGCTACTATAGTTCAATATCCAGGCTACATAGATGACACTTTACTTGGATTACACAGTCTCTTATTGACAAGCACAATAACTAGTGTTTTCTGCTGATGCTGTCAGTTTAAGAGGTCAGCCCGTTCGCTGGGAATGGTGAGACATCTGGAAATTCATCCAGGCATGAAAAATCTCTGTTTCCATGGCAACAGTTTTCAAGTTTCTATAATTCATGTTTTAATTTTTCATTTTAGTTCTTGTTTGTGGTGCTGCAGAAACCTCTAAGTGAGATTTACTGAGTTTAATACTGATTGTAGCAAACATCTGAATGTTTTTGTCAGCGGGAAGACTTTAGATCCCAGATGTTAAGTTTGATTGGATGTTGAACTGCTGCATCATATTACTTTATACCTCTGTTGGTTGCAACTCCTTCCATGTCTCAGTTCAGCTAATATGAGAACCAGGTATTGCCTGATGTTTTGTGTTGAGATAAATGCAGAACGTACCAGACGGCCTCTTTTGGGACATAATTCATTGTGTTTTCTGTTAGGGTAATCCCACCTTTACTTATTGAGGCCGAATTTTAACAACAAAAACATGATGTTTTTTCATGTCAGAAAAGCACAGCATTTTACCTTAATAGAAGAAGGAGATTGGGTTGTATCTAACATCTCTCCCTCATCTCTTAGCCAGCAAGCCATATGGCCCGTACAGATTAAAAGGCATTTGTTGTCTGCGCCTGCCCCGCCTGGTGGATTACCTACCACTGGGTTGGGTATGTTTGTGTGTTGGATGTAAGGAAAGATGAAGGCTGTGTTGGCAAACTAATGAGTAAAAAAAGGACAGAAACATTCTTGTTCAGACTGCTTGTTGAAGGACTGCATGACCTCTGACTTAAATGTGAAGTTTGGCCTTTAATCAGCACATATTATATTGGCTGCTTTATCTGAATGAAGATTTTGGCAAAGAGGGCTCTTGCGAGATTGGCTTGGACATTAATGAAATTACATGGATTGGAAGTGAATGAAATTGAAAAGGGTTGTGACTTGTCAGAACTGGTTAATCTGGCTATATATTAAATCTGACAGAGGATTAAGGATTTTGTGAGGATTCCACTTGATTCTCATCTCCCTTCAGTGCTCCATCTGGGATTTTTCCCATTGAGCTAGATTTCTTTGTTTCATTTTCAACCGGATCAATCAGCGAACAGAAGGAGTTGTGAAAGATTACGTTGGCTTTCTGCATTATTTTAGAATTCCAGTCTGGCTAAATAGGGTTGTAGTCTGGTAATGGCAGTGGCCCATTTACTTGGTCTGGCGAGATGACTTGCTGCAGAGCGCTGTGAACAGCTTGAAGAAGGATTTGGTGGAATTGAAAGAAAAATGCAAGGATATGGAAAGACAAATTCAGGGGCCCATAAATGCTAATATTTTAACACAGGCCAGATATTTAATGATAAATATAATAATGTTTATAATATTCAGCAATTATTTTTATCTGTCACTAGGAGCACATTCAACAGTTGAATTTAGAGTGGACACAGTGAGTGTTGGAGCAATGTTTGGAATGGGATCCAGGCCTTGAGCTACTCAGCCATTGCGCCTTTTCTCCATCATCACCTCCTGTCCCCAGCCAGCCATCCTGGTGCGTCTCCCAGAGGTGCAGAGATGCCATCTGTGGTGGAGAGGAAGTGCTGCATGCAACATCCACCTTGTTGTATTTTAACCCTATCACGCATAGAGTCTTACACTCCTGCGTCTGGCCAGGAGCATCTGGAATGCCCTGCATGCGGTAGTTGAATTTCCAGATGAAGGTGAAGACGGCAGACAGCATACAGACAGTTTATGTCTTGGCAGTGGGGAACTCTGGGTTCTGGTCACAGAGCGGTCATCCCAAACTAGTCTATTTGGACAATCCAGGTCAGATTTCCAGACCTTTATGGGGATTTATTTCAAGGAGAATATAGCTGCAGTGTTGTGTGCTTTAAAAATTGTAATTCTTTCTTTCTGAATATAAATATGTCGCTTGTTCCAAACATTTCCAATACATCTGTTGTAAATACTTATCAACAAAGGGTTTAAAAACTTATTTTTTCCCAATTGCTAATTTTTGAGAACAAAAGGACAGTTTTACCACACACATTACTGAAGATCCTGTTGGAATAATAAACAGTAACTTGATGAAAATCTCTGGGTCTATATTAGTCATACAATGTCAAGGAATCTCACTGAGCCATGGATTAATATCTTAAAAATGTTTTACTTTGGAAATATGTTAAATAAGTCAAATCTTGTTGCAAAGTACTCCTGCAGAAATAAATAGGTGAACATTTTGAGTTATGATGACAGATGATTCCTTTATGTCCCTCTGTGTTTGCTGCAATGTCGGACCAGTTGGTATGAGAGGTCGAACCTCTCATACCGTTTGAAGCGTATGAGAGGGCTATTTGTCGTCTCCGATAGTACCGCGATTCATATCTGTACCTGACTCAGTAATAGCAGTGAGGAAAGATGGTGTGCTCTGAGTTCTGAAATTTTTCAGAAATGTATGGAAATGAATGGCTGATAGCGTGAGCATATCCTGTCGCATGACCTCGTTCTGAAGCACCTTGACAGAAAACTGTAAGCCCTAGATACATTTCGAAAACATTTTATGGGAGCAGGCATGCGTTCCCATGTCATGACCGACTTTGATACCAATAGGGCGATATTTGTGGGCTTGAGGGCGAGTGAAAAAATATTTTGGGGTCAAAAATGTACTCCGTCTCTCACTCTAGCGGAGCGGCAGTTACACTCTAATTTTACGAAAAATCTAAACTTTGGTGTGCTTGGAGACAAGTTGTGGACAAACCGTAATTCGTATCGACGACTGACTGGCAGTGACTAACTTTAGCTTTAATAACATTAAACTACATAATTTTTAAAGTTTAATCAGTAATAACGATTATTTATAACGAATTTATGTCAGATCATGATTTCTTGGTTAATGTCAAGTTGTCATAACGAAGACATTTTGAATAATGTCAACTTTGAATTAAAAGTGTCATGATTTACCAAATGACACTTTATGACAACAATCATAAATATTCATAAAGAATCCTTCATGTTCATGACAGGTGTTATGTCATGTTTATGACAGTGTCATGGCAGTCTTATTCACAACCAGTCAAATAAAGTGTTACTGAAAGGAGTTACATAAATATTCAATTTTACTTTGGGAAATACTTCTTTAAATTGAATTGAGGAATCCTAGATGGAATTCAAAGTTGTTCTTTAATTTGCTTTTTTTACTTGATATACCAGCAAGCATACACACAACTTCATGTTGCATAGTTTGCTTCAAAGTCTTAGTAAAGGCGATATAGGTGACAGCTAAAAAAATGGTGCCATCTGAATTAAAGAGACCAGAATGCCAAATTTCATACTCTATATATTATACAGTATTGTAGCATTTGGGTCTCATACTGTTGCAGGTATACACTATCTGTCGTGCCACCTCCCCCTGGGTTGGCTGGCTACTATGTGGACCACATTCTCTCTCTTCTCTCTCATACACAGTTTGGCCTGTGGGTGTAAAAATAGCCAGTCACATAGTTGGTGGGGAATGGGGGAGGGGAAGGTAGAGGTTGTTAGTCAATGGTCGGAGTAGGAATCAGCATCGAGGAAAAGCTTGCACTGCTGGCTGTACAGTGTCATTTGACTTGATTCCAGTAAAGTGGTACATCATTGAGAGGCAAGTTGAGTTCTGCTCAGACTGAGGGGTTTACCCCCTGGATGGAAACTTGTAGGACTTTAAGGGAGAGGCAGGGAAAAAGTGATAATCCAAATGATCAAATGCACTCTCATAGATTCTTCTACTTTTGGTTGGGAAAGATCTGAATGTCATACACCATGGGCAACGCAGCCATGTGTAAGGTGTGTGGTACAGACAAGGGCCTAAGAACTGCTGGGAACCAGTCCAACCTGGACAAGAACACTTTGCCAGAATGCTACTGCCCTGAACATTTTCCTGTGCAGCCTTCACTAATGCTGGTAAGAACTTGCATTAACAGGTGCAGCACAGAGAAATGCATGTTTGGGGTATTTTAGGAGTTTTGTGCAGACAACATTTCAACTGTTTTTTTCTGCTTTGAACCCTTAGAAGTTACTGTCGTCTCTTCTTTGTAAATGTTAATGCTATTTTTACTTTGTCTGCTTGCAATCTGTCATTTCTCATAAAAGCCCTGTGGTCTTAAGCCCTTTGGTGAAAACGCTAATAATAACATCTAGAATATCTACAGTACGCTCATCTATTGTCTTGTGCTCATCAAACCTCACAGACAGAGAAGCAGTTATTAAAGCCATTGCCAGGAAGTGGAGGAAGTGTTTGTTCCAGCATTGGTGTGTAAAAGTGTGTATGGGTTGGGGTGGGTAGTTCCATCTCACTTTGAAAGCCAATGTGAAATTCTACAGCAGCATGCGGACTCCAACTGCTGCTGTTTGTTGACTGTTGATGCTATGGAGCTTCAACTCTCTCAATATTTACAAATGCACCAAACACGATTCATAAATGGACAGAACAACATTTCTACTTGTATTTTTGATGCAAACAAAATTAAATTTGATTTACAAGCTGCTTCTGGCCAGTGGGCTTCACTGCATTTGTGTGATGAATTTGTGCCATGTGATGCATCATGATGTGTAGTGGTCTATTGTGGAGGAAAGCCTGCTCCCCACAGTCCTCTGTGCAGCCTTATCCACCCTCTGCAGAGCCATCCTCTCAGCAGCAGTGCAGCTGCTGTGCTACAAGTGATGCAGGTGCAGAGAATGCTCTCCACCACACAGCGATAGAAGCTCCTCAAGACTGAGTTCCCAAGTCTAGCTCTCCGCAGCTTCCTGAGGAAGTAGAGATGCTGGTGGGCCTTCCTGACCAAATGTGAGGTGTTGGTACTCCAGGTGAGGTCACTGGATATATGCACACCCAGGTACCTGTAGCTGGAGACCACCTCCAATGTACAGGGGCTGAAGAGGATCCTTGTCCCTTTTGAAATCCACCACCATCTCCTTGGTCTTCTTCACTTTGATGCAGAGATTATTTTCTCCGCACTACTTCACCAGGTGTTTTACAGGAAGAAGCTCCACTGCTGATGCCATCTCATCGGTGAGCCACACAGCCCTCATCCACCTGGAGAGCAGGAACTCCTACATCCGTCTGCTCTTCCTGGATTTCTCCTCGAACTTCAACACCATCATCCCACAGACCCTGGTGAAGAAGCTCTCCTCTCTTGGACTGAGTTCCACACTGGGGAACTGGATTCTGGACTTCCTGACCAACAGACCTCAGACTGTCAGGATCCACAACACCATCTCCTCCTCCATCACCCTCAGCACTGGCTCACCAAAGGGCTGCGTGCTGAGCCTTCTCCTCTTCACCCTGCGGACCTATGACTGCTTGGCAAGACACTCCAGGTGTCATTTAGCTGTCAACTTTACACTAGACTTAATGCAGTCGGAGAAGTATGCTGTCAAAGATTTGAAGGTGGTTGCCTTGAAAATGTAACTTAACTCAACAAGAAAACTCTTTTGGTTTTAACTCAGAAATTAAAGCTCATAAAGTTGATTTAACAAGAGAGAAGTTGTCTAAAAAATTTTTAAAAGTATATTAATCTTGAATTATGAGTTTTAAGTTGGTGCTGCAATTTAAACCAAAGAATTATTTCATATGCAAGAAAAAACTTCACTCACCCGCTAACTTCATCTGAGTAACTTCATCTAGCTATACTCATCATAGCCATATATACTGTATATGACATATAAACTATATGTATATGTGTGTGTGTATGTATATATAGATCCATTCAAAAGCTTGAAAAAAGACAACCACACTGCTGACTTCTCCACTGCTCAGTGCAACTCCCCACAATCCTTTGCTGCGTCACTATTACTGTCACATGATCAAATAAATGCCACATAACCAATCTTCTCCCTTCTCCCTCCAGAAACGGCAACAAGACGCAAATAAGTATTGGTTGTAAATATCGATTCAATTTATATATCAAACCAATATTGACATGTTAAAAATGGCTATCAGCCCACAACAATGATAGTGGCAATATATCATGCATCCCTAGTAATTTACACCGTAAGATTGTTATTAAGAACACCATTTGCAGTCGGTAGAGTTCATTTAAATTGGCTGTTTATAGGAAGGAAATTGTTATGAAATAGACTTTACAAAATGTCAGTAGCTTAAGCAGTTGGAGCTTTTAGTAAGTATATTCTCCAGCTTGACTCCAGTGCCAGTTTGCTGTTTCTTGATTTGAACAGCTGAAAGATTGGGAAGAAGTCAACCTTATTTATTTTTTCTGTTCACTTTGTGGAGTTCACCAGCACTTGTGGCAGTGATACAGCCGCATGGTATGATACTGCCGCCACCATCTTCGACAGATGCTTCATTTTTCTTAGGTTTGACAGATTGACTTTGAATACCCTAAGCATTTGTTTTGAATCTTGGTGATTCTATTGTCTTTTCATATTAGTGGGATAGTTTGTGACACACCTAAATAACTTACAACTGAATCTTCTGTAACATGGAAATGTGAAAATCGAGTGATTGTTGTTCCCTCTGGTACTCATTTACTAGTAATGTAGATTTTAAAGTCGCCATGAAGATCACAATTTGAAATTGAAAGTACATCATGTTCAGGCCCAACTGTTCTTTTGGAGTCATGTGATACCTGCAGACAAACTGTTGTGTTGATTGAATTGCTGTCTTAATCTCAATTTATGGAACTATAATCACTGACTAATGTGCACTACACAAAGGAGCTTTTAATATCATAAATGAAGACAAGTGCTAACAAGAGACACTGTTATTCTGTCCAGATCCCTCTGATCTTGTTTTTATGCAACTGTCTTTGTGAGCTAAAGCCTGAAATAGTTTTGGTTTAAATCAGGGCTGTCCAAACTCGGTCCTGGAGGGCCGGCATCCTGCATGTTTTACTTCTCTCCCTGGTTTAATGCACCTGGATCAAATGATGGCTCATTAGAGGCCTAAGAAGAACACTGACATGCTGAAAAGGTTGTTGGTACCACCAGGGACAGAACTAGAACATGCAGGATGCTGGCCCTCCAGGACCAACTTTGGGCACCCCTGGTTTAAATGATCAGGCCAATTAAAGATAAACTTGGATATTCTTTTTTTTTTTTTTTTACCCCTCCAGGGGGTCTTTTGTGGGCTCTAGTGTCCCTTATGTGACAGTAGGCTGACAGGAAACAGGGAAGGAGAGGGGGGAAGACATGCGGCAAATGTCGTCGAGTCCGGGAGTCGAACCCGCGACGGCCGCGTCGAGGACTCAAGGCCTCCAAATACGGGTCGCGCTAACCCCTACGCCACCACGGCACGCCCCAAAAACTTGGATATTCAAGCTTTAACTTTACTGCTAACTCATATGTCGATTTATTTAATAATTTAGCTGTAACAAGTTTGTTGCATTGATAATGTTGCTTCTTTTGTTTATACGTTGTTTTTGATTAAAGTTCAACTAATTACAGCCCCTGCTATTAATGCAATCAAATCATTCTTTGGAGTCCCACCACAATTTTTTTATGTACATATTTAGATGTAAAAATATGTAATAATCGGTTTGATGTCACATCTTTCCATACAGGCTGGAAGAGAGCTCTGACCTTCCATGTTTTCTGTGCTTACTCTGCAGGCTTCTCTGACAGACAGAAAAGCCAGTTGTCATGGTTACCGCTTTAGAAGGCAATGCTTGTCTCTGTGTTAAGTGGGTGGGGGTAAGATGCTCCCAGGCTGAATAGTGATCTCTGAGAGTGGAAGTGCCGGTGACGACTAAGGCGGTGGCTTTGCATTATTGATGCATTCCAGAGAAACAGACAGTGACTTTGTAAATGAATGTTTGATGGAAAATGTTCATGCTCAAGCTTAAGAACAGAGATTTGTCACACTTGGCAGGTTTAATTAAGCCAGAAGGTAAAACGTCCAGACACAAGACCAAACCTAAGCAGGAACAAAGAAAGGACATGTTGGAGGAGTTGTGAAGGATGCCGGGGTGCGATTGTTTTCCATGTATCTCATTGTAAATGCCTTTACAGTGTTTGTATTGTCATTCAGCCCAGACTTGATCTTCAGGACAACCTGACCAAACACATCGAGATTTCATCTAGAGAGGCAAATTAAGCCCCATTTCATCTATGACTTATGAAACATTTTCTGTAGGATTCAGTTTATCTCCATTTATCTCTATTACCATATAGTTTTTATTTAAAGACATTGCTTGAGGGTTCTCTTGGTCTAAGTGTCACTATAGCAACCAGTCGGTTACACAAGGATGATTAAAACAAGGTTTCATAAACCATGACTCTGCTGCTATGAAGAGGAAGTATGTATTCAGCCAGGCTAAGCTGTTTTACAGTCATTCTATGGAAATAATGTAACTATGTGACTATTTTTTCTCGATACCAAAATGAGTTTTTTTTAATATGCTTTTTTCTGGTGAAGAAGAAGATGAGCATTTTAGAAAATAAAATATAATTTTGCACCTGCATTTTAGAAATGCTAGTTGAAATTATATTTTAATGCATTTACTGAATACTGCAGTTAACTGCATAATTTAAAAAGTTTGATGGAGATGCATGTTTACCATACAGTTGAACATGCATCTCAAACAAAACCTGTAAAGTTCATATGGACATTTTTGAGTTTCTGACAAAGGATGACACTAAGCAATGAGTCACTTGAATTTGAAGATCAGTATTCTATTATACTATTGTGTTTTAGTAGCTATGTTTCTATCAAGAACTTATCTATCAATCAATCAATCAAATTTTATTTGTATAGCACGTTTCAGCAGCAAGGCATTTCAAAGTGCTTTACATCATAACAAACACAAAAACACAAAGTCATGCAACATAGAATCAACAATCAAAACATGACATTTAGTCAAGTGTCGTCATTAAATTCGGAATTGTTTACGTTTCAAAGGCAACTCTAAACAGGAAGGTTTTTAGTCGAGATTTAAAGGACCATCTACTGGCCAGACCACATACACTGCCTGGCCAAAAAAAAAGTCGCCATCTGGATTTAACTAAGCAAATAGGTACAAGCCTCCTATTGGATAAGTGCTGCATAGGCGATTATCTTTCAGCTGGCAACAAGTTATTTAACCCCAGCTGATGCAATGAGTAACTCCTCATTTCTTAAACAACCATGGCAAAAGAGACATCCTGTGGGCGTGGAAAAGACGTTAGTCTGTTTAAGAAGGGCCAAATCATTGGCATGCATCAAGCAGAGAAAACATCTAAGGAGATTGCAGAAACTACTAGAATTGGGTTAAGAACTGTCCAACGCATCATTAAAAACTGGAAGGATGGTGGGGAACCATCGTCTTCCAGGAAGAAATGTGGTCGGAAAAAAATCCTGAATGATCGTGATCGGTGATTACTTAAACGTTTGGTCAAATCAAATCGAAGAAAAACAACAGCAGAACTCAGGAGTATGTTTAATTGTGAACTCAAAAGCATTTCCATACGCACAATGCGAAGGGAACTGAAGGGGTTGGGATTGAACAGCTGTGTAGCCGTAAGAAAACCTCTAATCAGTAAGGCTGACCAGAAAAAAAGGCTTCAGTTTGCTAGGGAGCATAAAGATTGGACTCTGGAGGAATGGAAGAGGGTCATGTGGTCTGATGAGTCCAGATTTACCCTGTTCCAGAGTGATGGGCGCATCAGGGTAAGAAGAGAGGCAGGTGAAGTGATGCACCCATCATGCCTAGTGCCTACTGTACAAGCCTGTGGGGGCAGTGCTATGATCTGGGGTTGCTGCAGTTGGTCAGGTCTAGGTTCAGCAACATTGTGTGCCCAAAGAATGAGGTCAGCTAGTCAGCTGACCTCATTCTACCTGAATATACTGAATGACCAGGTTATTCCATCAATGGATTTTGTCTTCCCAAATGGAACGAGCATATTCCAAGATGACAATGCCAGGATTCATCGGGCTCACATTGTGAAAGAGTGGTTCAGGGAGCATGAGACATCTTTTTCACACATGGATTGGCCACCACAGAGTCCAGACCTTAACCCCATTGAGAATCTTTGGGATGTGATGGAGAAGGCTTTGCGCAGTGATCAGACTCTCCCATCATCAATACAAGATCTTGGTGAAAGATTAATGCAACACTGGATGGAAATAAATCTTGTGACACTGCAGAAGCTTATTGAAACAATGCCACAGCGAATGCAGGCTGTAATCAAAGCTAAAGGCGGTCCAACAAAATATTAGAGAGTGTGACCATTTTTTGGTGGCGACTTTTTTTTTGGCCAGGCAGTGTACTTAGGCATAAAATTTTCCCCCAAGCTGCCAGAGATGTTTCACTTTATTTTTACCCCACTATTGGAAACAATAAAAGATTACTTAAAACCGTGGATGACAATACCTCTCTCAATTATAGAACCCAGTAACACCAATAAGATGATGATACTACCTAAACTCAACTACTTATTCACCATGATCCAGACCCAATCAGTAGCATTTTTCACCACTCTGGAGAAATAAAAAACGTAGAATAAAACTAACAATGTTGCATCAATTAAAACTCCAAGGTGGCCTAGAAGCACTAAATTTTCACCATTACTACTTAGCTAACCAATTACAATACCTCATCAAATAGATGCACTCAACCCATCACTTCCATCCCTTTTCTGGATCGAACTGCATAGACATATTAATAAAAGACCTACCATTCATTAGCAACACAATTAGACATCACAACTGTTTCAAATATCCAGCAATTGCAGAAACTCTGACAGCTTGGTAGAAGAGCAATAAAATAACAAACTCTATATTCTCACCCACAACTAGAGTAATCCAGATTTCACTGCAAATAAATCACCCTATCTGGAACTACATGGAAGAAAAAAGGCATACATACCTCCACCACATTCCTGATAAGCATAACTTCTTAACATTTCAACTAGGGGTGCACCGATTGCAGTTTTCTGGCCAATCGCTGATTACCAATCTTTCAAAAAGCCTAACTTACCGATTCCTATTTTGGCCGATACCCGTTTTTTGTCTGAGATGTTGCTCAATATATCAAGAATGTTGCTGAATTGGCAACAATGGGGTACCTATTGTTAATTGTAAATGTGCAGACATGACCTGGTTGGCTGGTTTGTCAGTCAAACTTCTCTCACGGGAGAAAAGAAAAGCACAGTGGTTGATTTTTAGACCTTTGCTGAGGTTGATAACATTGGTAGATAAGATCAGCTTCGCATGTAAAAATCGGCCTATCTCCCAAAATTAAGGAAATGGGTGCACCCCTAATTTCAACAGCTTATTGCTAAATACAACATTGACAAGAAACAGTTTCTTCAATATATTCCATTAAGACAATCAAAAAATCAAAAATAACATCAATAACTTTCACCTAGGACAATCATTCCTACTCGATATCATCAACAAAATCACAAAGTCTCCAAAAACACTCTCAAAACTATAAAAACTAATATTGTCAACAAACAATGCACTTCAAATTTTGATCACTAAATGGGAAAAAAGATCTTACCATCCATACAGATAATCAATTTTGGAATAATTTTCAGCATGTCCAACAACACCAACATACTGTTGAAACAATATAAAATAATCCATAGAACACATCATGGGACTTAGAGAATCAGACATTTGCACACACTGTACACTTAATACGACTGATGACCACCTCCACGCATTCCGGCTCTGTCCACTAATCCAAAATGTCTGGAAAGAAACAATCACCAAACTGTCTCAAATCTCTGGCCACAACATCCCGCTATCCCCTTCCGTCTGCTTACTTGGTAATCTAGATCAGTGGTCCCCAACCTTTTTATCACCGTGGACCGGTCAAGCTTTGGCAATTTTACTGCGACCTGGGGGGACGGATAGGGAGGAGGTCACATGACACAATTTTAAATTGTTTTGCCCCGATTTTCCACAAATGAAAATCTTAGAACGTTCCGAGTTCTAAGATTGTCGCTTGTGATAATCGTACAATTATCCTGTCTGTGTAGTGTGTTACCTAGAACGTCGGGACCGCTCCGATCTAAAATCGGGCATATTCAACATTGTCTTTGCCCGACTATCGCAGCATGTGGGGTTTTTCCTGACTGGGAGCCAGAATGCATCCTGTTGAATGTGACAGGTAGCAAATCAGAAAGCGCGGTGATGTAAAAACGGAGGGGAAATCCGTTTTTTTTAATTGGAATGGCAACTGAGAGTCTGGTTTAGTGCATAGTGCAGCCATTTTTTATCCAACGTTTTTTCTTTTTATTACATCTTTTATCGCTTAAAATGAGTCCACAAACTATCACTACTGCTTCTACATCATCGGACATGTTTGTTACTCTAAATTCATGTATGGTATGTTGGGGGGGTTTACTGGATCTTCTTCTGGAATCTGGATGTTTGTGAGCAAAATCGGAACCGATGGAACCTGTTGGACATTTATCAGCTCTGTGGTCACAGAAGTTTGGAAAATAGGCCAACAATCCTTAAATTGTGCCGTGTGAACCAGACCTAAAACTCACAAGCTCTCCTCTCTTCTTGACCACTGCCCTAACGCTCTCTGACTCTGGTCGCTATGGTATTGTTTACATATCCCTTCAAAATAAGATACAGATACTCCACAAAAACAAATATTTTACTTTCCTAAAAATTTTAACTGACGATAATGACTAATGGGAGCCCTGAGCTTGTTTCTCTGCACCGAGACGGTTCCATCTGGGAGTGATGAGAGACAATGACACCCGAGGCGTTGCTTATGCACAGGGTGCCTGGTCTCTACAAGCAGTTTGAAGCTTCATTGCCTCATTAACGAGCCGGTCACCATATCATGCAGAGCTTGGAATGTGGGAATCACCTACCGGGATAAATCCATTCTCCTGTCTCTTCTCTGAACCTTTTTCCCTTCGCAAAGAAACTTTCCAAAGAATCTGATCTGTTTCTTACTCATTTTGCTGCTTGTGGCTAAATGTTGGGGCGCAAGATGTAACCGAGAGAATCCGGTTAAAGGATTTTCAAAATAAAAGATCATCCAGACTCAAATAATACATAAAACAGAAATATTTAATTAATTCTTGTGCGGCCCGGTACCAATTGGTCTGGTACCGGGGGTTGGGGACCACTGATCTAGATGAACTGAACATCAACTTCAAACAGACACCAATTGACTATGTTCTGTGTTTTGTTTTTGTTTTAAATGTATCCATTTTAATGAATAAGTCATTGTTTGTGTTTTTGTGTTTGCTTTATTTTTTCCTCTTTTTGGCTATTTGATTTCTATTGCTGTAACTTGTTGTATTCTTTGGTTAATTATTTTGTAGATCAATACCCCTTTTTGCTTTTTGTCACTCTATGATGTTGTACATACACTAGCTGGTGAATAAAAAAAATAAACTTTTTGAGCACTTTACAGTGTGCTCAAAAATACATAGCTAATGATTAAGACAGATAACATATCCTACAGAAATTATGTTCTATGAATTTAATACTGCAGCAATCATTAGATCTCCAGTAAAACTAGATTTTTACTATAGATTCTTTCCATTTGCAAAGCATGTGGGATGAATGTCACACTTCTAATTTTACCTCAGATAAAAGGCAATGCAACAAAAGATGAAAGTGGCACTCAAATATTGCAGTAACAACATTACTTAATATAAGTCAGGTGATCCTTGAATACATAAAGAAAAGAGGCAGCAGCATAAGTAAAAAATTCGTATCCAGACACAATAGCACACCCAGGTCTATATTGAGTTCCAACAATCAATCAATCAATCAATTTTATTTATAAAGCACCCTTCATACTACAAGCAGCTCAAAGTGCTGTACAGATCAATTACCCAACCCAACATGGAAAAACACACAACTGCATGGAAAATGCACAGACTAAGCAGAAATGTTTGAATTCAGGAAATACAGTTAAAAAGATGGGTCTTGAGTTGCTCCTAAAGATAGCAACATTTTCTGCAGTCCTCAGGTTCTCTGCCAGACTGTTCCACAAAACTGGGGCCATAATACTGGGTAGAAGTCTCACCATCAGTGTGAGTTCACTTAAACCAGGCTCACATTGGATGTGACACAGATCCTTCAAAGACACAAAAGGACTTGACTTCCTGAACATGGTACTTATTTTATCACAGTTAGACCCACCTAACATACACTTAAAAACACTAACACAACTGTAACACATTTGAATGAAAGTCCACCTGCTGCCTTGAAAATGCAATTTAAGTCAACAAGAAAATTGTATTGGTTTTGATTCACAAACTAACGTTCATGAAGTTGATAAGATAAATTGTCTAAACACTGTTTTTTAAGTTCATTAATCTTGAATTGTGAGTTTTAACTTAATCCTGCAGTTTTGACCAAATAATTATTCCACAAAGTCTTCCCTCACAAATAAGAGCACTCTCTTCTGTGTTATTTTCAGTCATGTTATGAAATTAAAATGACTACTTATTTTACTTTACAACAGGAGTGCCCAAAGTCAGTTCTCCAGGGCCGGCATCCTGCATGTTTTACTTCTCTCCCTGGTTTAACACACCTGGATCAAATGGTGGCTCATTAGAGGCCTAAAGAGAACATTGACTTGCTGAGGAGGTTGTTACCACAAGGGAGAGGATGAAACATGCAGGACCGACTTTAGGCACCACTGCTTTAGAATAATTTAAATTCTTGATTCAAGTTACATGAACGTGATTTCTGATCCGATAATGAATTTTATTAAACATCAATGAATTCTGCTCAAAAACATGTACGGTAGTATGAACAGAACATTATCCTCAAGCTTTGCAAACTGTCAGCTGCGTTAAAATAAACATTTGCCTTAAAAACACAGAAGAGTCAAATCAATGTAACATACTTCCATCTCACTCATGGCACAACACAAGATACAAAACCATGCTGCTAAGCACTCTGGGAAATAGTTCCTGTCCCGTCTTTTTTCCTTTTTCAGTTTTTTTAGAGCTAACCTAAAAACTGGTTTATTCAACTCTTGGAGGTTTGACAAAATTCATAAAGTTAACACAACTTACTACTGAAAGATTATCTTTCACAAACTCACAGACTTAGGTTCACAAACTAAAACTCACTAAATTTATTTGCCCTAAAGAGTAGAAGATAGTAGACACAACAAAATGTGGCTCAAATATTTTACAGTGCAGAAAAAGCAAGATAGATGAATAGTGTAGGTTTACAAACCTACACTACAGATAAAATGACTAAGCACAACTGATGGTTATTGCCAGAGGGAGCTGATGCATATTAATTTTCTGCATAGGGATTTCGTAACTTCAAAAGTTTACTTTATAACAAAAAAAACTATTAAAATTGTATGTTGCCTGAACTGGTCAGCAGTTAGCTGCCATGTCACCAGCACAAGCATAGCTGTGAAAAAGTCCATCTAAAATCACTCAGTCTCATTACCAGACTAATATAAAAAAGGTACTACACTTGGTGTCTTTATGTTAATCAAATTTACAGTTTCTGATACATTCCCATTCAATTTATGGCTGTGGCAGCAAAACCACATTTACATTAAAATCTCCTAACCTGCAGTAGAATGCTGAGGGTGAGGGTAGAGGGGTTTTAAACTATACATATTTATCTCCATATTTAACCATATCTAAAAGTTCTAATAGTATAGAAAACATTAAGGATCATATTTCCATGAGAAAGGAAAGACAAAAGTTTGTGAAGTATACAGAAGCACATGTAATATTAGTCCAGAGTTGCTGATCTTTTGTGATGCAGTGCAGTTTTCTGCAGCAAGCAAACAATAGCTGATTGTGGGTCAACTTGAAAAGTCAGATCACAGCTGTTAGTATGTGTGTGTGATGTAGACCTCAGCGCTGCAGTGTCGGTACTGCATCCTCTTCTCTGATATCAGACTGCAGTATTGCGGACAGGCTAGGATAAAGAAGATGGCTAAACGTTTCATACAATCCTTAACCTTTATCAGAGACAATGTTTGTGTTCAGATACCATTGGCAATGCAAAACCTATCCGCTCAACCTAAGTGAGCTGTTTCAGGACTTCTGTAGCTGACTCTGGGCTCTCTGCTCAAAGCAGCATGAATGCGGTAAAAATAAGCATCACACAGTGCTTTTCCACAGGAGGAGCAGAGTTCTGGGAGCTTTGAACAAGCTGTGCGTAAGCCAGGATTTAGCTTGGATGAAGACACAGAAAGGACAAAACTGCTGAATCATTCTGGACAGCTTCCAACTGTAGTTCACCCAGCATCCAAAAACAGACAGGAGACATGTCCTTCCCAGTTGGGGATGCACATACATTGATAGGCTTATAGGACGATTTACTCATGGTGCATGTTGAAACAAGCATACAATTGCTATACATGAACTGTACAGAAATACATTTAATGTACAATACATTAAATAAAGCCTCTAAAGCTGTCAAAACCTTTAAAAAAAACTTGTACTTAGTCAAACCATCACTCAACATTGTGATACATGTTAATGCCCTGTGAAATGTATTGTCTTGCTGTAATTAGACCCGAGCAGCAAAGCGCTGCGAAGGCCTATTGTTTTTGTATTGTTTCTTATTCTTCCGTCAAATGAAGTGGCTTTTTGGGGGCTTTATCATATTCAAAAAGTCCCCAAAGTTGGCGGACAGGTCAAGACTGCAAAAAAATTACGTATTTTAAGGGCGACGCAAAAATTGCAACAGAAACGGCTCAACAGCGCCACCTAGCAACTTTCAAAATAGACATTGTTTATTGACCTCTGCATTGACCTTAGTTTATTGTACAGACATGACATTTGGCACACTTGTACAACTCCCCAAGATGCACAGAAAAGTCTCTTGGATCCAAAGTCTACATCAAACAGGAAGTTGGCCATTTTGGATGGAAGGTCCCATTTTGACCCCATTTTGGCCGTTTACAGCCCCCGCATTTGATCAAACTCCTCCTAGGGATTTTAATCGATCGTCTTCAAACTTGCGTTCATAAGGCATGTCTGATTCAAAGTTGTCAAAATGGTGAGTTTTTGTGCATGCTGAAGGGGTGTTGCCAGGGGTCAAAGTTCATCTACTCGCCATGAAACATGAAACTGTTGTATCTCCTACACAGAAGCTCACAGAGCCACCAAACTTTCAGTGATTGATCATCATCTAGAACCCTACAATACCCAATGGTCAAATGATGAAATCACTTCAGCCACGCCCCCTGAGAACAGGAAGTGTCATGTTTTGCTGTGACCTGTCGCTATCTGACCCCTTTGACTTAATCGGCATGAAACTGTGTCCATAGACAGAAGACATGTTGGTGTGATGTGGATTCCAACCTTGACCAGTTTTGATAAAGCAGGTGGGCGTGGCGAAGTGACTGGTAACGCCATTGCCATACGTTTGGCTCTGAATTCCACAGTTTCGAGCTGAGATGTTCCAAACTCACTGGGACGGATCCTTATCCACCCCCCAACAGGAATCCGTAAAGGTTGTTGATGGGCATGGCCTAATTTCCCTAGAGTGCCCCCTAGAATATTTTTAAGAAATCAGCTCCAAGCCATGCTCTACCCAGAATTATGAAACTTGGTACACATGTGTATCTTGTCAAGACCTACAAAAATGTCTCCTGGAGCCATGGTCCAAACCCAACAGGAAGTCGGCCATTTTGGATCAAAGTTGCCATCATGTCCTTTTTATTGACGTCGTATCTGAACGAACTCATCCTACGGCGTTTGACCTACAGACTTCAAAATTACTAAGCACACTCTTGAGGGATAGTAGGTCAAAAGTTATTGTACAATTTTTTGTACATCAAAGCATGTGGGCGTGGCTAAGTGTCAAACTTTGACTATTTGCCATGAAACATCAAGGTGCAATAATTTCCACAGGCAAGGTCAGAGCTGCATCAGACTTTCCATGTCTCATTATAGATCAGCCCTGATCACATTCACATGGTCAATTACTGACATCACCTAAACCCCGCCCCTTTCCAACAGGAAGTCACCTGTTTTTTTCTGCTGGTTGTATTACTTTTACTCTATGATTCATATGGGTTTAATCCTGTACCAAGTGACATTAAATGATATGACAATGAAATCTGTCAATGCTGGCTGAACCGTATGGGTGTGGCAGAACAGCGAATTTCACTCCCTTGCCGTTTGCATACGATAGTCTCTAAATCACACGTGCATCATCCAATTTATACCCAACTTGTTGTGATTGACTCTTGTGAATCCAGGGTTTTTGACCTCCCCCCTGAAGTCCCGAAAGAGGGTCAAAAGACCCTGAGTCCAGGGTCTTTTGACCCTGAACTCAGGGCACTGGCCTTATTTACCAAAGCGCCTGTTCACACCTGCTTATAGGATGCTAGTTAAAATCCTTCAGGTCAGTCGACCCGTCTCTGGGCTCCAAAGGTAGAAATGTTAAATGACCCTTCTCTGGTAATGCTAGTGTTTCCGTCAGCTATATCTCCTTTCTACATCAGCTGATCTGCACCAGATTTGGGTGCGTCATCAGGGAGCGCTTCTGAATGCATCGATGCATATCGCCTTGCAGATAGGTGGGGGAACCACGCAAGAGCTTTCGTGGTGGCGAGCGCACGGCGGTGCTGGGACCCACGCGGTCACCAATAGGCCTGAGCGGTGCAGAGCTGCGAGGGCCATTCGAAGCTGGTTGCAGCTTTAATTTTATTTGTAACTGGCCATGTTCACCATTATAAATTATTCATGTCTGTTGCAAAGCTTTGATAAAAAGTGACTATAATTTGTACAGCAGCTAAATTAACTCTTCTGTGACCTAAATATGTTCTGTATGTTTTTTTGCTGTCTCTTTCAGTCGGATAGCAACACCAGTTTTCTGCGAGCAGCGAGAGCAGGGAACATCGATAAAGTTTTGGAATATCTTAAAGGAGGTGTGGACATCAGCACCTGTAACCAGGTAGGAAATAGAACTCCATCCATCCACCCAACTATCCACCCACCCACCAATGTATTTATGGCAACTTTAAGGGCACTGTCATCTGAGCCTAAATTCCTTCACACCTACCCAGTACCGACTACATACATTATTTCTGTTTACAGACTTGTTTCTACTTCTCTAATGATGAAAAGTTTGGTTGACTCAGAGAGATTCTTTATTTAGGTCCGGTCATTATCTAGTCTCCTCTAAGCCCATTAAATTCCCAGCACCAGTGAAGGAGAGAGGTGAAACCTGATGGCGTGTAAACAGGCCTGGCCTAGCAACAGCAAGTAAACAAGGGTCACATGAAATGGAAGTGTAAAATTTGCCACTGGCTATGTGGTGTGTGGAGGATGTTTTTATTATCAGCTAATGTAACAAGAATGATGTTGGCACTGATCGTTCTTACTCTTGAAGCTATTTTAAACTGTAGTAAGGTAAGGTAATTTTATTTATGTAGCACATTTTCAGCAACAAGGCAATACAAAGGGCTTAGAACATGCTTTACGCAAGGTTGAACTGATGGAAAATTGCAAAGTACAACTGATGTACACAGAAGTAAATACACAACAGGTCATTTTGCAGCAGCAGGAGATGCAGCAAGGACTTGCAGTGTTTTTGAAAAGGCCTGCTGAAACACTACAAAGAATTGTAGTATACACTCCTATGTTGCTGTTTTATAACTTAATGATTGATTGTGGAATTAAAACTATGTCCAAATATAGTTTTAACATCAAGAACTGTCTTGATGTATTATGTTGTTGTTACACAGCATTGTTAGTGTCAATATTATCATTATCATTAATTCTATTAGAGCTGTTATTAGCATATCATTGTATTATATTAAACAAGAATCTGAAAGTGGAATGAAGGCATACTGATACAATACACATAAATAGGATGAAATCATTTTGTGATGTTTCTGGAGGAGTGGGTTTTAATAAGTATATACTTCTTCCCATTTGAACGTTTATTGTGTCTTACATTGCTGTAATTTTATTTGTAACTTGCCATGTTCAATAAAGTTCAAAATACAAAAGTCAGTGTTATGATTTCCTACTAATCCATCATTACTGTTTTCTTTAAAAAAACACACACAAAAAACCTACATATATGTATGCTGAAAAACATCATACCTGACAAACTTCTTTGGTACCTCTAACTGCACTGAGATAAGAACTATTTAAGTCCAGGACAACAATACCAATAATACAGGCATAAGAGTCAGTTTTGTGGTGGGTACATGCTAGGCTACAAACATTTGTGTGATAAACACAAGTGTAGATCCTAGTTTATAATTGGTTTATGTGTTAGTATGTCATTATTTCAGTGATGACCCAGTGTGACTGTGAGTTTCTGTACAATCCCTCCAGAGCCGGCCCAAGCCTCTATGGGGCCCTATGCGAAATTTGGTTTTGGGGCCCACTATTTCTGCTGACAATGTGGATTTCTGGAATTAACAGACGATTAGATCATTCGCACACCTGCTATAAACTTATTGCATCTCCGATGATGCTGTTTGTATTATACCTTATGCATGTATAATTGTCAAGAAAACTGGCATAGGGTGTGAGATCTTTCCGGGTGCATGCAGAAAAGGTGCATAGAGGCCTGAGAGAGAATAAGTAATCTTGTAGTTGATTAAAAGTTAATTAAGTTGAATATGAATGAATATAATTAGTAAACTGACTACCAATAATCACATAATAACCTTCTGAAATGTACTTTTTCTGAAATATGATCTGTAATGATTTAACTTGATTTCTGTAATGATTTAACTATGAAACGATTATGGTCGATGAATTATAATAAGTGAGAGATGTGATTAATTATTAACTAAGGATCAAACTTGTGATAATTTGAAGTCAATGTTCAAATGGGTTTAATACAGGTTAAATGTGTTTAATGATTGTAACAGATGGAAAAGTGAGTTAGAGAAAGAAGAGGAATGTATGGGTGAGGTCCTGAAACAGGAAATGTCGCAAGCAGTTCTGAACAGATGGCCAGGGCGCACAGGATGGTTGGTGTGTTGAGTTTGGCTGAAGCAACGGAGAAAGGAGAAGCACGGGACTTTCCACTATGGTCAGCAAAAACAGGTTGAGAAATGTGGGGGCTTTTTCATGAGAGACAGCAGATGTGAGGAAAGTCACGTAGCCCAAATCCTCCCATACACACACAGGGTGGAGAAATGTATAAAAAGGGACCGAAAAGAGGAACCAGCTGTTCCCAGTCCGGCGGCGCAGAAGGAGAGACAACTCACAGAGGAGCAGATTAAGCTACGGACCGCACTTCAGAACCACGGGGAAGCTCGGACTTCACACCGCTAAGAAGGACTGGGTCCCATCGCCCCATCTCTGGTTCCTTATTCGACCGTTGGTCCCGTCTCAACCCAGCAACTTTAAACTCTGCAACAAGACTTGGAGGAAGGACAAAGCTCCCCCAGGGATGAGGAACTGGGTTTTGCAAAAGGATTCAGACCCGTTCTGCTTTGTTTCCTTTCCAAGGAGGATTTTTCCACACGAGACAAAGACCTCAACCAAGGATGCAAGAAATTCCTGTTGCCAAAAGATCCATCATCGTCTGGGTATGAGTTGAATCTGCTCATTGAAATTCTATTTCAGAACTTGCGACTTAACTCTTAGGGAAAGGAGACAGAGTGGTAGGATTGTACATGTAAATTTTATTACACTGTTTTTGATCCATATACGATTGATAATTGATTTGTATGTCGCATATCCCTGCTTAAGCTTGCTTAATAAATTTATACTACAAAATTCTAATGAGGTTGGTGGACATTGGAATTAATAGAGTCATTTAATCTTTGTCCAGTTCTTTTAATCAAGGTAAAACTAATGTACATGATTCCAGTAAATAGGAGGCTTCATAATTTCCTTTGGTGAGAGTAAATAATGACCCTGGGACTTGCATCTAAGTCACTAAACATAATCTAGCCGGTTCCAAGTGCAAGTTATGATTTAGAAAGTGGGCTACCGTTAACAGAAGTGGTTATTGGAATTATGCAGCTGCGAGGGCTACTCAGCTGATTGTTTCTTAACTGTAAAGGGTCATAACTTCTGGATTGGAGGTAGTTAGAGCTAGACGAGTCACTTTCGCTACCAGTTTAAATAGATTATCTCTTATAGAGTACTCTTAGGGTAATACCCAGGACTCAGAGATTTTCCGGACCTGTTAGACGGAGAACTGGTCAGTAGGCAGCCCTGGGGAGTAGTGAGGAGTGGGCGGGGCTGACTATTGCAGGATAACCTTCAATAATATAGGATACATTTATCAGCCTGTCAATTTCTGGGTTAATTTTGGGGGATCGTTATTGGCCGATACTTCCATGTGAAGCCCATCTTATCCACTGATCTTATTTTTGTCAGCAAAGGTTTAAAAATCAGTCTCTGTCCTCTTCTGCTCTGCAGTGAGAGGTTTGACTGACAGACCGGCCCACCAGGTCAAGTCTGCACGTTTACAGTTAATATTTACCCTCTGTTGCCAACTCAGTGACTTTCTTGCTGTATTTAGCGACATTTCAGACAAAAAAATTCATATCAACTAAAATTAAAATCAGCAGGTCAGGTTTTTAAAGATCGATAACCAGGGATCGGCCAGAAAACTGCAGTCAGTGCAGCCAAACTTAAGATGGAATACACACGAACATATTCATGACAATCTTTGATTAAATAAATTTCTCTTAAGCGTTACTCCAATAGCTAAAAATGTAATTTATACCAGGTGAGTCTTTCTCCCTTGAGAATGTGGACCGGTACCGGTTCCGGACTGATTCTGAGCCTTCAAATGATTTTAACAAAAGTTTCACATAACTTAGAAGTTTGTGTAAAAATAATGTTTGTTTTAGCCACTAAATGATTTTGCTCAGCAGCAAACATTTCCCCAACTACAGCAGAGAGCAGCTCATCGATGTAGCAGCTATGTAGCCTGACGTAAAAACATTTTGCAAGACAAGGTCAAACATTGAGAAGTTTTAATTATTGTTATCAAACGCTAACAAACACGGTGCTTTGAAGCCAAAAAACCTCTGAAATATCCAGAGCCAATCATGAGAATCAACTCATGTAAAGTTAAAACTTAGTTTCACACAAAGACGCTAGCATAAATGTTTGGCTGCTGAACTGGACCGTTCCAGGTCGCTATCAAGCTAATTTTCTATTAGCAGCTTTACAAATCTTTTACATTACATTACATTACCAAAGCACATCAAAACAAATCTTTATCTTGGGCTTTTTTCTATTCTTCCTCTTTCTTCTCTCCCTCCCTGAAGGATAAGTCCTTTTTTGAGACATTGTTTTGCTAACTTAACTTCTGACCGGAGCTTTGGATGCTTGGATGCTCTGCACAGCAGCTCATGTTACCGGTGAAGCTTGCATGATCTACCACAGCCACCAGGGGGCCCCAAGAACATTTTTTTTTGTTTTTATCCATAAAATAATAATTTCTACATACATTATCAAATATGTTATTTTAAAAACAAATCCCTTTATGATGAAATTGTGTGTTTTTGATATTGTAATGAGAGAAATTATTATATATATATATATTTTTTTTTAAATCAGCTTCACTGAGGGGGCCCCTTAGTGAAGCTAAGGCATAAGGCTGAATTTAGCCAACTTAGTTTCCTCCTTCAAAAGCTGTTTCTCAGTGTTACCAATGTTACAAATCGCTGACTTGGTAAGTTTTTTTTAACACTTTATTTGATGGGGTGTGAATAAGCCCTTTATGACACTGTCATAAACATGACATAACACCTGTCATGAACATGAGTAAGTCTTCATGAATATTTATGACTGTTATCATGAAGTGTCATTTGGTAAATCATGACACTTTTAATACAAAGTTGACATTATTCAAAATGTCTTCGTTATGACAACTCCAGTAAAACTATTTCTATAGTTTCTCAAAAAAGTTACTGAAGTAAATATTCCTAGTTAGTAGTTTTGGTCACAACTAACAAAGAAGGTAGATTCTCTAACCCTAAGCAGTAATCATAAATGTTAGTTCTGCAAAAGTGTGAAATCAACATAGTATTTAGCAGAAATTAATACTAACGAACTAAAGTGCTAACTTCAGTTCAAATTATATTTGTCTTAGAGGTGTCCTTGAAAAACTATTATACTTGAGTATAATATAATTTTGACATAATTTACATGTTCTATAATGGCCTTAGATATTCTCTTTATGATTATATCTTGGTCTCTACTGTCTATGTTTTATTTTGTTCTTGTGGGTTTCTAACTACCTGAATAATTCTTAACAGTCAATATCAAAATCTTACAGACTTTATTCAACTGAAACTTTACACCTTAGAATTTATCTGAAAATAAAATTCAGGGGAAGCTAGGTGTTCTAAATGTTTTCAAAATTAGCAGATACTCTAAAGCACTAAGCAGAACTGACACACATACTGTAGATCTGAATTAAGTGGATTCAGTAGAAGTGACATTATTGTTGTATCACACATCACAATCAGACTTTTTTTAAATCACACTCCCTTTTTCTTATCCTTAGCATCATTCTTGTGTTTGTGTCATTTGAGCTGCTCCAACATCACATGACACTGCTGTGCACACTGAAGATATTAATAGAGGTCTTAAAAAGTACTACAAGGTTGAAATCAATAGGATGTGCCCATTGTATTCTTTGTTTAAAGCTCTACCTATCACAGATCAGTGCCAGAGCAATAACATTATAGTTCAGATATAGTTAGTGCGTAACTGTGTGTGTGTGTGCACACACAGAATCACAAACACACTCAACTATTTATAGCTTCATTCCCAGGAAGCGCTCTGGTCCACTGCAGCATTACAAGGTTCCACATGTAATCTAACGTTGATAAGCAGCTGTTCACACTGTGTCCTAGAAAGATGGACACAGAAGATGACAATCACGCTTCTTTAGTGATAGACTTAGAAGACAAAGTTGTAAGTATTTTGTCCAAATGTGACAGTTTATCTACATTCTCGTTGCCGTGTCTTACAGGCTCTGATATTTCCTTCTTTTATTCCCAGAATGGTCTGAATGCTCTGCATCTGGCTGCCAAGGAAGGTCATGTGGATCTGGTCCAGGAGCTGTTAGATCGGGGTGCTTCTGTGGATTCATCCACAAAGGTAGGATATGATATATCCATGCATAACATCTAACATCAGCTGTAGTCATTGTACATGTTTACATATCCAGTCCTAACATGTAATATTGTTCTATAGATAAGCCACCTGTTTTCATTCACTGTTTCAACATAGCAGTAAACACGTTGTTGTCGGCTTGTTGCAGAGTTAAGCTCAGTTCTTTGGCTGAGCTTGACCTATTGCTCCATGACCGCTGATCTTTCCTCTGTGAGTCTGAAATCTGACACCAGACAGACAAGTCAGTCAAGCTTCCTTTTTAAAAAACTTCTAGTCCTGTTTAAACCAACTTATCTTTCATTTCAAAGAGATTTCCTCTGCAGTTATGACAGATGTTGTTCATTGAGAAAAACAAGGTCTGCATGTTTTTTCTCCTGAAACAGAGCTCCAGAGTAAAGGTGGAGGGTTAAAGGAAAACGATACGTAAAGTGGGGCCAGTGCCTGGGGGCCTGGCCCCTCCAAAGAGAATACCCATCTTGCCATAAGCTGCAATATGAGAAGGAGTAACCTCCGGTTTGTCATGTTGCAACTAACCTTGACGATGCTCCAAAGTGCAAGTGTTAGCAAACATTATGCAGGAAAGTATTTCTAAATGGAGGAAGAATTTTAAAGTTACACAAATGATTACTGTGAGCATGTAGTCTTTAATATATTCAACTGTAAACTTTTTCTCACTGTATCTTATGACATGGACTGTGTTTATGAGACATACTGGAAGTGGATTCTTTCCTTTGTTGATTTGGTGATGGTGTCATGGGAGTTTAATTTCCCTATTCAGTTGTTGTGGCGATTTGGCAAAACTCTTAGCCTTAAACTGATTGTGTGGCCCAATCAGTTTAAGAGTTGTCCAGTCTCTGTTTAAACAAAGCCTGCAGTGCCAGCCTGGCTGTTGTAAACAATTATTTTAGTACTCAAGTAATCTATTGATTACTCTGACGATTAATCAAGTAATCGACAAAAATATTTAATAAAATGAAATATTGATAAATATTCGCATAACAGCAGTATTAATATTGGTTGTCAGTATCAGCACAAATTCTAATACTTATGCATCCCTAACAATTATTTTTCTGAAGTTTAGAAAATTAACCTGTAACAACAGCTTATTTTTAAGTTGACATGGACAAAAATTATGCACTCACCGGCCACTTTAATAGGTACATCTTGCTAGTACTGTGTTGGACCCCTTTCGCCTGCAGAACTGCCTTAATCCATCATGACATAGATTCAACAAGGTACTGTATTAATTTTATTGTGGAACAACTACAGCGCTCTCGATCAATCCAAAATATTATTAACCTCTCAAACCTGAATATTTACAAAAGTAATTATTATTTTTTAATCGTTTCTAGGACAATATCTTTGTGTACACAATTATTGGGCAACTAGTAGTGTGCAGAATTATTATATTATTATAGTTATAATTATTATACCTTAATTAAAACAGAAAATTTTCCTGTCTCACTAATTTAATGTCATCTGTTAGTGAGAATTATAAACATACAACTCAAAATTTAAAAAATAAATCAGTGACCTTTATAGTCAGCCTTCTTTTCCATAACACTTAGAAGCCTTCCATTAATGGAGTCTGTCAGTTTCTTGATCTGTTGACGATCAACTTTTTGTGCAGCAGCAGCCACAGCCTCCCAGACACTGATCAGAGATGTGAACTGTTTTCCTTCACCATGTTTAAGAAATGCCCACAGGTTGTCAATGGGGTTTAGGTCTGGTGAGGAAGGGGACCACTTCATTATTCTTTCATCTTTAAGGCCTTTCATAGTACTTTGATGCATGCGATCGAGCATTGTCCTGCATAAAAATCATGGTCTTCTTGAAAGATGCAGACTTTTTTCTGTACCACAACTTGAAAAAAGTGTCTTCTAAAAACTGGCAGTAGGTTTAGGACTTGATTTTGAGTCCAACTTCAACCAGAAAAGGTCCAACTAGCTCATCTTTAATAATACCAGCGCCCTGCCTCCACCTTGCTAGTGTCTGAAGTGAAGTGGAGCTCTGTGCCTATTACTGATCCAGTCACAGGTCCATCCATCTGGTCCGTCAGGAGTCACTCTCATCTCATGAGTCCATAAAACCTTTGAAAAATCTGTCTTCAGATCTGTCTTGGCCCAGTCTTCATGTTCCAACTTATGTGTCTTGTTCTATGGCGGTTGGGTTTCAGCGTTCCTTATCTTGGCCAAGTCTCTGAACATCTTGTACTTCTGGGCACTGCAGGTAGGTTGCAGTTCTGGAAAATGACTGCACTGGAAGATAATGTAGCTTAACGTTTGATTCTTTTCAAATCTCTGGCAGTTAATTAACGTCTTTTTTTCTCAACACGTTTCTTGCAGCCCTGTTAGCTACTTGCAGCAAAACGTTTGATGGTTGTGTGATCACGCCCCAGTATCTTAATAATTTCAAGAGTGCTGCTTCCCTCTGAAAGACTTTTTAGAGTTTCTTAAATCTCTTTTTTGGCCCATTTTGCCTGAGGAAAAGAAGCTGCCTAATAATTATACCCATCTTGATATAGGGTGTTGATCTTCTTAGCCCCACCCCCCTTATTAAACAAATACACATCAGCTGATGTGTTCATATTCAACAAGCATTCAGGTTTAAACAGCTTGGAGTTGGAAAATATGCACCCAAATGATGATATGATCCAGACTGAAACTTGCCTAACAATTGTGCACACAGTGTACTTACAGAGCATACAGTTTTGCCTTTTGGCTGTTAAAATAATCAAAAAATAATAGAAGAATAGAGCTTGAGAAGAGGCATCTAACTGTGTGGAAGAGAAAGCCCTATCTGTATCCTACTCTTGTTGTCTTGGCCAGTACTCGTTGATGTGCTTCTTATTAACAACAGTTACCGTAATGTTAATTTGAAGTCAGGAAAATAATCCTTCTCACCTGAACCTATTTCCTGTTTTTTCAGAAAGGAAACACAGCCCTGCACATATCTTCTCTGGCTGGTCAGGCAGAAGTTGTGAAGATCCTGACCAAACGAGGAGCTGACATCAATTCACAGTCTCAGGTCTACCACTGTTCTCATCTTCCACAGCTGTTGGTTCCAACATTTCTCTCTCAAGCCAGGACTTTACTGCTGTAACTTTTTTGAGAATTACTAAATAATTGTGTAAGACCTTACGAGTAACCATTAGGTTTGGGATTTCCAGAATGGATTCACTCCTCTCTACATGGCAGCCCAGGAGAATCACATGGATGTGGTGCGCTACTTGCTTGAGAATGGAGGCAACCAGAGCATTGCAACAGAAGTAAGTAATATGAGGTTTCTCTTTTTGCCAAATGTTAAAACCACTATCACTTTTAGTGGATATTTTATTAATCATATTCCTTGTAAGTATTGTGCATGGATACATGGTAAATAACCATCAAATTTTTTCTCCGTCTTCTCTCATCTAGGATGGTTTTACACCCCTGGCAATTGCCCTCCAGCAGGGACACAACCAGGTGGTCTCCATCTTACTGGAAAACGATACCAAAGGCAAGGTTCGCCTGCCCGCCTTACACATTGCCGCACGCAAGGATGATACCAAATCAGCCGCCCTGCTACTTCAGAATGATCACAATGCCGATGTCCAGTCGAAGGTATGGCCGTTGTTCATTGTGATGAGTTAGGCTTGGCATGTGTGAAAGTATAGTAGCTCATATGGTGCTTGGTGCTTTTGTCAGTGTTTTACATGGAGAGTAGACAGAGCTACGTGAAATATGCAGAGCTATTATGTTGAAATGAGCTGTTTGAGATGTTCCTGGTTTTACATCTGGTAGTCAGTCATCATTGGACCATTGTGAGTCTCCTGGTAGTTCTAGCAGCTTTAGCTCACTAACAGTAGTAGTTCACCACATAAGTGATAACTATTTTCTTTCATCGATCAAACTGTGGTCGATATCTGGATAAGTAGTAATGAGATTACTTCTACCTACAGTGATCATTATCTACAGTCTTGATCATATACATGTATAGTTGTAGCCAGAGGGAAATGGGTATTAGGCTATAGTTTGTTTGATGCTTTTGTATGAATGTAATCGCTGATCTTAAAAAATATTTTCAGAAGAATGTAAATATGACTGCAAAAACAAGCCTGTCTTTTATCCATCTTGGCCTTCCACAACTCTACCAACTGAGCTGGTTACGTCTTGTGTCAGTGTGTGCTTTTATCAGAGAAGCTGACATTGCAGACTTAGATTCATATTTGATTTGTTCTTCATCCATGGATGGATCATTCAGCATGCTAAAAACATGAACAAATTAAGTTTCATTTGTAGATCTAGCATTCTGCGATTCTAAAACTATTATTAAAAAGGTGTAATTACCAATAACATCAAAACCAAGTGAAACAAACAAAAAGTAGGTTTTAGAGTTCCTGAGTCGAGGAGTTGAGAATTAGCTTTACCGAGAGCAACAGCAACAGGGCTGGTTATAATGCTACCATCATCCTCTACTTCACACCTACTCACAACTCAACTCAGTGGCAAACTCTTGGGACCTTTCAGAGATACATCAACTTTTCACAGCATATTTTTGCCTTGCATTTTACATAATGAGGCTTGTACAACTCACACAGATCCTGACTTAAAGGTGTCTTTTAAAAAGTACACTCACCTCTAATGGGCTCATACAAGGGAACCTTTAAAGTGTCACTCAAAACTTACAATCAGCTCTGTTTGCACTTATGAGTTGCAAATAAGATATTTTCTACATGAGCTGATACCCACATGACTGCAAACCATCTAAGAGGGAAAACAGCTTTGATCTAAAAGGTTCTTGTTTCTTCCAACTGCAATGGGTTTGAGCAGCATTGATTCAGTCATTAGAGCTTAAATGAAACCACAGGACGTAATCAGACCCAAGATATTTAGCAATCATTGTGTCTTGTCGTTGCAAGCACATTTCTTTTTCCTTTCAGATTAGTTCAATCCAGGCCAAACGTGAACTGATTCATTCTTTCTCTTATGACAAAGTGTTGAATCATAAACAGAATGTATTTGAAATTAGCATATTATCCAGATACTAATCACAGCATGTTTAAATAGTATAACCAAGGTTTCTATACTTAGTTAATGCCAGCACCTCTAATTTGTTGTGATGTAGTTTTTGATACAAATCTGCTTAAATGTGTGTAGTGTCTGGTTTCCTATCAGTCTCTATGCATCTCTCTCTCCGTTTCTGTCATTCAGTGTCGCTGTGCCTGCCACGTCACTCCTGGTCCTGCCACTAACCGGGTCTCTCTTTCTTTTCCTTTTTCTCTCTTTAAATGCTCCCTTTCACACACTTCCCCTCATCACTCCTTCCTCCCTTTCCTCGCTGTACCGATGTCTAAGTGTAGCAATGTCCAGTGCATGGAGTGTGCCACTGTCTGCAGGTTGTATCTAAGGCTGCATGCTTAGGGGACAGATGATCAGATGATCCTAACAAATGTTTTGGACCATCAGCTAGTGGTGGGAGGGGTTATGAAGACAACCTGAAGTTGATGGGGCTTTACGTACCAGTTGATGGAACAAGAATGTAATATTTTTTAGTTGGGACTTTTTTCTGACCTAGTTTTGTGGTTTTAAGTCACATGGCTAGAAGGTTTATATCAGTACCCACAAGTCCATTCAGTCTTTCTACATTGAAGCACCTCATGAATTCCTGCTGAAAAACAAGTTATTTACAGTTACAGTTATTGACATATAAAAAATTGACATACAAAAAATAAAAAAAAACTTCAATTGATCTATTTACTTCAGTTACCCAAAAAATCCTAAGATATTTATTCATTTATTTTGTTTGAAAAACAAATTCAACAATTAAAGAGTTAATAAAGTTAAAAATAAAAAACAAACTAAAGACAAATTAAAACAAAAGAAACAAATTAAAATCAAAAACTGTCTAATTTGTAAATACGTATTTCTTGGAAAGGAAATCAATGTGATGTTTCCTTTAAGTGGGCTGAAAAAGCTACTTTTTTCTACTTTGATTCTGTATTTATTTTAGCCCAAATTCAATGAAATGAGAACATATAAAACAAACAATATGCATGTATTAAAAAACTTGTTCTAAAAAAAGTTCACAAAAAACATAGTTTTATCTTACAGTTTGAAATCGATCCTACATTTATAGTTTTAATTTACAAAGATATTGTTATGGATAACCAGCAGAAACATTTATAGAATAAATATATTTTCAGTTACATTTTTATCATACGTTTTCATGTGTAGAAAGATGTTTGTGTTACTTCTCATTTTGAAGTTGTAGAACCTTTTTATCCAAAGCCAGTGTTGTAACCAGAGTGATACCAGCCAGCCAGTTTGCTTATTTAGCAATTCAGCACTAATTGTAGATGCTTTTCTACATCACAACCTGTCAGTGTTGCGTTTTAGTAATAATACTTCATAAAGCCACAGTGATTTCCCAGAATTTCAGTTACTTTAGTGAACATTCTCTCCTATAACACAGAGAATTCACAGTATAGAATAGAATAGAAATAGTCTTTATTGTATCTTAGAAGGCAAATTCAGGTATAACAGCAGCAAATATGTGGGCAAGTCAAATCAAGTAGGTTCACAAAAAGATAAAAAAAATATATAAATAGTTAGTAAGTACAATACATTGCAAAGTAAGGGCAAGTTTAGAACATAAAAAAATAATACAGCTATTAAAAGGCAATGTATTTTAGGAGCTTACACAATACTTCCCCTCCTTACACAGCTTTTTCCTGACAAGATCCTTTCAGGAGTTTGCACAGTATTCAGAAGAACTTACAGGTGTTTTTCCTGGAACATATTGACCCTTTGCATCTACGTCACTTAATCATTCGAGGTGCCATGACGTACGCCTTGGAAGTGAGGGATGGGAGTATTGAACAGAGCAACTGAAATTGTTTTTCCAAGTTGTTTTTGCCAGTTTATTCATGGCTTCTACTAGTTCAAGTCAATCTAATTTGTCTGTAAATTTAGCACACCTGGTAGGGGCTTGTAGAGGCAATATTTACAAAAGTTGAAAATAGCTAGCTTAGAAATTGACCCACGCCTGACTTTGCCTGAATTCATACCGCAGGATTTACAGAAAATATTCAACCCCCTCTATATTTTTCACTTTTTGTTTAATCGCAGCTGTTTGCTAAAATAAAAAAAGTTCATATTATTTCTCATGAATGTACACTCAGCATCCCATCTTGACAGAAAAAAACAAAAATGTAGACATTTCTGCAAGTTTATTAAAAAAGAAAAACTGAAACATCACATGGTCATAAGTATTCATACCCTTTGCTGTGACACTCATATTTAACTCATGCTGTCCATTTTTTCTGATCCTCTTTGAGATGGTTCTACTCCTTCATTGGAGTCCAGCTGTGTTTAATTAACCTGAATGGACTTGATTAGGAAAAGCACACACCTGTCTATATAAGACCTCACAGCTCACAGTGCAGGTCAGAGCAAATGAGAATCATGAGGTGGAAGAAACTACCCAAGGAGCTCAGAGACAGAATTGTAGAAAGGCACAGATCAGGCCATGGTTACAAAAGAATTTTTGCAGCACTCACGGTTCCTAAGAGCACATTGGCCTTCGTAATCCTTAATGGAAAAAGTTTGGGATTAGCAGAACTCTTCCTCAACCTGGCTGTCCAGCTAAACGGAGCAATCGTAGGAGAAGAGCTTTGGTGAGAGAGAAAAAGAAGAACCCAAAGATCACTACTGAGCTCCAGAGATGCAGTAGGGAGATGGTCAACAATCACTGCAGCTCTCCAGTCGGGGCTTTATGGCAGAGTGGCTCGACGGAAGCCTCTCCTCAGTGCAAGACATAGGAAAGCCTGCATAGAGTTTACCAAAAAAACACATGAAACACTCCCAGACTATGAGAAATAAAAATTTCTGGTCTGATGAGACAGAGATTGAACTTTTTGGCATTAATTTTAAGCGATATGTGTGGAGGAAACCAGGCACTGCTCATCACCTGCCCAGTACAATCCCAACAGCGAAACGATGGGGTGTTTTTTATCTGCAGGGACAGGACGACCGGTTACAGTTGAAGCAAAGATGAATGTGGCCAAAAACAGAGATATCCTGGAAGAAAACCTCTTCCAGAGAGCGCAGGACCTCAAATGGGTCGAAGGTTCACTTTCCAACAAAACAATGACCTGAAACACACAGCTATAATAACAAAGGAGTGGCTTCGGAACAACTCTGAGCCAGACTGAGCCCTGACCTAAACCCAATTAAGCATCTCTGGAGAGACCTGAAAATGGCTCCACCAACATTCACCATCCAACCTGACGGAACTGGAGAAGATCTGAAGAAAGAATGGCAGAGGTTCCCCAAATCCAGTTGTGAAAAAGCGTGCTTCTAATCACTACTGAGCAAAGGGTCTGAATACTTATGACCATGTGACATTTCAGTTTTTCTTTTTTAATAAATTTGCAAAAATGTCTACATTTTTGTTTTTTTCTGTCAAGGTATGAACTTTTTTGATTTTAGCAAATGGTTGCAATGAAACAGAGTGAAAAATTGAAAGGGGTCTGAATACTTTCCATACCCACTGTATGTCATAAATGGCCTTTTCCCTTACACCAGAGCAGCCTTAAAAACGTGCAAAAGACTAGATGCTAATTTTTTATTTTATTTTTGACGGTGCAGCTTTGTCTCCATATTATTAATGGTTAGACGCATACCTTCTCCATAAAGCAATATTTGGTTGTTTTGACGTCCGTCGTGGCACAGTGAGTTCTGAAGAGCATAACATCACATGCAAAAGGTTAATAGGTTAAATATTCCAGGAACCAGGGTATAATGAGTTGACCTCTAACCTGGTAGGAACTGCTGCATAGACAGTCTTCACCCGCTTTAATATAAGAGCATGAATATAAAGAATTTAAAAATTCTTAACAGTCGATAAGCAACACAGATACCAGACTTTATTCAGCTGAAAGTTTACAAAACAGATAAGTAAATTAGCGCTTTCAAATTTATCCAGAAAAATTTATTTAGGGGAAGTTAATTGCACTAAATGTTTTCAAAGTTAGCAAAAATGCTAAACAAAAAATTTGCTTTGCTAATAGCACATTAGCAAAGAGTGCCTACAACTGGACTGCCTTGGTCCTTGAAGGTACACTGCAAGTTTGAGGAAAATCATCTTTGAGATTTGGGAAAGCAACCTGTAATTTAAAATAGTTAATATGTTATATTATAACTATTTGTAGCATTCCAATGCAGTACTTAAGTCTTTTCACTATAATATATGTTGGTGAGATAAATTTTGACTTAAATAATGTCAATCAATTTCAAAGACAAATCACATTATGTACCTGAAACAGGGAAAAAATAAGCCACTCTAGCCACGTCACTTCCCAGATTAGAATATGGCTGCACAGCATCCTCTGCTGTGCATGGACTACAGTGGAGTTATGTGTAAAACAAAGCTAACTGAACTGGTCTTTCCCTCCCTCATTCCCTCTGCAACAGATGATGGTCAATAGGACTACTGAGGTATACACATCCCCCTTTAATTCACACAGATTTCTTTCTTTATCATCCCTTTTTCTTTCTGTCCACCACCGTACCTTGTCTTGCAAAGTAACCATCATTTGGGTCATTTTATACTTTCTCTGTTTCAGTTGATTTGGTACGGTTTATTCAGATTCCACCACGTATGGCTGACAGGAATGGCTAAAGTTGCTGTCCCCTGCACAGTCCACAAATTTCATTATGTTGCATTAATTTCACTGAATCTTTATTTTCCTTTATTATGTTTATTCCCCTGAGAAATTCATTTTTCCATCTGGAATCCTCAGTGCATTTTTAAATATCATAAGCATCTCTGAGTAACATAATGAATTGAAATGAATGCACTTTCCTTCTGTGACGTCCTAATTTGATGAATATTGTGCTGATGCCTTCATGAGAAAGCTGTCTGTTATATAAAGCGATAATGTCTGTTTCTGTTGGTGTTGCATGGTCTCTCTTGTCGCACTCTTTACTAGTTGCTGAAGAGTAGAAGTAAAGTGGAAGCAATGTACTGACGCATGACTGATATAATATTACACAAGTGCTTTAATGAATGACCAAGGCTGCCAAAATGAAACCGAAATATTTTAAAATCAAACTTTATTTCCCAGTAGGGTTTGGTGAAAGATCATTTTAACCTCAAGTTAAAACTGAGTGAAGGGTCAGTTTCCCCAGTCTGCTGAGGGATGCAGCTAGTTCAGAATTACAGCTACATTCTTTAATTTCCATTCTGTGAAACATTCCAGCAACAGTTTTTCCATAATTATCAGAGATCAAGCATTAGGAATTCCATAGAGCATACTAAGAAAAATGATTCTGTGGTGAAGTAAATTTAACATAACTGAATCTGTGAAATCAACAATAAAAATTCAAGTTAGTATCTTTACACACATATATGTAGTATTGAGGTCACAAATATTTGTTAAAGATACAAGGCATTGTTACTTTTTTCTGAAAATAAATTGTTTAAGTACCAAGAGCCTATCTTTTGTTGTGGAAATGTCAGTTATCAAAGAATGAGAGTCTGTTCCAATAACTAGAGAAAGAGTAATCCTTGTCTTTATTTTTATTCAAAGGCAAAAGCGTTTGAAGACCCACCTCACTGAACACAGTAAAAGAGCCCCGAACAACACAGATCACATGATTATATAGTCACAGCAAAGAAGAACACTGCCAAAGTCTGAACTTATCTCCATTACTAGGTGGATAACAACGCCACATCTTTATCCAGTGTCATGCAACAGCCCTTCACCTCATTGGAAAGAACGATTTTTAGTTAAGACTTTTCGTTGGAAACCCACATCCTACATGTATAGCAGGAAATGAGAGCTGACAAGGATTCCAACCGCAACTTCTAGTTCTTTATCAGTCACTCAGTTGCAGGCTCTCTCACACTTACACAGTAACAAAAATTAAAGAAAAACATTCATATACACAAAACACTATTTATCCTTGTTGAGATCAAATTAAGAGGAAATAGTTAAAATCTAATTTTCTATTACACTTAACTTCATCCACACAACAAAAGAAAATCTTGTTGTCTTTACTGTGTTTCATTCAGTATTTCAAAACACCAAATATTACCCATAAGCCATCAGAGTTCCCAGGCACCAACAGACCAACTGTCATTTGAAGTAAAGGCAATTTTCAGCTAGCAGAAGTCATTAATGTGATGTTTTAGCTTATGTACAGCTAAACAAAATCTATAAAGTTATTTGTAATACTTAAATTGCACAACATGAATTCATTTGATTTTATGGTTTGCAATAATTGATTTTTTAGGACATTGTTACAGTAGGGATTGGCCAGCAAAGTATCCCACAATGCATTGTGTTGCCAACAGTAATTTATTAAACCATTTTTTTATTGGTCACCAAAATTATTTTTAAGATGTTTAAGGTGAAAACATCAGTATGAGGCTGCTTTCACTGCAGTAGAGCACTTGTTGGCTAGTCTATAGCATTTTCATTTGCATGAAACATCACCATGTATGCTCATTTTTATTCAAGGATATTTTTTTTAAATTGTCATACCTCCTTGCTTGTTTGTGGTACAAAATATGGATTTGTGGTATAATATTTGGACTTTTATGATATAATTAAATTTAAATTAAATTTATGACCACTCCACTCTGCCTGAAGATGTAGCCTTGGATTGCCAGTGGATTGTGTCTGCTCATTTTTTCATCTGGAGGTTACTTTAATTTCACTGTTTGCTCTTTTGTTATTTTTTTTGTGTTCAGCTGAGTACATTTTATACTCATATAGGCCTAACCCCAGCCATCATCATCAAGGTTAAAGCATAATAACAAGAGATTGGTTTTAAAGATACAATATTATAGTACAGTATCATTGAAAGTGTAAAAATGTAGTCCATTAAACAGGATGTAAAACTGCTCTTTGTTCTGCATCACTGCAGTCTGAAAACTAGAAAAGACTCTCTTCTTTTTCACAGATTAATGCACAGCAACATTCAAAACTCAACCCTGTTGTTATAACGGCAGCCCTGGCCATTCACATTTAAAAGATTACTGATAGAACCTCTTTTAAAATGCATACTTTTAAAAGAAAATTAGAAAATGACATTGTCTGTTATTGTTTTCTGAATAGGAGGCATGTGACACTTAGTGTGACTAAAGCATTTACACTTAAATGGATCCACAATTAGTTGAACATGTTGGCCTAAATATGTTGCAATTTTGCTGTTAGCTAAAAAATGCTATTTATGATGTGTCAAAACTCACAATTACCTGAAAATATTTGTTTTTCATTACATTTTCATTCATGGAGGTCACCATTTTTTTCACTTGTGCCATGCATGGTGGGTTAGTGACCTGGTTTGGTTTGTTCTGTACTGGAATGCACAGAGTGAACACAGGAAGGTTATCTTTACTGTAGTTAATTTTATCACTATTTTCTTCACTATATTTATGATTGGTGTAAATTCAAATTCACAGCATCGCTGTTGGCTATAATTAAAATAAACAAAAAATATAGAGGTGAATCTGGACCACTTCCCACATGAAAAAAAAGAAGAGCATAATGGGAAAGAGCTGAGCACAACTTCCGAAGAACTCGCATTTGTGCTTTCAACATTTCTCTCCAGAAGAGTTTGAATCATTTGTACAAGCAAAATTGATAAAAGATTTAACATGTGGTTGTTGCCTTTGCAAGCTAAAAACATATGTTATGCTGACAGTTTTTATCCACAAAATGCCTAAACCCTGGCACCGGCTAGCAAGACAAACATACTGGGAGAAACATCAGAGACAAGTAGCGCTGGAAGTTCCTTTAAACAATAAAGAAGCTATTGCCACTGCCACCAGTACCGAATATGAAATCACAGACCCAACACCGAACTAAAGACCAGAGCCTAAATAGGTGTTACTGGACTGAAGACCGGATCCAACACAGACCACTTACTGGATCACACAGTCCCACCAAACCTACATGTCATTCATTGTTTCATTTATGAAGCTGAAGGTGGCAGCAGCATCACTAACACCAGCTTTTCTGGATAACTCTTTCCTCTTCATCTTCATTGTGATTTCTACATTCCCATCAATTTCAATGCGCTCTGGTTCAAATTGAAAAGACTTAACAATGTTACTTGTTGCTGTTTTGGCTGGATGGAGCTAGCAAAATTGGACCTAGCGTAGATCATTTACCCAGAATGCATTGCAGTGCAAACAGCATGGCAACATCCGTGTGACAATATTTTATTAAAATTTATAACAACAGACTACAGTATTATTACTGTATTGATTTAACATCTAAAATAAATGTTTTTCAAATAAAGTCTATTGTTACAACTACTCGTGGATCCCTTTAAAACCTGATATTACATACACTGCGTACAACAACACCACCATTTTTTCACAATAAATTTTTCCTGAAATCATATCTGTTTGCTAAATGCCAGAAAAATAACAGCAATTTTAAATTTCTTTACATTTGGCTAAATGGTTAGCCACTGTCCAATTGGAAGACACATTCAACCTTTGACTGCCTGACTGATATCTTCAGATGTTGCTTAAGTATTTCCATATAATCTTCTTCATCAGGGTATCTATCTTGTTCAATTTCCAACCCCTCCTATTTTTTCTTCCAAATTTAACTTCTATAATGAAAAAAACACTTCAACTTATGTTTTCAAGACATGTCTTGTGGTCTGATGAAACTAAAGGTTTGTCTCTGAGTGAATTTGCAAATCTGGCTTTTTATGCTGCTTTTTGAGCAATGGCTTCTTCCTGTCTGAATGACATTTCAGCCAAGGTTGCTACAGGTCTCTCTTAACAGCCTCATTAGCATTTTTATTAGCTTTTGTTCTGGAGTTGATTTGTACATTTCCCACCAGAATCCGTTCATCTGTGGAACAGAACTCAACTCCTTTCTGAAAGGCCTTATGGTTGAACTTCCCCATGCTGTTTATTCTTGCATATATTTGTTTAAAACTGATTTTCCACTGAAATTTAATTTTGTGAAATGAAGCCTAGGCAGAAATTCAAACTGGAAGTCTCTCTTCAGCCTCCCTTGCATCATCCAGTCACTGCATCATGCGCTTCTACCACAGCCTATCAGCAACGGACCATGCCTCATTGTAACCAATCATCGAGCAAGTCTCCATTTATAAGGCCTCCATCGGTGGTTCTCTCTGCTCGCCACCTGAGCTTCAACCCAACTCCGCCCCTTCTCCACTCTTGTTCTCCTGCCTCATTCAGGCTTTCATCCTCTCTTCGGCCTCCACCACCAGTGTCCCGGCCTTGAGGGGGAAGACGTCTCTGGTCCTCATCCTGAGCTGCTCATCCAGGCTTATTGTGGGTCACATGTACATGAAGTCAACTGCTGGGATCAGAGCGCCAAAACTTTAATTTATTCATGGCAAATAAAACTTTCTAATTGGAGCTTTTTGGAGACTCACAAGTTAATTGAACTTGTGAGTCCATAAATAACATCATCATCCAGGTTTGCATTAACAATTTAGAGGCACGGTAATCTTAGTCTATGTAAATTTCGACCTTGAAGAATGTAATAACAATCTCTCGTTCTGGAATTTATCAAATAGAAATGATGTTGGTAACCCTAACTGACAAGAACATTTAAATGTATCCAGTGTATGTAAATACCCGTCTTCGTTTATTTTGCCTAACAGCATTGCACTGAGGAGCATGATGCATCCACAGTTCTTTAATTTGCACCATTCTGAGCTTTTAACTGTGTAATGTTTGAAACCATCTCGTTAGTCACTGTTTTCTCCACACTCTTGTAAACAACTTTTTCACATTAAATCGGACCAACACTTACAGAATGGCAAGGTAAGGCAAGAATTTCACAACTCCTCCAACCTGCTCTGCAATCTCTAACTTTCCCCATATATTTCTCATTGCTAGCTCTAATGACTCTATGATGTACTGTCAACATAGTGCACTGGTGTTAATGGGAACCATAAATTTTGCCTTGTGCCATCTATTGAGTTTTATTATTAGCTGCTTTTAATTTTGACTAGATAATGTTTTTATCCATCTTCATCTCAGTCTGGATGACAATCTGTTTAGTTTTTTGGAGGAGGAGTTCTTAATTTCTATAATGTTCACCTTGCATGAAAAATGAGTTTGTCTTTCCAAATTATTTGTGGGTGTTACATGTGTGACTTGTATATTTTTTTTGGGAGTGTCCTCTTTTCCAGTTCACTCTTTGTTGATAACTGATGCTTGAAGTGACCACTGCATGCTGGGAAGCCTGAAGCTACTCAGGGTCAATATTGCAGGACCTGGAGGTAGAACTGATGCTTACTTTTGTTTTCCATTTTGTCTTTTTCTATTCCTCATGTCTGTGTCCCAGAGTGGATTTACCCCGCTGCACATTGCTGCCCACTATGGAAATGTCAATGTGGCCACTCTCCTACTCAACCGTGGAGCGGCCGTGGATTTCACAGCCAGGGTGAGATCTTACACCACCGAGCTTTTGCTCAAACAAATGAGCACTGTAATTTTACACAAACAGTTTGGAACTTTAAAAGTCATTTTAGTTTGGTATCAATTCACATACTGTACATTGCAAAAAATCGAATTTCATTTCAATGGAGACAAGCAGGTCCACTTAATATAAAATCACATTGAAATATAATAAAATCCTGGGCGTGCTGTGGTGGCGTAGGGGACAGAATGACCCATGTTTGGAGGCCTTGAGTCCTCCACGCGGCCGTCGCTGGTTCGACTCCCGGACCCGACAATATTTGCCGCATGTCTTCCCCCCTCTCCTTTCCTGTCAGCTTACTTTCATATAAGGGACACTAGAGCCCACAAAAGAGCCTCCCTGGAGGGGAGAGAAAAAAAAGAAATATAATAAAATCCATGCCAAGACAGCATGGTCATAGACTCAGATTAAGTTTACTTTATGTACAATAAATACAGTTATATTTAATAAAAATGCTTTCTGTTGAGGTTCATTAATCAGATTAAAAGTAGCTTTTAAAAATTGACAACATTTAAGCGGCTATTAAAGCTACATTTCTGTGTTAATAAAAATCTAAAAAAGCTTAGATTTTATTTAGTTTTATTTCAACACAGTTTCATAAAATTTGAAAATTTTCTGCACCCTTAAGCTCTTAATCTTTCTGTCAGATTCTCCTTCTTAAATCTGTCCTCTTTTCTGCAGAATGGAATAACTCCTTTACATGTGGCGTCTAAACGTGGCAACACCAACATGGTTCGCCTATTGCTGGATCGGGGCTCTCAGATCGATGCTAAAACACGGGTTGGTACCACAGACACAGAACCAAAGACAAAGTTGTTTCCTTCCTGACTGTTTAGTTCAGGGGTGCCCAAAGTGGGTCCTCGAGGGCCGGCATCCTGCATGTTTTAGTTCTCTCTTTTAGCAAGTCATCGTAGCCCTTCTAATTAGCCATCATTTGATGCAGGTATGTTAAACCTTGGAGAGAATTAAAACATGCAGGATGCCGGCCCTCCAGGACCCACTTTGGACACCCCTGGTTTAGATGAACATCCTTTCCTGACTGCTGTCCAGCTTCTCGGGTTCATTCCTTCTCTCAGATTTCCAGGGAACACCAGTAACATTTTATTTTAACATTTTCAATGGTAAACAAAGTGTGATATTAATGTTTGGTATTTAGAGCAGATGTGAAAAATGTTGTTTTTTTCAGTTAAGCTGGACAGAAGTGGATTAAATTTAGAGTCTTAACCCAACTGATGTTTGGTTGGATGCCAGATAGTTGGCATCCAACCATGTTATTAGCTCTTTTTGGTTTGTAACATGTAGAAACGTCATGTAGTCTCTGGCAGCATCTGAACTGAACCACCTGACAATTTTGTAGCAGCTGTTTTAGGTTAAGTCATTATCCATGACTTAACCTAAAACAGGCTAAACTGAGTTGATTAACCTAAGCTAACATCTCTGCAGCATTTTGCATGCTGATGTAACAGAGCCAGTATCTGAGCCTGTCAAACAGATTAAATGTTTCTGTAAAACACAGGGAAATGATGAGACAGACAATTGTTAAAGTTTATCAATGCCTGGCTTCTGCCATATTGGAGAGGGACAACCTTTGACCTCACTAGACTGTCTTACAGAGCACAGTCTAGCACAGTGGTGGAACTACAATTTAAATAGTCATTCCCAAAGTGACTTTTTGCTGTACTTTTGTCTCTTTTAAACAAACAAAAACATTTTATGTGATTACACATTAGTGTGTCACTGAGACATTTCTGTCCAATGTGTGATGCAGGATGGCCTGACCCCCCTCCACTGTGCAGCTCGAAGTGGACATGAGACAGCAGTGGAGCTACTGCTGGAGAGAGGAGCCCCTTTACTGGCCAGGACCAAGGTGGGTCACACTGTATTTACACTTATCTGTCGGGTCTGTTCTGATCACACAGGATCAAATATCAACCCAAAACTCTCCAAATAAAGTCTTTGGGATTGAATCAAAAATGATAAAAAGCCATGAAGCTGTTGTGGAACGGGAAAGCTTCTTCACTCCAACCATTGTTTCTGTCAATGTTTTTGTATGCACAAACAGCAAAATTCAAAATAACTGCCTCAATTTCACAAAAAAAGTATATATGCATGATTAAAGAGCATCTAACTCACCTCTTTACCTCTTTTTGGCTTTTTCGAAAAATAGTTAATATCCTAAAGGGAAATGGAAACAAGTGTTGAATTAACCCACTGGGGAACAATAATTTCAATCTTCTATCTAAAAAGGATCAACATTGTTGTGTTACCCAAGTCACAGTACCAGGTGGCAATAATGTCCACAATACACGAGTAAAATTCAATAGAAGAAGATCTTAAAGACATCAAAGCAGTGCTAAGTCAAGAAAAGAGTTATTGCTCATGCTGTATGTTGATGAAGCCTGATAGTAGAAGCAGGCCCTGGTTCTACTTTTTGCTCTGAACTCTTGGCTGCTGAGAAACGATTCATCTTATGACATTTCTTTTCTATTTAATCACTTGTTGATCTCTCAGAATGGGCTGTCCCCACTGCACATGGCGGCACAAGGCGACCATGTCGAATGCGTCAAACACCTCCTGCAGCACAAAGCTCCTGTTGATGATGTCACACTGGACTACTTGACAGCGCTGCATGTGGCAGCTCACTGTGGTCACTACAGAGTCACCAAACTGCTGCTGGATAAAAGAGCCAACCCTAACGCCAGAGCTCTGGTAGGTTAGGAAGACAGAGAGGAAAGATTCAGCAGGTAGCAGATTTACAATGTATGGGTGAAATGTACCTGATGGCTGTATGTGCTGTTGCTTGTCACACGTCCTCCACAGAATGGCTTCACTCCACTGCACATAGCCTGTAAAAAGAACCGGGTAAAAGTGATGGAGCTGCTGGTTAAATATGGAGCGTCAATCCAGGCAATTACAGAGGTGATTTAAACAACATCCATTTTATATATTAGCTCATTTCTAGTGATATTACTTTTCAGGTTTCACTGCCAGCTTGCAGTTGTAAATAAGTATGCAGAATGTTTTTAATCTGTCCTGCTTGGTTAAATGACTTAGCCATGACCTCTTATGACACAGAGGGATGATGATTATTTGTTTATATTAGGAGCAGAGGAGACGTCACACTGTGTGAGGCAGCTGGATTTTCATGAGCCATATAATTGCGCAATTTGACAGTTCAAAAATAAATGTGCTTAATGGAAACACGCCAATTTTGAAAAAACTAGTTTTTCAATGAAAAGATTTTGTGGCTAGGATGTAGTGGTTTTTTTTTTTGGCAATATCAAAATTGGTTTATTTCACAAAACTGTAATGGAAACACTCTTTTTGCATCACGAGTCACACAGTCAGCAGCTGGATGTTGATTAAAAATGTTGCCATCCAGCTGCCATGAAAAAGACGACAGGAAGAAATTGGAATATTATGGCACATGACTTATTGACTTATTCTGACTTATTATGTGAACAAACTTATTCACGTGTGATTTTATTTGCATTTCTTATTTAATGGAAATACCACAATTCCATAGTTGTCTTTCTTTGACATTAGTGGAATATTGACAAAGTTTTGGGTACATTTGTAATGGAAATGCATCCAGTGTTACACAGCTCTGTAATTAAACATTTAACAATTACTTTTACACAAAGGTTTCAGTTGTCTTTTAATTCAGAGATGAGTTTTAAGTTGTCATAGACAACTATTAAGAATGATCAGCATAAATAAATATGTTCACTTTAGAAGCTTTTTTATATGCTTCTTCTGACAGCTAACGTTGCTCAGTGACAACTTTTAAAACAAAGAGTAGCTACTGTTGTCAATGTGACCTGGCAGCAATTATCGTACACTCACTGATCAATGGCAAATCGTAAAATAGGCCAACTTTGATAATCAGAGCTTCTCTGCTTCGTAATTATATTAATATCTGAAATATTTATTTTTTTATATGCATATGCAGTGGTGAGCATACTTCTAATAGTGGAGCAAATTTTTTGTTTAGTACTTTAGCATTTTGCAAACTTTGGATAACTGTAAAGCTGTAACTTACTTGACTGTTTTTAAACTTTCAATTTAATAAAACAAAAAAAGTCTAAGACCAGGCATGATATAAACACAAAAAGTGATCAGAGTTTATCATTTTTTTGCCTCTTAACTAGTCTTTTGCAGCACTGTAGAGCACTGATCTTTTATTCACACCATGTGTCTGCATTCTGCTGCCTGTTTAGTCTGGCCTGACTCCCATCCACGTAGCAGCTTTTATGGGTCACCTGAATATCGTCCTGCTCCTGCTGCAGAACGGAGCCTCAGCGGATGTCAGCAATATAGTGAGTAATGGGGAAGGGCAGGAGCAGGAGGGAGCTGACACAGCGTTTCAGTTACATCTGACACGGTGTGTTACCTGCTGTACACAGCGTGGAGAAACAGCGTTACACATGGCAGCCAGGGCTGGCCAGGTGGAGGTGGTCAGATGTCTGCTGAGAAATGGAGCGATGGTGGATGCTCAGGCACGGGTGAGATTAATTTCGTCACATGTCTTGCACTTATCTACACCTGTGTCATCAATATCAGGTCTGCTGTTTGATTAAAAACGGTCATCCCCTCCGTCCCCATCCTGTCCAGGAGGACCAGACTCCTCTTCACATCGCGTCCCGTCTCGGGAAAACAGAGATCGTGCAGCTGTTGCTACAGCACATGGCCCATCCTGATGCTGCCACAACCAATGGCTATACCCCGCTCCACATCTCTGCCAGGGAGGGGCAGGTGGAGACCGCCTCGGTGCTGCTGGAGGCTGGGGCTTCCCATTCATTGGCTACGAAGGTGCGTGGTGGGGGAGCCATTTAATCTTTGTCTAACTCGATGAGGTGGATGTGCAGTCTTACCAAATGAATCTACTCTGTCACTTAGGACATGCATGCTGCTAAGAGATTTGAGCCAAAACATATTAGCTGTTATTATGGCAAAAAACAACAATCTATTTTAAATGCAACAAGCTAACTTTAAATGAAGTTCATGAAAAGGTCTTACAAAACAACTTTAGATACACAACACGTGGCATTATCTTAATTTGTATTTTAAATGCAGCTTAAGTGTGTGAACTTCCTTAATAGAAGAAATTACCAACGCAACAGATAGTAAGAAATTAGCTGTATGGGGTTTTCATAGATCTAAAGAAAGCTTTTGACACAATAAATCATTATATTTTAATTAAAAAATTAGAATGTTATGGAATTCGGGGAGTAGTTTTGAACTGGACGAGGAGTTATTTAAAGAGCAGAAAACTATTTGTGAATATGGGAGAGATTGAATCTGATTGTCTGGAGATTGTATGTCAGAACTCTGACCCTTGAGTTCTGACCCTCAAGGGTCAGAACTGGGACCAGTTTGATTTCATTTGTATATAAACGACATAAGCAAAGTGTCTAATGTATTAAAATTTGTGTTATTTGCTGACGACACAAATATTCTAGTCTCTGGTGAAAACTTACAACAACTTCTTTACATAGTCGCCTCAGAAATCACTAAATTAAAGAAATGGTTTGACAAGAATAAATTATCACTAAATTTGGACAAGACTAAAATCATGGTTTTTGGAAACTGCTACAAAAATACTCCAATTCAAGTTCAGACAGAGTGTAACTCTAGAAAGGGTTTATGTTAAGTTTCTCGGTGTAATAATAGATGACAAAATCAGTTGGAAACCTCATATTAAACATTTACAGAATAAACTAAGTAAAAGCATATTAATCCTGGCCAAAGCTAGACATATTCTGAATAATAAACCACTTCATATTCTATGAAACTCTCTGATTTTGCCATATTTAACATATTGTTCAGAAGTGTGGGGAATTAATTACTGTTAGGTCTAAATTACCTAAACACAGACACAAAGAAGAGACAAGAGTCAGAGTTTGGTTTTACCTGCAGGGAGAGCACAGTTGAAACCCAGTTACAGATTTCTGCCTATGCTCTGAAGCTTCAACTGAGTCTTGCCCTGCTTTTATTAGAATTAGGAACTCCCTAGTTACATGACAGAGTGCAGCCCTGAGGGGAGGGGGAACAGAGAACATCTGCACATTCATATGAACACAACTCATTCCTACATTCCTCAAAGGCATATTTCATAAGATAAGACTATAGAATTGCAGTTCCTCTGGGCAATTGGCGCCGGACTGTCTTGTTCATGGTATCCTCCTTTTTCACTCCTCAGCAGGCCACTTCCAGAGTTTCTGCAAACACTTCAAAATACTCAAAACACATCATTAAAATGTAAATGCAAAGGTAAATTAAATGGATGGTAATATAAAATAAAGGTAAAGCAAATAAATGATAATAAAATATAAAATACTTCCAACAATTACCAAAGCTCTTTACATCATCCATAATGTTGGTTATTATGAGCACACAAACCCGTTACTCTGTCAATCTAGAATTCTTAAATTGGAAGAGCTGGTGGAATTTAAAATTCAATTTATTTCAAATTATGAAATAAATTCAAATTATGTTTAAGACATCTAATAAACTGCTACCTGAACTCATACAGAACATGTTTTATGAACGAGAAAGGGGGATATAACGTAAGGGGTTACTCCAACTTAAGGATTCGTAGTTTATGAACAACAAGAAAGAGCTTTTGTATTTCAATTCATGGGGCAAAGTTATGGAACAAGTTAAATGAGGAGTTAAAACAAAGTCAAAATTTAATACAATTTAAAAGAAAATATAAGGTGGTCATTTTCACAAGATATAGAAATATGGATGAGAGATGGCACTAATGTGTATATGTAAACTGAGGCTAACACATATGACTGTGTGGGTATGGATGTATATACTTGGACATACAGTATGTAAACCCAGATAAAATGGAAAATTAATTAACCTGTTTATTTTTATGTTTGATTTGATTATTAATGAGGGTACATCTAAAAATATTGTATGGGTTTATGGGGTAGGAGTTCATAAGTTTATTACTTCTTCTTGCTCCTGAGATATGGCGTATGCAATTTATTTAGCCTAGCATCAGTGAATCTGTGATCGATCTCATGGTCTGTTGAAGAAGCCTATTGACACACATTCACCTGAATTACTTAAGCCTGACTTGACATAGTCGCACCTCCTGTGTCTGGTTTGGTCTTTGTGAAATGGATAAAACCAGGGCGAACTGATGGCTTTGGCCTTGATCAAGCCAAGTCAAGCCCAGCTTTATCGCTTATCCTGTAGTTCACAGGTGTCAAACTCCAGTTCTCAAGGGCCACTGTCCTGCAACTTTTAGATGTGCCTCTGTTGCACCACCTGAATAGAATAATTAGGTCATAAGGCTCTGGAGAACTGATCTACACAAGAAGGAGGTAATTAAGCCATTTCATTCCAGTGTTTTGTACTTGCGGCACATCTCAAACCTGCAGGACACCGACCCTTAAGGACTGGAGTTTGACACTTGTGCTGTAGTTCATAGTCCTTGCGCCTCCTCTCTGTGTAGCTGGTTATATGCTGCTGGCCCCTGTACTAAGTGCCAGTCTGTGAAAGCTTCATGAGAGGTGAGTTGCATTTTTCAGCACATAGCATAGAAAAGCGTTAACAATACATAAGACATTACCTTTATTAACTTAGACACATGGAGAGTAATGAATACTTAATAGATGCATGGCACCAGCTTTTGTACTTTTAGTGTTTTTAATACTGTAAAACACTCTATGTGCTAAATTCCTTGTCTTCATTAAAAACTACACAACACAGAGTCAAGGGGTTACTTGGACTAACCTGGTTCAGTGTCGTGAAGCAGAACCCGGTTACACTAAACTAAGATACGATAAACTAAGCCAAACTAATATAAGATAGGAACAGCTAAGCTAAACTAAGCTACAATAAACTGAGATAAGATAAGCTTTATTGTCCGAAGGAAATTTGTACTGGGTACAGACACTACCCCAACCCTAACCCCTAGTCTAAAATCCATACGCATATTAGGTTCACACTTAACCTAATATGCTTAACTTAACACTTTGCACTGGATACATTCTAAAACAAAAAATAATAGTAAATAACATAAAATCTTTAAGATCAATACCTACAGTCACATTTTAGTGTTTGTTGCTATTAAAGGTTTTGATAAAGTGGAACAAATTTGTTCTTGTGGCGGTTCAGTCTGCATGCAGACTAAACGGGTCCAGTCAAAGTCAAGACCTCAGCCTGAATAAAATGCTGTGGTGCGGATGCTAAGAGAGCTAAAGGTGTGTTGGCCCACAGAACACTGGGCCTGTGATTAAGATCTAACTGGAGTAAGTTTGATTTATTTCGAACATGATAAGATAAAATCATGCACAAGAACAAGGAATGTAAAAGACACATATTTTTGTACCACATTAATTTTAACATGCTTAACACCAGTACATGTGACAGAATCCATGGCCTAACAAAGGTCTGCTCCCAACAGGGGCAGGGCTTTTTCATAAACACAATCACAATAAATAATAATAATTACGGTTTATTATTACAATAATAATAAATGCACTGATCATGTGGTGTCTTCCAACACTGACCTTGTTTGCTTCTTCATACTAAATACATCAAGGCTCCCCCTGCAGGGTGTATAATCAAACTGAAGTCAGATGTTTGTTACATATTTTTATTTTTTTTTATTATTCCTAAGAATCGAATCAAGGTGTAAATTTACCAGCTGAAAGCTAATTTTAATGTAACAGAATAGTCATGCTATATGATAGCAGTTTTATGTAGCTTCCTGTTCTATTCATGCTATCTGAATCTCATCTTTCAGTTGATTCTATTAACATATACAGTGTATCACAAAAGTGAGTACACCCCTCACATTCCTGCAGATATTTAAGTATATCTTTTCATGGGACAACACTGACAAAATGACACTTTGACACAATGGAAAGTCATATATAACTATAATAATATAACTGCTGTACAAGACAGCAGTGTACATTTATTCTTCCCTCAAAATAACTCTATATACAGCCATTAATGTCTACCCTAACCTGGCAACAAAAGTGAGTACACCCTGTTGTTATGCAATAGCCAGCCCCGCCCTAAACCTCCCAACACCCATGGCTGACCACTGACCAGCTCTCCGTCTAATGAGTCCGGAAAACCTCTCGACCTTCGAGTATTACCCTGAAGCAGGTCTAGTAGAGATGAAGCCTCTCTCTCTCTCTCTCTCTCTCTCTCTCTCTCTCTCTCTCTATATATATATATATATATATATATATATATATATATATATATATACACTGCTCAAAAAAATAAAGGGAACACTTAAACAACACAATATAACTCCAAGTAAATCAAACTTCTGTGAAATCAAACTGTCCACTTAGGAAGCAACACTGATTGACAATCAATTTCACCTGCTGTTGTGCAAATAGAATAGACAACAGGTGGAAATTATTGGCAATTAGCAAGACACACTCAATAAAGGAGTGGTTCTGCAGTTGGGACCACAGACCACTTCTCAGTACCTATGCTGTCTGGCTGATGTTTTGGTTAGTTTTGAATGTTGGTGGTGCTTTCACACTCGTGGTAGTATGAGACGGACTCCACAACCCACACAAGTGGCTCAGGTAGTGCAGCTCATCCAGGATGGCACATCAATGCGAGCTGTGGCAAGAAGGTTTGCTGTGTCTGTCAGCGTAGTGTCCAGAGGCTGGAGGCGCTACCAGGAGACAGGCCAGTACACCAGGAGACGTGGAGGAGGCCGTAGGAGGGCAACAACCCAGCAGCAGGACCGCTACCTCCGCCTTTGTGCAAGAAGGAACAGGAGGAGCACTGCCAGAGCCCTGCAAAATGACCTCCAGCAGGCCACAAATGTGCATGTGTCTGCACAAACGGTTAGAAACCGACTCCATGAGGATGGTATGAGGGCCCGACGTCCACAGATGGGGGTTGTGCTCACAGCCCAACACCGTGCAGGACGCTTGGCATTTGCCAGAGAACACCAGGATTGGCAAATTCGCCACTGGCGCCTTGTGCTCTTCACAGATGAAAGCAGGTTCACACTGAGCACATGTGACAGACGTGACAGAGTCTGGAGACGCCGTGGAGAGCGGTCTGCTGCCTGCAACATCCTTCAGCATGACCGGTTTGGCAGTGGGTCAGTAATGGTGTGGGGTGGCATTTCTTTGGAGGGCCGCACAGCCCTCCATGTGCTCACCAGAGGTAGCCTGACTGCCATTAGGTACCGAGATGAGATCCTCAGACCCCTTGTGAGACCATATGCTGGTGCGGTTGGCCCTGGGTTCCTCCTAATGCAGGACAATGCTAGACCTCATGTGGCTGGAGTGTGTCAGCAGTTCCTGCAAGATGAAGGCATTGAAGCTATGGACTGGCCAGCCCGTTCCCCAGACCTGAATCCGATTGAGCACATCTGGGACATCATGTCTCGCTCCATCCACCAACGTCACGTTGCACCACAGACTGTCCAGGAGTTGGCGGATGCTTTAGTCCAGGTCTGGGAGGAGATCCCTCAGGAGACCATCCGCCACCTCATCAGGAGCATGCCCAGGCGTTGTAGGGAGGTCATACAGGCACGTGGAGGCCACACACAATACTGAGCCTCATTTTGACTTGTTTTAAGGACATTACATTAAAGTTGGATCAGCGTGTAGTGTTATTTCACTTTAATTTTGTGTGTGGCTCCAAATCCAGGCCTCCATTGGTTAATAAATTTGATTTCCATTGATGATTTTTGTGTGATTTTGTTGTCAGCACATTCAACTTTGTACAGAACAAAGTATTCAATGAGAATATTTCTTTCATTCATATCTAGGATGTGTTATTTGAGTGTTCCCTTTATTTTTTTGAGCAGTGTATATATATATATATATATATATATATACATAAGGGTACCATAAATGACTGTATTTCAATCTGTAGAAACTCACACAGAGAAAAAGCAGCAGTTAGAAAGTTTTATTGACCCAAATATTCTTTGGCGCTCGGACACCGGCAGAAGGCGTGTTGAGAATCGCAGCGAGTTTAGACGATCAGCTTGGGGCAAAGCTCAGTGCAGTCTTCCCCCGGGTCCGGACACTGGTGGTGGAGCAGAGCCTGGAAGGTGCCCGGGAGGATGAGGGTGGAGATGGGGAGGAGGTGGGTTGAAGCAGGGCTGAAGCAGGTGGATGCGTGGTTTTTTGGCCTTTTGAAGGAGCTCTTGCGTGGTGATTGGCTGAGGAAGAGCGACAATCCGGTGCTGATTGGGTGAGGCGGAGGCGTGGTAATTGATGATGCCGGTAGTCTGGAGAGAGTCTCACAGCTTGAATTTATGCCTAGGCTTCATTTGTATAGCACCTTATCAAGTGTCCTCCCACCAGGCCCTCTGGCTGAGTCCCAAACCACAGAGGGCAGGTGGAGCAGGGATTGAACAAGCAACCTGCTGATTGCGGGTGAACTCCTACCACCGTCACCACCATTGCCCCTAAATAAATCAAGTGAAGTATCATAGTGAAATATGTAATGCTCCACTTGTGAATTTAAATCTGTTGGGATGACCTTGGCACTCTGACAACATGTCTGAGTGGCATGCTGCCGGACAGAACACAGTTTTAAAAAAATTCACCAATTCTTTAAAGTATATATTTCTACAGTATTTTTCTGATTTTATGTATAGATCTTTCAACATCTCCTGGTCTTACCGTCTCTTCTCTCTACAGAAAGGGTTTACTCCTCTGCATGTGGCTGCCAAGTATGGAAACCTAGATGTGGTCAAACTGCTGATGCAGCGCTGTGCGCCTCCTGATTCTGCTGGAAAGGTAAACATCCAACGTAGACCCGTTCTGCTTAGATTCCCCTAGCAAACACTGGATTATCAGCTAGATGAATATGTACAATATGTTCATGTGTCTTGCATGTGAATATAAAACTGGTGGTTTTCTGTATTAAGGACCTGTTTACTGCCAGAGAACTGGTAAGCTTCTGTTGTACTTAAAGCCAGGTATTTCTTAATCTGCCTCACCAAGTCAGACATTAATCAGAAAGGTCAACAGGAGCTATTTTTTCTTCTTCATATTGACTCATTATGTTGTCCTCTAGTCAACCTAACAGTGAGTGAGTGTTTGGTTTCCCTGCTTCACTAGCTGCTCCTTAATCCTCATGCACTCACCATTCCTACCCAACAGAATGGCCTCACTCCCCTCCATGTTGCAGCACATTATGATAACCAAAAGGTGGCGCTCCTGCTTTTGGACAAAGGAGCGTCTCCCCACGCAATGGCTAAGGTGAGGCTCTATAGCACATAGTTCATGATGAGGAGAATCACTTGGTTCACACCAAAAGTCTTTCTCTTCTTTCACTGGCACTAAAATCATCTACTTTGATTCTGTTTTCCAACCAGACTGGTTTAATAAATATCATAAGAGGTCAAATTTTAAGATTTTGTCAAAGATTTTAGGCAGTGTTTACACATTTTTGTTTGTTTTTTTTAGCATGTTTTTTGTAGCGTACTACAAAAAACTTTTATTGAAACTAAGCCATTCAATAAAAGTTTAAATGCCTTTTATTATAAAGCATTAAAGTTAGTCAATTCAGTTGATCAAGTCAGTCAATTTCTGTACCCATTTATCCATTTAGCAGTGTTTGCAAAAATGTGTTGGCCTGTCAGACATTACCGACATATTTAGTACAATTTAGTATTGTTCACAGGGCAACACACAGACACAGGGCAAACAACCATACACACACAGCACAACCAGTCCTAAAGGAAATTGAGATAACACCAAAAATGTGTACTTTTGAACTGTAAGGGGTAAGTTACCAATATATTATCATTTGTATATTTATTCATGTATTTTCAGGCACACTTGTGCTTTTTCTGTGTGCTATGGTGGCCAACCGACAACATTTTGTTATCAATTTCACTGTCGCTTCTTTCTGCAACGACAATAAAATAAATCTAAATTTCTATGTCTGAGTTTAAGGTAGCCATAGTACATGGAAAAGAATCTTCTTACTGCAAAGCATCAAGCGCTACTAGTTGCAGCCCTACTAGATTTACGTAAAGAGTCAACATCTGTCGGGCTCTAACAGTTAATGTGAATGTCAACAACCTTTTAGTGCTTGTTGTTTTAGTTTAGGCCACACTGAGAAAAGGATTCTGTGGTGAAGTAAATTTAACACAGCTGAACCTGTGAAATCAGTAATAAAGATTCAAGTTTGTACCTTTACACAAATAGCACTGAGTTCAAAAATATTTGTTCAAGATACAAGACATTGCAATTTGTGCTAAGTGCTAAGAGCCTATCTTTTCAAGTTCATCCACACAGTTCCTGTCCTGGACGAGATCCAACCCCACAGAGATTGTCTGAAAATGCTTTGGAGTTGGCACCATACCTTTGGCATGTGCCTTTGCCCTCACAGCCAGAAGTTGCTAAACAAGAACATGTGGATCATCTGAAGCCTCCTATACTGTTATGCTTTCCTTTAACACAAGACAAATCAGCTAATTAAAATGATTCATCACGTCTTGATGAGATTCCTGTATTTACAGAAAATGAGCTGATTATTCTGTGCAGAAATTGCAATAAAATTAGTTTTTAATGAACATTTTCCAAAAAGTTATTTCCAAAGAACTGACATGAGTCTTTACTGAACTACATTTCCACACCTTGTATCCTAATAGACCTGATGTCTTAAAGATTTGTAGCTTTAAAACTACAATTTATTTAAAGTTTTGTATACTTGACAAATGGCCAATGCTTTTGTTTGGGTCAGAACAATTGAGAACATTCAACCTAACGTCTGCCTCTCATGAACCAGAACGGCTACACTCCTCTGCATATTGCGGCTAAGAAGAACCAGATGGACATTGCCACAGTGCTGCTGCAATACGGCGCAGAGACCAACATCCTGACCAAGCAGGGGGTCACACCGCTCCATCTGGCCTCCCAGGAGGGTCACACACACATGACAGCTCTGTTAATCAGCAAAGGAGCCCAGATTAATGTTTCCACCAAGGTAATGTTGACCACCAAACCTGGTATAAGGCAAAGTTATCCATTTGTATTGTGTCACTTCCGTATATTACTTCTCTGTTTGTTCAAGCAGAGTGGCCTAACCGCACTCCATCTGGCAGCCCAAGAAGACAGAGTATCGGTTGCTGAGATTCTCTCCAAGAACGGTGCCAACTTGGACCACCAGACTAAAGTATGAGAAAGGAGTTCCTGTTTTATTTCTGCTCTTTTGTCAATTAGGCACTAATGTCCCACTTCAGATTTAATGTCTCTGATACAGAACCAAGTCATTTAAGAGAAGTATTGACTGTTACTGATCATAATCCACTACCTTTTGGTTACTGATCTTCCTTCTGTTAATTTTGCCCACATAAGATTAACCAAATCATAGCTGGAAAGTCTGATCTCTAGGGTTTCCCTTCTGCTGCCTCTCCTGGTGTTTTTTTAAATCACCAATGCTTTCTATGGTTTGAGACGAGAACTGGAATGACCAAAACAGCCAAAACAGGTTTTTTCTACACTCAACAAGTCTGAGATTATTTAACTTCACAACATTCCTGTCTCTTTTGGACTATTGTTCATGAATTCACCAGGACAATATCTAAAAAAAATGGTATATCATTGCACTTTTTTTTTAATGACTGTGGATATCGTGTTCACTGTTGTCATTTATATGCAGCTGCTGGTCGTCAGACATATTTGCTGCTTTTTGTTTAGAAATGTACTGGTTTTCCTTCTGTTGTAAATGACTGTGCTGACGGTTAAGTCCGACATCCAGTTTGGACTTTGTTCCCAGGCTTTTTCCCATATGTTTGTCCCAAAAGTTAGGGAAGACCTGGGAAAGAGAGCAGTTAAATGTGCTGCTCAAATGGTTGGAATAATTTTCAGCAAGATTTTAAATTGACAGAGAAAGTGACTCTCAGTGAACTAAAGATTAAAGACCGTGAAGAAGAGACTTTAGCTGGCATTTTTTTTGATAATTTAGTTTTTTATTAGCTGTTTTTATTATTTTATGCTTTGATACTTTTAAGAGTAAAACATACTGATTTTTCTGATTTAATATAAAAGTTGATATTTGTAAACAGTGCTGCTATCTTGCCAACTCTTGAAAAAGAGATTTGATCTCAATGAAGTTTTTCATTTGGTTAAATGAAGGTTAGAACCGTAGAATACAGAATGTGGCAATTGTGGTTTGCCACAAATAGGAATGCAGCGACTGTAATTTTCTGGCCTATCACCATCTTTAGAAAGCCTCACCCGAGAATTCCAATTTTGGTTGATCAACTTTTTTGTCTGAAAAGTTGCTAACAAAGTTGCTTAGTTGGCAGTGGTGTGGGTGAAGTTAGCCGAACTCATGCAGACATGACCTGGTGGACGGGTGGTCAGTCTGCTCTCTCTCACTGCAGAAAAAAAGAGACAGTGGCTGATCTTTAGAGATCTGTGCATAAGATTAGTTCTTCATGTTAGTATCTCTCTCCTAAAATGAAGGAAATCAGGGCCAATTTATCAGTGCAGGGAAAGTCAAAGGTGTTCTAAGGATTTGTAGATTCTGACAACAACTCGTGATATTATTTAATAATAACAACAGTCAGACTAGCTTTTACATTATTTGAATGTCACTGAGTTTACAGCCTTTACATGCACTTTTTGTGGCCCCATTGATTTCTGGTGTTCCCCTGGACATTAAGTGTTCTTCAGAATTTGGTAATCTATTGAAATTAAGATAGTGAGGTTTGGACTTTTGAATCATCCATGTCAGCATCCAAAATGTGTTTTAATCCTTACACTTAGCATGTTTTTATATTCAAAAACATGCTATATATGTTTCCATGATACCTGATTGGAGAAATAAGATGTTTTTACTTTTTCATAGCTCGGCTACACCCCACTAATTGTAGCGTGTCACTATGGTAATGTCAAGATGGTGAACTTCCTTCTTCAAAACGGGGCCAGTGTCAACGCCAAGACAAAGGTACTGATGTAACTGAAGTTATTGCAGATTATTCAGCTTTAGTCGTTTCTCAATCATCATTCCATTTCCCTTCCCAGAGTGGATACACTCCGCTTCATCAAGCTGCCCAGCAAGGAAACACACACATCATCAATGTTTTGCTTCAGTATGGGGCCAAGCCCAACGCCATTACTGTGGTTTGTATATACTCAGTGAAAGCAGATGCAAACTCGAATGCAAATACAGGCATCTGGAATATACTTCCTGTCCCCAGAATGGAAATACTGCGCTGGGTATAGCTCGGAGGCTGGGCTATATCTCTGTGGTGGACACATTGCGAGTCGTCACTGAGGAGATCATCACCACGACTACGGTATGGCACAAACACTGCAGAAACCTCTGAGTGAATTTACACTTAACACACAAACATGATGTTAAAAGGAGGAAAATGACACGGGGTCTTCAAAATCTTTAAAGCTGTTGAAGAATGGGAGACAACGCACATATGGAGGTCTTAGTCCTCGACGCTGTCACAGGTTCAAGTCCTGGCCCCATGACCCTCCCACTTTCCTGTCTGACTGCTCTCAAATAAAGGCCACAAAAGCCAATAGAAAATAAAAAATAAAAATTGAAGAAGGCGCTCTGTTCAGAGACCAACAAGGAACTTTTTGTCCCAAAACCAACATTCCACGTGTGATGAAATACTGCACATCACCCTGAACACACCATCCTCACAATGAAAAATTTATGCAGGCATCATGCTGTGGGATGCTTTTCTTTAGAGATTCACAATTATTCAATTGGCCTAGTCAAAGTTCTGATCTACAACTTGCTGTTCAGATGCTCTCCAACCAGTTTACAAAGAAGAAATTTGTAAAAATGGCAATACTGGTAGGCCCAAACAACCCATAAAAAGACCTGCAGCTTCATTCACTGTGAAATACTATTGCATGAAAAATCTTTTCAAATTTTCATTTGTCAAAAAGAAAAAAAACAAGATGAAAACCATGTGTCATTTCCCGTCAACTTCACAGTTATTCTCTACTTTGTGCCGATCTGTCACCTTCATCCCTAGACATCCACTGAAGTCTGTGGTTGTAATATGACCAAAAATGGAGAACTTCTTGGGTGTGAAGATTTTATTCTGTAAGGTCAAAATATTTTAGATTCTGCTTCAGCATCTTTATTTCATCATCAGTTTTTATTCCAATTACCAAAAGTTTGATTGAGGGCAGTTTAGGGTCTACACCAAACTCTATTATGGTATGGAGTTGTCATGTAACGGTGTGAGAGGTGGTGAGGCAGATGCAGCAGACCCAGGATGCCGTGAGAAAAGATGGTTTTAATGAAAAATAAAGTCAACACAGTCCAAAACTAGTCCAAAAACACAGGCAGCACGACTGAGCGGAAGCCAGGGCTCAACGCCGGTAGCAACAGGTTTTACAAATGGACACATGAAGGACTGAGCGCACATTAGACAAGGACCGGACAAAGACACAGACACACAGGTGACACTAAATACACGGGAGGGTAATTAGGGAACGAGAAACACCTGGGGAAAATCAAGGGGAAGACAGGACAACATGGAAACTCAGAAACACAGAAACTTGAAATAAACACACAGAAAAACACGGAACATGGCAGGAGTTGTATCAGTGTAATTAATATAAGTTCATTTATGCTATAGCAGTATACTCAGATGGGATTGATTTTGTTAAAATTTAAGCTGTTTTATCTAATAAACCATGAGGCTTATGGGTGTTATGTGTCAACAACATTTAATCATAAATGTTTCCCCTCTGTGGACAGACGGTGACAGAGAAACACAAGCTGAATGTGCCTGAAACCATGACTGAAGTACTGGATGTGTCAGATGAAGAAGGTAAGTCACAAGGCACTTTGCTGTCTGTTGCTACAGAAACCAGGGTGACAACATTGATTTTTAAAACAAATTCAGTTTAAAATCCAGTAGAATAATTACACTAAAATCAAGATTACTGATGTTATGGTCCTACTTTGAATATTTTACAGTATTTTTCTAAAAGTATGAGTAAAAGTTTAATCATACGAATGAAAGTACTGCAAGGTATGCACAACAATTACCCTTCTATTTTGTAAAGTATTTTTCTGTTTATGTATCACACATATTACTATGTTACTTAATGACATTTTACTATGTCACTTAATTTCATGTTACTATGTCACTTAATGACATTTTACTATGTCACTTAATTTCTTGTTACTATGCCACATAATGACATGTTACTATGTCACGTAATGACATGTTACTATGTCACGTAATGACATGTTACTATGTCACGTAATGACATGTTACTATGTCACATAATGACATGTTACTATGTCACGTAATGACATGTTACTATGTCACATAATGACATGTTACTATGTCACTTAATTTCTTGTTACTATGTCAATTAATGACATTTTACTATGTCACTTTATTTCATGTTTCTATGTCACTTAATGACATGTTACTATGTCACTTAATGACATTTTACTGTGACTTAATTTCATGTTACTATGTCACTTAATGACATGTTACTATGTCACTTAATGACATTTTACTATGTCACTTAATGTCATGTTACTATGTCACTTAATGACATGTTACTATGTCACTTAATTTCATGTTTCTATGTCACTTAATGACATGTTACTATGTCACTTAATTTCATGTTACTATGTCACTTAATGACATTTTACTATGTCACTTAATGACATTTTACTATGTCACTAAATTTCATGTTACTGTCACTTAATGACATTTTACTATGTCACTTAATTTCTTGTTACTATGTCACTTAATTTCATGTTTCTATGTCACTTAATGACATTTTACTATGTCACTTAATGACATTTTACTATGTCACTTAATGACATGTTACTATGTCACTTAATGTCATGTTACTATGTCACTTAATGACATTTTACTGTGTCACTTAATGACATGTTACTATGTCACTTAATTTCTTGTTACTATGTCACTTAATGACATTTTACTATGTCACTTTATTTCATGTTTCTATGTCACTTAATGACATGTTACTATGTCATTAATTTCATGTTACTATGTCACTTAATGACATGTTACAATGTCACTTAATGACATGTTACTATGTCACTTAATGACATTTTACTATGTCACTTAATGTCATGTTACTATGTCACTTAATGACATGTTACTATGTCACTTAATTTCATGTTTCTATGTCACTTAATGACATGTTACTATGTCACTTAATTTTATGTTACTATGTCACTTAATGATATTTTACTATGTCACTTGATGTCATGTTACTATGTCACTTAATGACATGCTACTATGTCACTTAATGACATTTTACTATGTCACTTAATGACGTTTTACTATGTCACTTAATTTCTTGTTACTATGTCACTTAATGACATTTTACTATGTCACTTAATTACATGTTTCTATGTCACTTAATGACATATTACTATGTTACTTAATGACATATTACTATGTTACTTAATTTCATGTTACTATGTCACTTAATGTCATGTTACTGTCACTTAATTTCATGTTACTATGTCACTTAATGACATTTTATTGTGTCATTTAATTTCATGTTTCTATGTCACTTAATGACATTTTACTGTGTCACTTAATTTCATTTTTCTATGTCACTTAATGACATGTTACTATGTCACTTAATTTCTTACTATGCCACATAATGACATGTTACTATGTCACTTAATTTCATGTTTCTATGTCACTTAATGACATGTTACTATGTCACTTAATGACATTTTACTGTGTCACTTAATTTCATTTTTCTATGTCACTTAATGACATGTTACTATGTCACTTAATTTCTTACTATGCCACATAATGACATGTTACTATGTCACTTAATTTCATGTTTCTATGTCACTTAATGACATGTTACTATGTCACTTAATGACATTTTTCTATGTGACTTCATTTTATGTTACTATGTCACTTAATGACACTTTACTATGTCACTTAATGACATTTTACTATGTCACTTAATGACATGTTACTATGTCACTTAATGACATGTTACTATGTCACTTAATTTCATGTTACTATGTCACTTAATGACATTTTACTATGTCACTTTATTTCATGTTTCTATGTCACTTAATGACATGTTACTATGTCACTTAATTTCATGTTACTATGTCACTTAATGTCATCTTACTATGTCACTTAATGACATTTTACTATGTCACTAAATTTCATGTTACTATGCCACTTAATGACATTTTACTATGTCACTTAATGACATTTTACTGTCACTTAATGACATGTTACTGTGTCACTTAATGACATGTTACTATGTCACTTAATGACATGTTACTATGTCATTAATGTCATGTTACTGTCACTTAATTTCATGTTACTATGTCACTTAATGACATGTTACTATGTCACTTAATGTCATGTTACTATGTCACTTAATGACATTTTACTATGTCACTTAATGACATTTTACTATGTCACTTAATGACATTTTACTGTCACTTAATGACATGTTACTATGTCACTTAATGACATGTTACTATATCATTAATGTCATGTTACTGTCACTTAATTTCATGTTACTATGTCACTTAATGTCATGTTACTATGTCACTTAATGACATGTTACTATGTCACTTAATGTCATATTACTATATCACTTAATGACATGTTACTATGTCACTTAATGACATGTTACTATGTCACTTAATGTCATGTTACTATGTCACTTAATGACGTTTTATTGTGTCATTTAATTTCATGTTTCTATGTCACTTAATGACATTTTACTATGTCACTTGATTTCATGTTACTATGTCACTTAATTTCTTGTTACTATGTCACTTAATGACATGTTACTATGCCACTTAATGACATTTTACTATGTCACTTAATGACATTTTACTGTCACTTAATGACATGTTACTATGTCACTTAATGACATGTTACTATGTCACTTAATGACATGATACTGTCACTTAATTTCATGTTACTATGTCACTTAATGACGTTACTATGTCACTTAATGTCATGTTACTATATCACTTAATGACATTTTACTATGTCACTTAATGACATTTTACTGTCACTTAATGACATGTTACTATGTCACTTAATGACATGTTACTATATCATTAATGTCATGTTACTGTCACTTAATTTCATGTTACTATGTCACTTAATGTCATCTTACTATGTCACTTAATGACATGTTACTATGTCACTTAATGACATTTTACTATGTAACTTAATGACATGTTACTATGTCACTTAATGACATGTTACTATGTCACTTAATGACATGTTACTATGTCACTTAATGACATTTTACTATGTCACTTAATGACATGTTACTATGTCACTTAATGTCATGTTACTATGTCACTTAATGACATGTTACTATGTCACTTAATGACATTTTACTATGTCACTTAATGACATGTTAGTATGTCACTTAATGTCATATTACTATATCACTTAATGACATGTTACTATGTCACTTAATGACATGTTACTATGTCACTTAATGTCATGTTACTATGTCACTTAATGACATGTTACTATGTCACTTAATTTCATATTTCTATGTCACTTAATGACATATTACTGTTACTTAATGACATGTTACTATGTCACTTAATGACATGTTACTATGTCACTTAATGACATGTTATTATGTCACTTAATGACATGTTACTATGTCACTTAATTTCATGTTTCTATGTCACTCAATGTCATGTTACTGTCACTTAATGACATTTTATTGTGTCATTTAATTTCATGTTTCTATGTCACTTAATGACATTTTACTGTGTCACTTAATTTCATTTTTCTATGTCACTTAATGACATGTTACTATGTCACTTAATTTCTTACTATGCCACATAATGACATGTTACTATGTCACTTAATGACATGTTACTATGTCACTTAATTTCATGTTACTATGTCACTTAATGACATGTTACTATGTCACTTAATGACATGTTACTATGTCACTTAATGACATGCTACTATGTCACTTAATTTCTTGTTACTATGTCACTTAATGACATGTTACTATGTCACTTAATGACATGCTACTATGTCACTTAATTTCTTGTTACTATGTCACTTAATGACATTTTACTATGTCACTTAATGACATGCTACTATGTCACTTAATGACATTTTACTATGTGACTTAATGACATGTTACTATGTCACTTAATTTCATGTTTCTATGTCACTTAATGACATATTACTGTCACTTAATGACATTTTACTATGTCACTTAATTTCATGTTACTATGTCACTTAATCACATGTTACTATGTCACTTAATGTCATGTTACTGTCACTTAATTTCATGTTACTATGTCACTTAATTTCATGTTACTATGTCTCTGAATTTCATGTTACTATGTCACTTAATTACATTTTACTATGTCACTTAATTTCTTGTTACTATGTCACTTAATGACATGTTACTATGTCACTTAAAGACATGTTACTATGTCACTTGACGACATGTTACCATGTCACTTGACGACGTGTTACTATGTCTCTTAATGACATGTTACTATGTCATTTAATGAGGCATCGTGACAGACATCTGAAGTGAGCGACAGAAGTATTGAACAGAATGACTGAAATAATTTTCTTTGCCAGTATTTTCATGGTTTCTTCTTATCACTGTGTCATAAACAGTGTTTATCTTACATCTTACAAAACCTGAAGGAAACACACAGGGAGCCAGGAAACAAACAGACCTGGTGGCATAAGGTTAATGGAAGAAACTAGTGAGGAGTGTGTGAAAGAGAATATTTTAAATACTGGGAGCTTGATTACTAAAACAATGGATCAGTTCTATGTAGAAACAGGGTGCAGCTGTGAGGAGACAGCAGAAGGCAGGCTGAGGGAGAGGGAGAGAGATCGCACAGAAGGGCAAGGAAAACAAGCTGAGGAGCAGGCCGAACATAATTCTAAAATTAATTAATATAAAGAATATTAATAAAGGTGATCTAACATAAATAGCAAAGAAAAGATTGATGTAAAGTATGAAATAAGCAAAGGCTGATCTAAATCAAAACATGAAAAGAGAGAATAAGAAATAACTAAAGCCAAACACAGACTGCAAAAAACCCCCAACTAAAAACAGAAACAGTGCAAGAGCCAGACTGCTGCTTATGGTACTTAATTTGTTGTAAAAAATAAATAAATAAAAAATCACCCCAATGCATGTCATTATACAAATAAGGGCTGATTTGCAGGATATTTTCTTATCACTGTTTACTGATGTTCCACTAACTGCACATTTAAACTATTTAGGTTTTTTTCATTGCAGCAAATATCCAACCATAAATTTGCCCCCAAATCACAAACAGATCCCCAGCAGATGAAAGCAATCTCTATTTCCTGTTTATATCAATATAACATTTGATCAACTGCTATATTCATTCTAACTGCACATTTTAGATTTCTTTAACGTATTTTTGACATATTATACCTTCTGATACTTTTGCCTTTCAGGAAGCTACTATACTATGGGCAGGGGAACATCTGGGCCTTATTTCAGTATGTTTCTTTTTTGCTCTGTTGGCCTCATGTGCTTCCAGACAGAGTCTGATTCCTCTCTCTTATAGCAGCTTCTCTCTTAAGCCTTACCTGCTTAAACAAAAGAAAAAGCAAAAATGAGCAGCAGCTGCGTTTCCATTACCAATGTATGCAAATTTTCATCTCTTTTCTGCTAATATAGAAAAAACATAATTGTGGTGTTTCCATTAAATAAGAAATTAAAATCACATGATTTAAATTAAAGTCACATGTGAATAAGCTTTTCACATGATTAGTCCCTAAAAATCTTGGCAGCGATCAATATAAACAGTTACATGAGATATTCATAATTCAGCCATGGTGCTAGCGCTCATCATCTATCAGCCATCAGAGGAGACGTTGTTGTCTCAGTCAAACTTTGAGTGACAAGCTCATTAGGGGTTGTCTACGTGTGCAGCGTTTGGGGGAAATTGCAGTTGGTTATTTTATAGAAGAGTTGTGGATTCAACGTGTTCAAATGACACACAACCTTTTATGAGCTGTGTGATGCTGTGAGTGCTCTGATGGAGCCAGCTGGACATTGTCTGAAAAAACATAAACAAACCGTCATCCTCCTACTACTTCCTGTTGTCCTTTGTCATTTTCCCCAGTAGTAATATAGAGCTGTTGATCACATGACTTGTGTGATGTGAAAAAAGGATTTCCTTTGCAGTTTTGCAAAATACATGCACTTGTATGCGGCTGGAAAACCACCTCATCCTAGCGCAAAAACTTCTTATCAAAGAACAGGAGTTTTTCAATACGAGCAATTTTATGGTTAATAGAAATGCAGCTAGTGATTTTGAGATTCTAATCAAAATCTTTATTTAGTTATGTGGAAGTCAAAATCACCAGTATTCAGACACATTTCTAGAAACTTTGTGTTAATTAAGGTTTGTTCAAATCAGTTCAAGCTTTAGTTAATTGTCCTATTTAAAACAATCACAAACGTCATCAAGGTTCTCTACAAAACAAACAGCTCTGATTCCTACCTACAGTTATTACATTAAAAACACCCAGGGTCACTCTAAATGTATATTAGTATTTTCTATTATTAATATTTTATTTCAACAACATCCTAATAAATGATGACTTTTTTATGTCTATTGTAAAGGTGTTAAGAGGTCTCTACCAGAGAACCTGAAAAAGACCAGATCACCATGGAGACGTTCTGAGGGTCTACTTTCCTTATCACTTTGTCTACAGATCCAAACTAATTTAGTCCAACTGCTTGATGTCTGTCCAGTTGGTTAATCAATTCCATCAATACAGTAAGACCAGTTAGTTAACACCCAGTGTAAGCACTCATCATAAAAAGAATACATTCTAGATATTAATTACAGATAATTCTTCATCATTCAAACACTAGCCTTTTTAATTATTTTAAGCCTGAATGTCAAGAAATTAATATTCATGAATAAGAAAATTCTGAGAGTCTTTAGTTTTTATACTAAATGGTGGCCTTTAAGCTTTTGATGCTGGCCACTAATGGTCATCTTAGGCTAATGAAACTTTTTCCTGAAGTCTTTAACTTAGTGATGCCTGAAGCCCCGTCTTGCGGACCTGGCAGTGTAGTAGTAGAGCTTTGCATCAGTGTTGCAGATGACACAAGGTGCATGAGCTGCTGCAATCATTGCATTTGTTTGGTGTTAGACAATCAATATAGTTGATTAGGGAAGGAATTCAGTAAATTCTAACAGTCCTACAGCATTTTCATAAGATGAAGTTAAATATTGAGTTTACTGAGTTTAAATGATATACTCATTACAAAAGTCCTCATTTCATCTTTTAGTTATCAATGTATACTGCTCAAAAAAATAAAGGGTGTGTTTAACACTTAAAGTGTTTAACACTTTTTAAGTGTTTAAGTGTTCCCTTTATTTTTTTGAGCAGTGTATATAACTTTTATTTAACCAGGTAAGTTCACTGCAAACAAATTCTCATTTTCAAGAATGACCTATTGAGAAAAAATGTAAACATCATGCAACATCATATAATTTTTGACCAGTAGATGTTTACTCCTCTTAATAGCAGTTTTGATTTAAAATGACTTTTTTTTTCTGAAGGTGATGACACAATGACCGGTGATGGCGGAGAGTATCTGAGGCCTGAAGACCTTAAGGAACTGGGAGATGATTCCCTGCCAGGACAATACCTGGATGGGATGAACTACCTCCGTTTCAGCCTAGAGGGGACGCGCACTGAGAGGTACCAGATGCTTCACCACACAACGTCACTGATCTACAGCCAGAACAACATACCTCAGACAAACACTATTATACAGTGAAGTGAAAATCCATTGGTGAAATATAGAAATCTGTGCTCAAAGGTTCAAACACCCTTTACCATTGTCCACTCTGCTAGAGAACATGTTTTCTTCAAACATTGCTTTGCCTTTCTAACACTATTTAATCCCATTAAGTCTGTGGAGCTACACCTTCTTTAAATATGTTTTTATATTACATATATCATTAGAATATTGCCCTGTGTCAGTGTACGGTATATGCATGCAGTGCTGTGCAAAGGTGCCAAAGCACCTCAGAATGTTTGTTGCCACCAAAGAGCCAGACCTTGTTATAATCATCCAGAATGTCTTGAAGCAGTTGATCATCTGATTTTTGAGAGGTACAACATTCTACTCTGAATATTGTCTGTTTTTTAACTTTCTTCATGCAGATCCTATTATGTAAAGTACATTATCTTCACACAAGTGAGGAAACTGAACAAGTTGATAAAGAAATAGGAAACAAATCCTGACAGATTCACCATCTTTAAGTTAATCCTTCCTAAACCTTTTTTCTTTGAGAAAAAAGTGGTTTTGAGTTATTCTTTAATGTTTTTTGTGCATTATTTTTCCTTTGTTGTGGTGCAGGGTATGATGAATGAATAATGAATAAGACCTACATCTCCAGGTTTCATTAAGTTAACAGAATTTTTCTACCATGTCAATGCAGCTATGGATGGCATATAAAAGAATAGCCTTTTTGCCCTCCAGCGTTGTTTGCATGCGTGAAATTTCCACATGTAGACAATAATATTGAAAGGAGTCAGTGAAAGTCTTCATGCATCTGATCTGATGCCTAACTGCCTGCTATTTAGACACAACAGTGTTGAATGTGAAAAAAAAAATCCTTTAAGTAAATCATTCACATGGTAGGGTTAGGGTTACTATTTAACCATAAGCCAATATACAAAAATACAAGTTGGAGTTTTCATTCTCAGCTACTTTCGCCACAAAGTTGTACTTCATTTTTGCCCATTTTGGCTAAAATGTGCTGAAAAGGAGAACAAAACCGGACAACATCCAGAAGTTAGATCAGCTGATCAAACTTCACTAAAATATAAACATATGAGTGATTGCTGAAGACTTTTGTACAGAGCTTTATGAAAAACTCCGTTCTTCCTGAGCTTGAGAGAACTAACACTCTTGTGTGTCTCCCTCCTCTTCATGTATCCCTTCTCACTCATCCATAGTGGAGTCCAAAGGTATGTTCTGACTCAGGCCTGATGCATTAGCATAGGGTCTCTCTAACATCAGTATTTCAAACAGAGGAACATCCAGTCCTACACTCTGTCTGGTCTTAGTGAGACCTTTCATCGAATGACATTTGATTCTAAATGTGACATTCATTGAATTTAGGAGCTCAGGTCAGAAATAACTAACTCTCAGCTGCACTAAATGATCTAGTCAGTTATTGGACACTGATGCCTGTTTGTGTTGGAAATGATTAGTGTTAAATGTTGAGCTAATTACCAATTCTGTCTAGAGAAATTAATTTCCCTGCTCTTGACCTTCACTGGTTTGACGGTATATTCTGATATTTTGTGCTCCAGTTCAGATAGGTCCTTCACACCCACCCATCATAGCTACTATTCTCCAAGACATGATGGTATGATGGACGAGATGCTCACCTCTCACCAGGTACTCCCATTGGTTAAAAGTATTTCAGACAAAACCTTGCTGCTTTTCATAAAACAAACTAATCAGGACAAAGAAAAGATTGCTAAAGGCTAGACTTTGACTGTGACAGCCAGGAGTCCATGTCCTTTGTCTGTCAAACCAACTCTAACATAATCCTCTCAAAATTAACAGCTACAAAGAGCCAATTATGGTGCAGCACATTCTGGCTTAATGTCTTGAATTTGGTGTTGCCCAAAGAACATTGTTCTAGTCTTGTGGTTCAGGTGCAACTTTGACAAAACATAATTCTTAGTGAAGGAATGTGCAATGGGTGGCTTATGAGAAATTTTCCAAATGTTCTGAGTAATTTTTAATTATATTTGTTTGATTCTAGGTTTCATCACTTGCGAGGGAGAATGAGAGAGATTCCTACAGACTGAGTTGGGGAACAGAGAACCTGGATAATATTGCTTTGTCCTCCAGCCCCATTCATTCAGGGTAGGCTAAGTTCCAGTGTTGGACAAAATTGTTAACGATGACACAAACATTCCATGTTAAATACAATTGTGTAGGCTTTGGCTTAAATATGCAGAATTTTCTATGAAGGCATACTGGCCTTATCAGATCTGGGAAAAGGACAAAAGGATGCAGCAATATTTCAAATGAAAGTCTGATCTGAAGTTGTATTTATAGTGCAGGCTAAACAGTTATTAGAAGTCTGACATCTCCATGTACGAGAAGTTTATGGAGTCTTCTCGTTCTCCACAATATCCAGTCAGCTCTGCTTTTGTTCTGTATTTCATCATGCAAACCGCACCTGTTCTTCAGTCTCAACATACTGTCTTATTTCAAACAAAAATCTGAGGCTGAGCTTGCAGTTTCAGCTGAACATATACACAGCAGTAGACTAAATTGACACTAAACTTTGCAAGAAAAGAATATATATATATATACAGTATATATATATACGTAGATATATATATCTATATATATATATATCTATATATATATGTATATATATATATATAGATATATATATATATATACTTCCGCTAATGGTGACAGTTGTTCAGACTGTCATCATTTACTTTCATGTTTACTTCCGCAAACACTGAGCAATTCTTCTCTTTTATGGCAGTTGGCAAAATACTGAGCACATTCTCTATGTGTGACATTATTGCGCCCTCTACTGGATATGTGGAACGATTCCAGGTCGTTTGCCGTTAGCACTGGAGAACACATACAGGTCACATATATTTGGAAGTGTGAACGGCCACTTCAAAAATATCCGATTTGACAACAAATGGGATATTGGGTCACTTCAGATTACTTTTCACATAAAGACCAAAAACATGTTTTTTAATTCTATAACAACAATCTTTTCCTTCCTTGCTCTGATTTTCCTCTCATGGTTTGTTTTTTTCTTTTTTTTTTCAAACTGATTCTGCTCAACTTTTAATGCCTCCCGATGTGACTCTTGTTTTTAGCCGTTCCTCTCCGTGCCATGATCATGGAGACCACAGCAGGTGACCCTCTGCATCTTGGTTTAATCACATTTTCCTTCATCATCATCACCACTCTTCCTCCACTTGCACGTGCACTCCTCTTGGAGAGGTGCATGTTTGTGTGTCTGTCCTCAGTAAACATTGCCTCACATGTTCTCAGGCTCACAGTATTGAAAGCTTTGTGAATCGAACTAAAACCTCCAAGTTTTAAACCTGTATTGTTCTGCAGACCTCATGTCTCTTCATTTTCCCTCCACATAAGGCGGGAAGCTACAAGTGAAAACAGCAAAAGTCTGAAAAAACTGAGGCGATGAAGGTTGAGGACACGTCTGTTGATTACATAGACAGTCTCGTGAAGTTTGCATTTCCACAACACGGCCTCCATGTTGCCGTGTCTCACACCATATTTTGGGGATACATTATTCTGAGCCTTGTAACTCTGTGGGCGTGTTGCAGAATCAAACCATGGATTAAGTTGTTAATAGAACATTTGTTGTTGTGATATGGAACATCATTCCAGTCAGTTTCTCCCACATTTAAATGTTTGATGTGTGAGTGGTGAGAAAACAGACACCAGTTTCTGCTCTAGATTTATATGTGAATATTGTTTTTGAACATTCTATTTACTGAACATTTTCAACCTCAGCACATACAATTTGCTAAAACCATTTAACCTTTTCGCATTCCCAGAGGCAGTGAAATATTGTCCCTAAAATCAGTGGCAGTTTCTAATATGAGTGACATGGGCAACTGCACAGAGCAGCATCTTTGGGGCAGGAGGTGCGGTTTGTGCTCAGATGAAAAATCAAGAGGCATAATTTCAGATTTTGTAAAACTTATCTTGTATCCAGAAATTTGACTGAAAACTTCCACACAACTGATTAGCACAGGTACCGAGTTTGATGGGTCTGTTAATGTCAAGAAAATGTCATCAGCATACAACAAAAGGTTGTAGTGTGTTCCCCTGAAAACTGTTCCCTGGATATTTGATGATTGCCAAACAGCAATTGTTAATGGCTGGATTCCTAAGGAAAACAACAAATAATGGCAACTCTTGAGCTCTTTGAAAGTATCTGAACATCCACCCTAGGGACGTTAATTGGACGATTAGAAGCACATAATTCTGGATGTTTTCCTTTTTTTTGGAATATCTATAATATGAGCTAAGTACACACATTTTGGGAGTTCCCCTTCTTCAAAAAACTTGTCAAACACATCTTGTCATAGTTTAATTTAACTTTTTATCTTTTTCTAAAACTATACACAGAATCCATCAGCCCCTGGGCTTTTATCTGATTGGAGAGAGGAGATTTCACAGAAATCGATGAAAGTATTTTAACATCTTTCGGTTAGAAAGACCTCTAACAGAGAAGTATTTTAGCAGTTTAGCTCGTTCATCTGTAAACTCAGACTTTCCTCTCTCCCTGAAGGATAAGCCCTTTTTTGAGACAATGTTTTGCTTGCTTATCTTCTACTGGATCTATGGACGTTTGGATGATTTCTGCACATTGCAAGGCAGTTCATATTACTGATGAAGTGTGCGTGACCTACGGCGGCCAGCAGGGGGCCCCGAAGAGCATTTTTTCTTTTTGTTTTGTCCATAAAATAATGATTTCTTCATACATTATCAAATATATATATATATATATTATTGTAAAAACAAATCACTTCATAATGAAATTGTGTGTTTTTGATATTATAATGACATAGAAATCATTACTAAAAAAAAAACAGTTCCACTGAGGGGGCATCTTCTTGTATGTGTCCTTTGGTATTTTGATGATTTGTCTTTGGTGGTGAACTTCAAACCTGGGGTTAGAACACCTCCTCACCATCACCCTAATCTTTAGTTTCCTCCACAGATTTTTGGAGTCCTCATCTGACTCCAAAACTGGAATCAAATGGTGACACCCTGGGAAATATGCTCTTATCAGCTTGTAAAATTTAAGTGCCTTCTGCTTGGGTGTGGCTTTTGTCAGTTCCTCCTCATTCAACTCCTCATTTGGAGACAAATGGAGATTTGTCTCCATTTGTAGATCCTGCGGGATCCTCCTCGCTTTTTGGAACAAGTTGGGCCAACATAGGTATTACGTGCAAACGATTTGATTGGCAGTAGACTGCATTTGTTGATTGGTCATTGGATTTACATCACAGTATGAGTGAAAGCGATATTTGCAAACTCCTCAAACATCAATATCTCAACCACTATTTTCAATCCGTAGTATTTGGCAAGATGACTGCAAATTGATAATTCCAGGGTCAAACCTTGAGGTCCAAACCTTTCTATCAAATGTGGCAAAAGAGCCCACACAGCATCAACTGGACAGAGCAACCCTACGCCCTCACAGCTTGCTCATGTTCCCACATTCAGACTTATTCATGCCCTCTAACAGGAACACACTGCCAGTGGAGATGCATCCATCTTGACTAAAAGTGAACCAGATATTAACTGGATAGAGTGAGACTTGACAATGGAGAAGGTTCTTTGAGATATTAAAGAAAATAACTTACTCTATTACAGGGGTCTCAAACTCCAGTCCTCGAGGGCCGCAGACCTACAGTTTTCAGATGTGCCACAGGTACAAAACACTGGAATGAAATGGCTTAATTACCTCCTCCTTGTGTAGATCAGTTCTCCAGAGCCTTGCTAATGACCTAATTATTCTATTCAGGTGTGGTGCAGCAGAGGCACATCTTAAGGTTGTGGCCCTCGAGGACTGGAGTTTGAGACCCCTGCTCTATTAGTTTTGGTGTCTGTGGCCTCATCACCAAATGTTAATATGTTTTCATTTGTGAAAAATTTCCTGTTCCGCTTTAGCTTTCTGGTCAGCTTCATGGTGGACGCCAGAGGTGGAGCCATGCGTGGTTGCCGACATAATGGCCTCCGCATCATCATTCCACCCAAGAAATGCAGCGCCCCAACAAGGGTCACCTGTCGACTGGTGAAACGGCACCGTCTGGCCACCATGCCCCCTATGGTGGAAGGCGAGGGTCTGGCCAGCAGGCTCATTGAAGTGGGGCCATCTGGAGCCCAGTTTCTTGGGTAAGGCTACAGGTGGAGACTTAAAGTAGACACAGACTATTGGAAGAGTTATGCCAGCAGACACATATAGTAATTCTACAGAAATATGTAATAACATGTTTGTCAGTCTTGGAAGCACACTTAGACAAGAAGTGCTCTTCATTTAAAGTGCATATTTCACTTTAAATGCATGTTGAAGCCTTTGTGTCATAACAGGTCTAAAATTATTTTTTTTTGCAAAAATGGCCCATATTTCAAAATATAAGGTATTAGTACCTACTCTACCTAGTGACCACTGTTAATGACATAGATGGAGGAGAACGTTCCGGACTGTGCAGCTAAACACATTGAATAAGACCTGGAGGAGGTGATTAATCCTGAGCATTAAATCAGCTACATGTTTAAGATTGAAGGCTCACAGCCAGAAGTTAGAACTGTTGACAGGACCGTAAACAGAGATCATATAAATTGTAGAAGAGCAGATATTGGAATGGAAAACAACATGCACACAAACCAGGGTTGCCACCTTTCAGATATGAAAATAAGTGACGCTCACCACAGTGGGCTGCCCACAGAAGTGGTACACTTAATTTTATGGCTGGTTTTTTTTCTTGTAAAAACAAAAACTCAGTAGTGCAATCATTACAAATATGGATTAGAGTGCCCAAAAATTGCACTCCAATCAGATTAGTATAATTTCAACCTGTTAAGTGGAAGTAGCTTAAGCTTCAAATCAGCAAATATAAAAAGTACTTGGTAAAAAGTTAAATAGTCAAGTACTGAATAACTGATCATAACACCCGATTTAATATTTTAAATTCATGTCAAACAGCCTAATGTAAGTTCTGTGCAAATTCTGGTATTATAAATAATAATACCAAAATATTTCGAAGGAGTTGGGCTCAGAGGCTGGTTCTAGACCACATTTACTACTGGGGTTGGGGTAGTCAGTGTTTTTTCATAGGGGCAATTAAAAAAGAATTAAATAAAAAAACAGGGCAATATTGTATAAATGAACCAAAGAGCCTCTGAGCTGCAGGTCTATGTCTGGTGCAGTTTTGTTAGTATGTTTTTTCTTCATTCTTGTAGCTTGATAGGAAGTCAGGTTATCCAAACTGGCAACCCACATAAATAAAAGTGAAATGATATTGACCACCAAACACTATCATTGTTTCACACTATCAAAAAACCCCAAGAAACGTTTTAATGTAGGACAAATAAACATTTTCTCTTCACAATATTTATTTATTTACTGTTAATCTATTAGTATAATTTGTTCCTTAAATTGCCATTTATATTATTTTGGCTATCATACTATTATATGAGAAAATCTATCATCCAAAATGAACATCCAAGTAAATAATCAAACCATAATAGTCTACTAAAAGCACAATAAAAACTTAATCAATCATATCAAAATGTTCTGTGCCATATCAGCCTCAGGAGATGATTGAGGGATGAAGAGACTCTGATGTCTGGTTCTTTAGGTTCTGGCGGGTCTGCAGTGTTCCTCTCCTGATCCATTCTGTCTTTTGTCGTACAGTAGCACACTGCGCCACTGAATATTGCCGATACATTGTAAATTATTTTTTTAATGCCTGTTTTCATCCTCACTGAACTTGCTGAGCCTGGGATGGGCGTCTTCCCACTCACATCTGTACTTTTGCAAGAGTTTTTGCTGTTAAGGTCATGGTGGAGTACAGTTTAAAAAGACGCGGGTTGATAGCAGCTCACTTTGGCTGTGTAGTGTTCGTCTCTAAGCAACCATACCAACAGTGTTGGACCGCAGTGTTCTGGAGGGCCTTTTGTACATACAATTAGAGTCAAAAATATTCATATTCCAGGAAATTTGAATAACTCTCTCCAACCACCTTCTTCCAGGTCAAAGCTCCGACTCTGGTTTGTCTCTTCTCCCCATCGTTGTCTTTCTTCCCCTTGCTGCTTCTGCTGTGTTATGGTGGTACTGCAGTGGATTTCAGCCTGATTTTGTAATTTCTTCTGGATCCCATCTAATACTTATTTGGGTTGCTTTTGTTGTAAGCCTCCTCACAGAAGTATGCACTGCAGATTGCCATGTTAGCTGACATACTATTGGTAGTGAAATCTTGACTTCCCAGCTGGACAAATCTCACGCAGAGCTAAAATAATTTTTTTTCTGTTGTTTTTTTCCACCGCCACACCCAGACCAGTTGCAGCCTGATCAACCACACATACGTTTTAATCACACCTGAGCAAACAAAACCTCCGCAATCAGCAATCAGCTCAGCAATCAGACAGCAGGGCTCCGTTCTCCTCCAGTTACATCATGCAAACCACACGATTTTTCTAGAAGCAGAGCTTTTTTGGTGATTCAATACTTTAAAACTTTCGCTAGCTAGTTACAGGCCAAATACAGCAACCATATTTACAATTTGACCTTAGAAAATACTTTTCTACCATTTAAAAGAACCTTAAATATGCACATTAAGATGCATTAGCAGTGTGAGAAAGGTGGGGGGGACCTTCTGTATTCTTGATTGCTCGACTTACAATTTGCTGCCCTCTTTCTTTCAGACTGATTTTCCCCAGCTTCTGCCTAACTTCAGCTGTTTATGTATCTGTTCTTGCTTCCTGCCAGTGCCAGGGTCTGCCAGTCTTTGCTCTCCAGCATGCCCAGTTTGATTTCATAACAGCTCCTGTCTAACTACTTTTAACTGTTAATCCTTAATCTTAACGATGGCTTTTCTTATGAATTCCACCTACAGAAATGCACCACGATTGGTTTTATATGTGGCTGGTTATGTCCTCCAGTGGTAAAATGTGGGAATATGTCAAAATATACTGTAAGTTACAATATTAGGCTATCCAATGGACAATTAGCCTTTATGTGCAGACAAGCTGGAAGTTCCCTAGCACAGTTATGATATTCTAATTAACGTTTTATTATATTTATGGTTATACAGCACCGTCCTGGTAATAATATGTTAAAGGTCTGAGAATTTATTTCATTAGAAATAAATGGAAAATCTTTCCAATTTTCAAGTGTCTAAGATAAACAGACCTCTGTGTCACACCCCAGGATAACATGGATACTATTTAGGTTCCTTGGAACACAAATCAATGCAATCATGCTTTAGTTATTAAATCACTGCTGCAACATATCAACAACTATACTGTGCTGTTTGTAAAGTTTCACATCAAAACTTAACAGCAATTATTTGAGTTACTTAGCCTATCATAAGGGGAAAAAATGGGGGTTGGGGAATATAAATACCACAGTGTTCATCTGGACTGGACTGGAGTGGAGAGTCCAGTCCAGGACTGGACTGGAGACACAACAGTGAAGAATCTATAAGAAGGAACAGAGCAGAATGGACTTCTTGAGGAAGCTAAGATCCTTCAAGGTTTGCAGCAAGATACTGCAGATCTTCTATCAGTCTGTTGTTGAGAGCTTCATCTCTTCTGCCATCATCTGTTAGGGCAGCAGCATCAGAACCAGGGACCTCAAAAGGCTCAACAGCCTTATAAAGAAGGCTGGTTCTGTTCTGGTTCTGTTCTGGGGACGATTGTGGAACCTCTGCAGATGATGATGCAAAGAAGGATTCTTCATAAAAGCTAGAAAATTATGGGCAATCCTGAAAATGCTCTTCATATGACTGTCTTGAGAGAACAGAGTCTTTAGTCAGAGGCTTCTTCAGATTTCCTGCAATACAGACATCTACAGTAGATTTTTCCTGGTAACAAAACTCTTTGAAGAACAACAACATTTAAATTCCTTTCAGAATCAGTAAAGTATTTTTGAATCTGAATTGAGTTGAATTGATTTTTCAGAGCTATACAGTATTTTCACAGTGTCATTCATTCATTTATAGATATCACATTTTCTAACTAAATATTTCCTAAGTAAACAAAATAATTTACTTCAAGCTAACTATTTACCTTATAAAAAATTTTAGTTAGCAAGGTAATATTTAGTTTGAAACAAAATATTTAGTTTGCAGTTAAATGTTTAATTCCAAAGTGAATATTTAGTTTGAAGCCTAATATTTAGTTTGCAAGCAATATTTTTATAGACTCGAACTAAATTTTGGCTTGCTAGCTGAATATTTGGTTAGCAGGCTAAATATTCAGCTTAAGGCTAACTACATGTTTACCTTGCAAAGAAAAATTGCCTTGCTAAATATTTAGATTAGTTAGCCAGCTAAACATTTAGCCCCCAAATCTTTGGTTATTTTGTCCGTCATGAGGGAGAAAAATAGCGGTTCATTTGTCAAAGTCATATTTTCACCATGTTATACATTTATTTATGAGAGTTTAAACTAAATATGTAATTAGTAAGCTAAGCTTCTAAATATTCAGTTTAAAGTTAAACATTTAGTAGCAAGTTAAATATTATTTTGCTAACTACAAATTTTGTTATAATGTAAATAGTTGACTTGGAGCAAAATATTTTGACTTTGAAAATTCAACCCCTGTTCTTCCCCTTATGATTGGCTAAAAAACTCAAATGATTGCCATTCAGTCTGCGCAACTTTACAAACGGCATACCATAAAAAACACCCATAATATAGTATTTTCCAAACTGAAATCTGGTTGATTATGCTATTGCAGTAAGAAGTCCAGATTTGAATGTTTTTTGTGCAGGATGCTGTAACCTTCAATAGTCTTTTTAAATGATGTGTCTTTGTATTTCTTTCTTTCTTTTTTTGAGAGAACAATCACATGCTTACAAAACAATTAGATTTTCCATTCAACCAAAACATTGTGTGCTTTCTCCTCCACTCTGCTGCGGATGGATGCTTGGCGTATCACACAGTAAACTCCACCTCCCCACAGCCCCTCCACCTTTAAATGAGGGAGAGAGTTTGGTTAGCAGAATCCTCCAGCTTGGTCCACCGGGGACTAAATTTCTTGGGTAGGGTGATAAGGCTTTATAAAGCATAGAATATTGCAAGGGAAACAATCTATGGATGCCAACCTCAGTTTCTGCCTTTCACTTCATATATTATTTCTGCATGTTTTTTCATATTTTGTAACCCCTTCCCTTAATGTCTGGGACCTCACTTTATGTGTTGCACTTCTGTCTGTTGCTTTGCCTTACCCTCTTTATGCTTTATTCTTTAGTTTTTTCATAGAAACTGTTCTTGTCACTTGTAATCCCCACCACATTGGACAAAAAAGTCAGGTACCCAGAATGATTGGTTGATGTTAACATGATTTGGTATGAGTGGCATATAGAAGGCTGTGATGGGCCAACCACAGTTTGATGGACATGCACACCTTGCATATGTATAGAACAGATCTGAGCAACCAGAACGACATTAGAGAGCATAACAGTGACCAAAGAGCAAAATATTCTGTCTGAAAAACATCTAACCAACGAGGTCACCCTGTCTTTTCTCAGTCAAACTTGTATTAGGACAGTTCCAGCAGATGTTTGTCAACATGCCATTGGAGAAAACTCTTTTTACTCTGATATGCTTGTTCTACCACCCTTTATATTGGCAGTACAATAAAATAGGTTGTATTTATAAACTTTTTTTTAAAGTATTGTAACCACTGCAGTCACATGACCCTCAGTCAGTTTCACTGCATTTTTGCCATTCTGTCTGGGTACTTAGCTTTTTGTCACTAAGTATACAGCTCTCTTTATCAGTTTGTGAAATTGAAATGGTTGTTTGGCCATAGTAAGCTGACTGTAGTGTTGTTTTGCTGCTCTTTAGCGCTAAGCTACAAACTAGAAATTCTGGCAAATAATTCTTAGTAGTTGGTCGGTGAACAACACTGTTGAAATTTACATCATTAAATGTTTTGCTGCATCTTTTACTGAGTCAGCATGATCCATACAGTTTACAGTAGGAATGCATTGTATTTAATGACGGATTCCTTGATGTATTCATCAGCAACAGTGTCAATTTAAAAAGTAGGATTGCCAGGCCAAAGAACCATTTCACATGAAAATGAGCTCTTGCATTTTTAGTTTTATATTTGTGGCCTTTTCTTTCTACATGCTGATGGAATATTTTACTTTTGTATATATTTGATGGACAGTGAAGTATCTTAACTGATCTTATTTCAGTTATATAAATGCTAATGTGTAAGAAGTACTTCAGCTAATATCGTAATAATATTCAGCTATTAAATATCTGCTTTGCATTCCAATAGAATTCATAAACAGTGACTTCAGGCCTATCAACAAATCTCAGTGTAACCTTTGCACTTTGCTCAGTAGTTTAGCACTAGTTTGACACTAATTTGGACATGTCAAAGAATTCTATAACAAATTTTACCCCTGCTCTGAGATTTCATGTATGTTGCACATATTTACCACTGCAATGGAATTTATGCAGTTTACTCTCAAATGTTTCAGCAATGAACCCATTCCACTAGTCAGTCACTCTGTCTGCACTGATAAAACTTCAGTTACCTCAGCCTCACTGAGGCCAAGGCACCAAACAATTGCTGGCACAACGTTATCTTCCATCAGACCATAATCTGAGTGATATACTTTATCTTCCCTCATTTCCTCTAGTCCTGTGATTGTTGAAATCCCCCACTTTGCCTCACTCCGAGGGAAGGAGCGGGAGTTGGTGATCCTCAGAAGTGAGGCAGGAGAAAGCTGGAAGGAGCATCAGTGTGAATACACACCAGAGGAACTCAATCGGATTCTAAATGGCATGGATGAGGGTCAGTGTCTGGGTGCTAGTGGCCCGAAACAAGCCTGAACAAAAATACAACTTAATCATACATATGGGGAGTTGTTTGTGAAGGTAGAATAATCTGGGTTTTTTAGCCTGTCGTAAGAAAATGAAATGGGGGTTCATTTTATTAAATCATAATTACACCATGCTATTCATTAATTTATCAATTTCACAATTTCAAACAAAATATTTAATTAAATTATTTACTTTACAAACTAAATAGATCTTAGGTTTGTATATATTTAATTTACAAACTAAATACTGGTTAACTAAAACTAAATATTTAGTTAACAAGCTAAATATTTAGCTCCAAACTAAATGTTTAGTTACACTAATTATTTAGCCTTAATTTAAATATTCAGTTAACATACTAAATATTTAGTTTGAAGATAAATATTTAGCTGTTAGCTAAATGTTGACCTGTAAAGCTGGTCAAATCATGGCTGCCATTAGTGAACGTCTGTGTGCCCAACAAAAGGGCTCATCCTCTGTTTTAAGCTGAAATGTTGGATATGATGAGAGGAGAAACAATGGAGACGCGACATGAGCAACAATGGAAGTGAATCAGTCACCAGCAGAAGTTTATGCAGAGGGTTAGGGTTAAATAAAATAAAAGACCCAGCTTTTATTTTGGTACTTCTGCTTATCGCCAAGTGACTTTGCATAATAGCTAAATATTTAAATGTGTGCTAAATATTTTGGTTGAAACTAAGGAAGCTTTAAACTAAATATTTAGCTTGAGGTTAAATACACTAGAGTTCAAAACAAAATATACAAAATATTGAATTAAAAACAAAATTTATAGTCAAGAATATTTAAACACATTTAATTCCAAAATAAATACTAGTTTGAAACTAATCATTTAGCTTGCTGACTAAATATTTAATTCAATATGTTGTTTAAAATTGTGACATTTATGAATGAATGAATAATATAGTATGACTTTGAAAAATAAACTCCCATTGTTTTCTGTTATAATAGGCTAAATAATCTAAATTATTGCTGCTCATTTTTAAGGGTTTAACTTTGCAAGCAGCACCTCGTACATGGAAGTCCTGACATTTGTCCTGTTTCACCTCCTGCCTTTAGAACTGGACCCACCAGAGGAGCTGGAAAGGAAACGCCTTTGCAGAATTATTACAAGAGACTTCCCCCAATATTTTGCAGTGGTGTCACGCATCAAGCAGGATAATAATTTGATTGGTCCTGAAGGAGGTATCCTAAGCAGTACTGTTGTGCCTCAAGTCCAGGCAGTTTTTCCAGAGGGGGCGCTCACCAAGAGGATTAGAGTTGGACTTCAGGTAACTCATTGAACCTGCAGTCACACTTTGATACCAAACCACCTGGTTTTGTTCATTTTTTGTCATCGTCTTTTACAGGCTCAGCCAGTGAATACAAGTGTAGTGAGAAAGATCCTTGGAAACAAGGCCTCCTTCAGTCCCATTGTCACCCTGGAGCCTCGCAGGAGAAAGTTCCATAAACCCATTACCATGACCATCCCTGTCCCCAAGAGCAACTCTGACCCAATTCTTAATGGTTTTGGAGGGGACACGCCCACATTACGACTTCTCTGTAGCATAACTGGTCAGAAAATGCTCATGCATACTTTTACAAATCTAAGCGGTGCTTGTTAAGACCCTTTCTTACTCTAAGCAAATAATTTTGTGTCAATGTTCAGGAGGAACAACGCCTGCACAGTGGGAGGACATAACAGGAACAACACCATTAACATTTATTAATGACTGTGTCTCCTTCACCACCAACGTTTCTGCAAGGTAAGAATGTTGAGTCCTGCCTATGACAAATTATTTGTTGAATTCTGGGTGACTGAGCCATGTAGATTTCTGCTGCTTCTTATTTCAAGGTTCTGGCTGATAGACTGTCAACAAGTCCAGGAATCTGTCAACTTCTCCACTCAAGTGTATCGAGAGATCATCTGCGTTCCCTACATGGCCAAGTTTGTGATCTTTGCCAAGACCCATGACCCAATTGAGGCCCGGTTACGCTGTTTTTGCATGACTGATGACAAGATTGATAAAACACTGGAGCAGCAGGAGAACTTCACTGAGGTGGCTCGGAGCCGGGATGTAGAGGTGAGATCGAAGGTTGGACCCCGAATTGATCAAAGCCTCATACTGTGGGAAGCCATTACAGACTACTGAGAAAATAAATATAGTTTATTTATTTAGTTTTTGTTACATATTTGCTATGCTTTTTTATAGCCTCGACACCACCAGTAACAAATACATTTTTTTTCTTTTTATTTAAATTGACTTGTGAGAGGGTTTATAAGAAAGAAGGGCTGGAATGAATCCATGGTCCCTGGTCCACCACAAGTCATCCTTGGCACCTTCACATAGGCAGTAGATAAGTAGAATGCAATAAAGAGCTGTATCCTGTCATCTTTCTATAATAATAGCTTTTTTGTCAAAAGTGATTTTGGATATAAAAACTACCAGCCCCTTTTTCACTGTCAAAGGATAACAAGTGCAAAACAAAACGACTTTTGGCAAAAAATGACAGACCATTTATTTTAGGAAGGTGATGATTTGGTGGGCTATTTACATACTCTACTGACTAATTTTGTCAGGTACTGGAAGGGAAACCTATATATGCAGACTGTTTTGGAAACCTGGTTCCGCTCACCAAAAGTGGCCAACATCATCTGTTCAGCTTCTATGCCTTTAAGGAGAACAGGCTAGCACTCTTCATCAAAGTAAGAATGGTTCCTTGCTACATTACAGCAGAACATAAAGCTGTGTTTTATTCTGTCATTTACATGTTCTAGTACATATTAAAGCATAAGCCAGTTCTGTGATCTGCCTGCTTATGTAGATCCGAGACAACACCCAGGAGCCATGTGGTCGACTGTCATTCATGAAGGAACCTAGGAACTACAGGTCACTTCACCAAAATGCCATATGCAACCTCAATATCACGCTTCCATCTTATAGCAAAGTAAGAACTCTACAAAAATCTATTCTCCATCTATGCATTCCTGTGTTAAAACTGGCATCCAGTGAGCCAGTCTTATCAAATGTTTAGCTTTTAATAATGTTGGACTTGGTGGCAGTTTTTGCTAATAATATGGCCAAGGTTAAATTATTATTTGATATTCAATAGTGGTATGAAAACACAAATGACAACGATGACCTGAATAAATGTAGAACAGAAAAATGTTATCCATATCAACCTGGTTCTTTGTAAAAACATAAATCTTTGGTTAGATAATCAATAAATTATAGATTAATAAATAATCAATTATCTGTAAATGAGCAGATTTCCTTTTGGTTCAGTTTCACTTGCCACACCCCCCCTCTGAGTCATATCTGCCCTGTAGAATCAGCAGAACCTGCATGACAGCATGACATGAGCTAAAACATTTGAAATGCCAACAAATGCTCCATTGCAGGAAACCCAGGAACCAGTGACATCTATCAGCCCAAAAGGGAGTAAAGATGGGAATCATTATCCACATATACAAAATGCATGCAACAGAGTGGCACAGTTACTCCAAAATAACATTGACTCATCTAAGAGATGACAGAGAAGCATTGACAATGTCAACATGTCTTGTCACAACAAGACAGGGAGGCTGGATAGACTGACTGAGACTCCAGAGGAAAATAGCTGGGGGGGCACCGGCTTGTTGGGTGGGGGGGTAAACCAGCCTTTTCTTTAATATAAATACATGAACAAACCTTTATGTAACCTTTCAAATAAAATTGTCATGTTTATTAATATAAAATAAAGGGTAAAGATGTAAACAGTGACTTGTATAAAATGTTGAGTAACTATGTTCAAATTTTCATAAACATTAGTTTATATGTTGCAGAAATCTAATGTTTCCAATCTCTGAAGTTTATTTCTCTATATACAAAATCAATCTACTTAAGAGCAGCAATAATAATATTACTCAAGTAAAAGAAAAAAAGTACAATGCCGTAAAACTACTCATATACAGTAAGTACCACAAAGTTACTCACGTTAATGTAACCAGTTGTCATGGATTAGTCATCATTTAGCTAACATTATCTGCATTCAAAAGCATTACTCAACTCACTCAGTTAGTTTGTGAAAAAACTGTGCAAAGTCCTTTGCCTTTGCTGCCATGATTCTCACACATCCATTTCTGCACAGCAGCAGTTCTCCATCGCTGCTGCACAGCTGTAAAACCGGAGCGAGCATCTTAGGGGTCATGTTACATTTAAAGGCGGCTCAGAAAAACTTATGACATGTTAACAATGGATTAAACAGATGTAACAGCTGAAAAATGTCTGGGGAACATTCCCACATTTCCCCGAGAAGTGTGAGAACCCCTGCTGTATCAAAACGAGATAGGAATAACAGAAAGTTGGCCACTCTGAGGGAAAAATAAAAAAACTGCTTCCAGGCCAGGGGGGCACAGCAGACTATTTCCTAACCTAAAACTAACACAGAATTTCAAAAGCAGATCATCAAGCTGACAATCAAACACGGTGGTGGTGGAGTGATTGCCTGAGATGCTTTGTTGATTCAGCAAAAGAGAAAGTCCAACAAACCGCTCAAGACCTTTAGCTTAATCAAAGTTGAATTATGCAGCAGAACAATGATCCAAACCAAACCAGCAGGTCTCCTTCTGAATGGCATCAATAAACAAAAGGAAAGTTTTGGATTGGACTTTTTCTCCTTAAAAAATGAAATCATAATTTAAAACCTGTTTTTTGTGTTTGACATAAAAAACATTTAAGTAATGCCAAAGCAGAAGAAATCTGTAAGGGGTAAATGGTTTGTATGGCACTATATGTAAATTTGAACATATCAAGTGGCAAACAATCATTGCCACAACAACCATTGCCAGCATTATTATATTACTGTTGCACCAGGCAACGCCATCTCCAGGTATGAAGACGGAGGGTTGTGAAAGTAATGGTGTGTTTGTAGTGCGGCTTTTCAGGTGTAATCCAGAGTCCAGACTTTAACTAGATAGTGTTTGTCTCCATGTCTGTCAGTTGAAGTTTGACAGATGTGATAGGCTGTGTTTGTTACTACATTGAGAATTTATTTCCACCTGTCTTTACTGTTCCTGTGTTTATATCTGCACTCCCTTCTGCTTCCTGCTACTTTTTGCTCTCATAAGGACTCAGATTCAGACCAAGAGCATGAGGAACAGGTAAAAGCAGCCACTGCTTCCTCTTCCCCTTTCTTCCCAGCTGATCATCCGGTTCACTGCCTAACCATTAGCACTAAATGGGTTTTTGCAATGTCCTAGCTTGTTTATGACATAGTTGATAAGATTAGAATTTCTTTAAGATACATTAATGAATGTGATGTACAGTATCTGTTGAGTGTAGTTTTTACTAAGTAGTTGTGTTGGTGATTTTTATACAGCCATGGTCATCTAAGCTAACTAACTGTAAGCCATTCTATGTGTTCTCTTTCAGACCGGCAGAACCTTTGAGAAATGTAAGCTATTCTTTTCATTTCTTCTATTCTTAAAGAAATTCTGGACACAAAACACATTTTGATGTGTAATGTCTAATTTAATCTCATTATTCTAACAAAAGCAATGATGTGAGGAATATATCCAATGTACATAAAAATAACTAAAAACATACATCCAGGCTGCTCTCATAATTCAAGCCTTATGAGCTCTACATCATCTCCATGTTGTTGTTCTGTTTCTCCTGAGGCTTAGCTACTTCTCTTGCCTTTTCTTTTAGTTTCACCTTTACGATTGTCATTCATTTAACAATTTAACCTTCAGAGTTCAAAATTGGGGGAAATAAAAGAGAAGATAAAAACGTATTTGTGATGGTATTTGTTCTTATGCAGGTCTAACAAAATATTCCCTCTGCAACATTTGTAAATTAGAAAAAGGGTCCATGTGCATCTTGTTTTGTATAATTGTTTTAATAAGTTCAATATGGATAGTTAAAATTCTCCCAAAAACAATTTATGCTTTTAATGTAGTGCTTGCTGTAGCTTCTGGTATTGTGGTAAATCAATCAGCAGTTCTCCACCTAACCACCTCCCAAGCCTTGCCATCCAACACTAAAACCTTTAAGTATTTAGAATAAAGCTCAAACCATAACTCATGTTACACATGAAGCATACTTAATGCACAGGAATTACATAGTGCTGCATGCATGTGCACATATTGACAGATGGCGGGTTTTTCTAAACGAACCACAAGCAAAATTTTTTGTTCACTCCATTTACACTCTTCCATGTCCTCACCCTTAGCACTTCCCTTTGCTTTGCATGGAAATAACTTGCCTAACATTACTTTGTGTGTTTCTGTGTGTGTGTATGAATGTTTATTTCTATATCATTACCGAGAACTCATTTCTTAAGTTAGGTTTTTGTCTTTTTATTTAGAAGTCGCTCATTAATGTATTTTCTCATGATTTTTTAAACATTGTTGCAGATTTTTAAATTCCTAAAGGATCAAGCATGTTTTAAGAACACATTGGTGCAGTTCATAGCTGTTTTAAAGTGCTTTATAAATAAATTAACATTGACAATCATTATCAGTAGCATTTCACTGGCTTTCTTCAGCTGTCAATTGTTTTCTTTTTTTTAAAGCCATTTTGTCCATCATTACATGACATATGTCCTACTTCTGAGCAATCTTGAGATCCTTCAGCGTCATTATGTCTTGCGTTGTCCATTTTTATCTTGTACATATTGACTTCTAGGCTCTTCCTTATACTTGGCATATTTTGTTTTGCTTAATGGTCTGGTCTTGCGAGTGTGGGTGTGAGAGCTTAAGCAAGTTATTTCCTGCTCATATTATTTCTCATTGTTTTTTTTTGTTTGTTTTGTTTTTGTTGGAATTAGCTCAATCATAATTTCCTGAAACATGAGAAAGTATAAGCCTAATTCCTCTGATGCCTACTGTAGAAACCATTGTGAATATTATGTCCTATGATCCCTGCTGCCTGTTCCAATCTTATCCTGACCACCTTCTCCAATGTTTGTCTCCTTTCATTTGAATTTTTGCTTTTCTTTACTCCTTACTTGTTCTTCTTCCAAATGGAAGATGAAGAGACGGAGACTTCAGTCCTGAAATCTGAGCTGATTCGAGAACCAGATCTTCTGTCCGACGTGTCAGAGATGAAACAGGATTTGATCAAAATGACTGCCATCTTGACCGCAGACTCGACAGAGAAATCCCCTTCCTTAGGAAGGTGTGGTCTGGAGAAGGGGACAGACGAAGTTTCTGGAGAACCTTTAGAAATAATGGAAAAGGACCTGGAGAAAGTCAAGGAGGACCTTGAGAAAGTCAGTGAGATACTGAGAAGTGGAACATATGAGGGTGAGGTGGGAGAGGAGGCAGCTAATGCAACAAGAATAGCTGAAGAGTGGGTACTCCTCTCAGACTCTGAAATAGAAGAGGCAAAAAAAATGGCTGCCCTAGGAGTTCAGGAGCCCATTTTGCGTGACAGTAAGGCTAAGAGAGGGGCTCCTAGACCAAAAGCTATCAAGAGCAGTGGTGACCTTAAAGAATACCTCCTGGATGCACCAGTGAGTGCCAAAGTAAAGACTAAAAAAGAGACAGGTGTCCAAGAAAAATTCACTGATGTACTACGGAAAAGTGCAAAACCGTCAACTCAAGTCAAATCCCATGAAAGAAGCATAATTGGTGATGTTAAAAAAACAGTTAGAAGGAAGGGCAAAGATCAGGAGCAGGCAGAGGGATCAACAGAGGCAGGAGCTCTTCTTAGTGTACCAACAGCTCCCACTCCTGCATCACCTGTGTCCCCAGTGATTGAAGAAACCCCTATAGGGTCAATAAAGGACAAAGTCAAAGCCTTACAACAAAAAGTTGAGGCTGAACAAAAGAGCAAAAAAGCCACTGGAAGCAAACCCTCACATTTGCCTGTTATAAGTAAATCGTCATCAAAAGCCAAAGAATCATCTAAATCCAAACTTCCTAAATCCCCAAAAGCTGAATCAGAAAAGCTTGAGGAAACAATGTCAGTTAAAGAACTGATGCAAGCATTCCAAACAGGACAGGATCCCTCAAAGAGAAAGTCGGGGTTATTTGAGGTTAAAACAGCTACATCAAGATCAGAGAAAGCCACACCATCTCAATCTGTTCAGTCAAAATCTATGACGAAAGCAATGACCTCACATGCCTCACAAGGTCAAGAAGTATTGTTGGATCCCCAAAATGCCAAAAAACAGACCACTTTGCAGGAAATATATAAAGAAATCAAATCTAGCACTCACTCAGAACTATCTGAAACACTAGACTTTGGAAATGGTGGCATTGATGATAGCTCTGACAACTGTAAACATGAGGGTGTGGCCAAATCACTAAGTGGCAGTTCTGGAGATCACCTTAACTCAGAGGACAGTTACAAACATGAGGGACTGACCAGTTCAGGCACAACCCCTGAGAGACTGTCTGGACTACAGTCAACTACAACATTGTCATCAACTTCCACAAAAGTTAAAGACCTTACAGACAAGGACAAGTCTGGAGACTCTGGTGTAGGGACTTCTGGTGACCAGGTATCTGCAGAATTGACACTCTGTGTCTCTTCCAGCGAGGCTGCAGATGACCACACAACAAGTGAGTCAATGTCTGTTAGGAGGGCTGAATTTAAGCCAACTAGACCTCAAAACCTTATTAAGAGAGTTTCAGAAACTGTAGAAACATTTCTTAGTGATGACGATAGCCCTGATGATCAGATAGCATTGCCATTAGTTGGTTCTCCAGTCTCTAGATCCCTATGTAAGTATGATGAAAGCTTTGACCTACCTTTAAAGCAAGAATCGGATGCCCTCAGTCCATTAGCTGATGACTCTTTGACAATAAGCCACAGAGACTCTCTAGAAGGTAGCCCTCTGATTGAAGAAAATTCTTCCCATAAATCCCCAGACTCTATTGAGCCCAGTCCAACCACAGAATCATCCCCTCGTGATTCCCTGGAGAGCAGTCCTGTACAGCAAAAAAGCCACCCATCGCTCCCACCAGTACTCAATGCTAATAAGTCATCTAACCACACATCACCCTCTAAGGCCAAAGACCTCCCCCAAGATGCTTTTCATGGTAGGCTGCTTGGAGACCCTGAAACTAGTGCTGATGATGACAGTTGTGAGCAGACATCTCAGATGACAAGTTCGGGTAAGAGTCTCCTCTCCCCTGATACACCTAGTTCTGAAGAGGTAAGTTATGAGGTAAACCCCAGGCTCCTTGATAACGCATTCCTGTGCATTTCATTCAAACCGGCTGCTATCCCTGAAGACCCAGCAGAGGATGATGCAACATACTATGAAGCTAAGAAAAAAATCACTCCAGAGGAGGAAATGTTTAAGATGGCTACCAAAATAAAAACATTTAATCAAATGGAACAAGAACCAAAGAGCAACAGGAGGTTTAGCAAAGATCTGTTTTTCTCAGGAGATGGCAAGACAGGGGATAACAGTTGTGAAACATTAAAGCCCAGCAGTGAAAAGCTTTCGCAAAGTGAATGTCGACTCAATAGACACACAGAAGATTCAAAATTAGCTCATTTTATTGGTCCAGATATTAAAGTACAACCTCCCTCTCCTTTTTCAGCAGGTGTGCATGATGGAACCCAGAGCAAAGAGGTCAAGAATACATCAGCCACTGTCACTTCCGAGGGATCTCATTCTGTCTCAGACCAGCATCATTCAAAATCCAATCTGAAAACTTCATGGGAAGAAGTCCCATCGTCTACTGAAGCTGTTAACCATGTTTGTAACACAACATCAGCAACTTCAAGCATTGAAAACAGGACAGATGAACAAAAACAGGAGAGTTTGAAAAGGTCAAGTGATAATGTAGATAATAGAGGTCATATGTTAGATGTTAGCAAGGTACAGACAGGTATGCAAAAACCAAATTGCAATGTAACAGATGAGGTGAAAGAGGATAGATGGGGTCATGCAGGAGCACCAAAAGCTGGCCTTTGTCCTGGAGTTGCTACAAGTCAAACAAAATATGAAGTCTTTATCTACAATGATGGTGAAGAAGAGAATGAGGCATCAAATCTTCCTAGAACTGAATCAAAAGGAGTAACTGCAAGAGTGGAGACTGAGTCATGGTCTGCCATGCGAGAAGATGATGTCACTTTTGCAGCCCGTGTAAAAGACGAAGAACAGAAGATCCTGAATCTGGTGATGGACCGTCAGTCTGTGCAAGCAACTCCAGACACCACACCTGGTAGAACACCAACAGAAGAGAGCACTCCTACCAGTGAGCCCAACCCTTTTCTTTTCCAGGAAGGGAAGCTCTTTGAAATGACACGGAGTGGTGCGATTGATATGACTAAGAGAAGCTATGAGGAGGAGGGGGGTGGCTTTGCTTTTTTTCAGATAGGTGACCAGTTTTTAGAGGAGCCTACCGTAAATGAGCCCAGGCAAGAAAATAGATCAGCTGGAGAATCAGCAATAGGTCTCAATTTAACACTGGAGCTTAAAATTGGGGAAGATGAAATATTAAAAGATGTTACTGATTCACAGCTTCAGTCCCTATCTGAGGGAGATCAGTTAGGCTGTAAAGCTGATACGTCCAAGTCTAAAATTCCTAAAATGGGCATTTCAGTGTCTACTAAAACTTCAAAGAAAGATCTGGTATGCCCTGAACCTTTTGAGACTAAAACAGAAAACATCATAAGTGAAGGATTATTAGATTTAGAAACAACTGAACAACCAATAACAAATGTACAGACTGCAGAAACTACTGTAACTAGATCGGTTTACTCTGAGCAAGGCCAAGAGTCCTCTGATTCCTCCCCAGAAGAGACAAAGTCAGTGGTAGAAGCCCACAAAACAACAGGCAAGCAGCCACTTAAAGGTGCTTCCCAAAATGGTAAGAAGATACAAAGCACAGCCAAAGCACAAGCTAGGTCTGTTCCTCAAAGTCGAGCAAAATCTATAATTCCCTCACCCTCTCATGTATCACCCCCCTTAACAGCTGTTAAAAAAGAGACCTACTTTACTTTAGACTCTAAATCCAGGATACCTATCAAGGCCAGCTCTGCCAAACCTGATTCTCATGCCAAACGTGTGGAATCCGCTCAAGAGAAAAAGCTTAAAGTTCCTGTAAAAAAGGGCACTAGGAGAAAATCTGAGACAGATGCAGGTCCTTCTGTGGATTTTAAAACTAACACACAATCTTCTAAAGCCAAAAGCTTCTGTGAGGGGGAGTCTACCAGATCACCTATTAAAAAGGTGCAGGATTGTCCCGTGAGTGTTGAGTCTACAAGATCTAAAGGTTTTCAGTCTAGGTTGCCAGTCCGTGGCAAAACTACTCACTCATCTCATTCAACAACAACCACTAAACCAAAAAGCAAACCACAGAAACAGTCTATTGAGTTCTTTGAAGAGATCAGTGATGAAGCAGCAAAAGTCGTGGCAAGGTTGGCACAGGCTGAGACAGATAAAGATGAAGAAGCTGTGACTGCTCTCTCAGATGATGAAAGCAGTCTTATTGATCCATCCATTATTGAAAGAGAACCCTTCCCAGATCTGCGGTTCCCACCCTCAGGAGACGTCTTTCCCATTAGACCACTGTGGGACGACCCTGTTGAGACACAGATGCAGCGAATTCCAGATGATAAAGTCCAAAGTCAAGGTATCCCCCAGTTACAGGGGCTATTCTCTATCTCTTCTACCTCATTAGTGCTCTAGCTGTAAAGGTGCTGCCTCTCTGTCTCTTGTAGTTTTGTCCCTTTGTAGCTGAAGATCCCTTGTTGCTGTGTTACTGGAGATCTATTGTCTATGTATTGCCATCTCTCTTTCCTTCTATGTATTTTGAACATCTCAAGACTGATCTAAAGGCTTTTCAAAACCACTGAAAATTATTTTACTTACTCATTAGAAAATTGAAAACAAAAATTAGGTTCATTTTTGAAAAGAAAAAAAAAGGATTTCTATAAAGCGCTTAGAAAGCCAAACTGGTAACTGGAATTACAAAAAGAAAGCCAGTGAATTCTTTTTAGATCATGTTTGTTAATGTAATTTATCTTGTGACCTTGACCGTTCATGAATGTCTGGTGGTGTTTGCAGTAGATCCACAGGATGAAGCAGAAAGAAATGAACAACGGTTGGCCATTATAGCTGATCACCTGGGCTTCAGTTGGACGGGTGAGTCACACTATGTAGCACACGTCAAGCTAAAACTTTCAAAATGTGTATTCTTTCTTATTAAAACAAAATCTGGATGTTTTGTTCTTGGAACCACAGATTGAATTTAACTTATCTTCTTCCCTGCCAACAGAGTTAGCACGAGAATTGGACTTCAGTGAGGAGAATATCAACATGATAAGAACTGAAAACCCAAACTCTCTGCAAGATCAAAGCCATGCCCTTCTGAACCTTTGGACTGTGACAGAAGGACACAGTGCCTCAGGTCAGTATTTCCAACATTGAGTTGAAACCAGATGAACTGTATAAAAAGGCACTTTGTCATTGTTTTGCTTGCAAAAATTCTAGCCCTAACCCTAAAATTTACATATAGTTACTTAGTCTTGCTCTACTCTCTCACTCTCTACTTCCTCTTCTGAGAGGGGAGATGTGCTACCAGCTCTCCATCTAACGGATGAAATGAGTTTCCTAAATCTGCTGGGATTTACCCTGTCCAGAACTGAAGTAAACTTTGTTTAAAGCTGGTGTCGAGAAAAGATTTGCCTGGTTTCTGACAACCTCCATTCAGATGCTCCACCCTTCTTCCCCCTGTGAATTAGCCAGACTGAGCAAACTGCAGCCAACTAGTTTCACAGGGCACACCTGTTAACGGTCGCTCTCTCTCTTTATTACAACTTGCACTTGTTACTAGGTTGGTTTTAGTGACTCGGGTGAGTCCCAAGGATGTTGTTTTACATATAGTTTTGGGCTAAAAGCAAACTATAAAATATTTTCCACCTTTTCTTCTCCAGAATCAAACATCATAGCTATTTTACAACCATCCAGAACTTTGAGGTGACTCATTAATTGAATGTCCACAACATCTTTTAGATTTTCTTTATACTAAATATTTTAATAGTAAGGCAATTTTGCACGGCTCAGTACAGATTAATTCAGTAGCAGAAAAAAATCAAATAAGTAAAATCAATCAGCCTATCTTTCGCTAATGCTGACACTGGCAACTAAAAACCAGTGTCTGTAAGGACATTGGGTGGGGACCCGGAAATTCAACCACACACAGGAGTTGCAAAGGAAAAAAAGTTTAATAACATTTTCAGATACTGGTTGCGGCTCAGGATGTGGTCATCCAACACAGCACTGAGAAGAGAGGAGAGAAGGCTGGTGATGCACTGATAGAGGGGTAACTTAGAAATGTTCAGCTTAACTGACCTGTAGTGCAATGGACGGGTGGAGCAGAGAACCCAGGAAGAGACTAAGACGATAATCAGGCAGAGGTCATACACAGGAGAGCAGAGAGAGCAAACTTAGCTTGAGGGGCAGGCAATAGTCGATGGTCATGAGGCAAAGCTTGGGTCAGGGTCCAGAAATCCAGAACAGTTGGGATCCGTGAAGGGCTTGGCCCCCCTGCCAATCCTTGGACAGAAAAGGGTCGAAGAAACACTGAAGGCTTTTAAGGAAATGCTGGATCTCTACTGGCTCGTGGCTGTCGATAATCTGGCAAGGAGGCAGAAGCTGAGAGGAGTTTAAGTAGGGCGGGGACCAGGTGGAACAGGTAAGCAATCAGCAGGGGTGGCAGGTGAACTGAATGAGTGTTTACGCACAGCATGGACAGGACAGAACATGAATCATGACAGTGTCAGCATTGGTCAAAGGCGAATTCTGACACAGAGTGGCCGTCAAAGACGTCCGTCTGCCTCGCCATACTCTGTCCGTCTTTAAGAGATGGACAGAGTATGGCGTTTTGAACCCCAGAGCTGGCCTGATGATGAATAAGGTGTTCCAGCAGGAGGACGGTGTTGATCGACGAAGGCAGGGATCTCTGTAGGTCTGATGACCTTTAGTCTCTGCATCGATGTTGAGGTCACACAGGACTTGGGTGCTGGCAGGAAGAGTACTGATTCAGAGCCGCAGCTCTTAGGTCTTAAGATGACTTGCTCATGTGTGTAGCATTCCTCAGCTTCTTGTCTTGTAGCCCTGAAGCTCCCTTCACCTTGTCTCACGATCTTTCTGATGATGTAAACGAGCTGACCTCATGGAAGGAAGGCACCGGTTCTTCGTCTTTGCCTTTGTCTTTGCCTTTATCTTCATCTTTGTCTTTGGGGTCTGAACCCAGCTGATGAGAGAAGTGTGATTTGAAGCCACAAAAACTGCGGGCCTGACTGGTTGGTCCCCATGCGCCGGACAGTCTTTGGCTCTGTGGCCCCGGCTCTTCTTCAGCTGCAGAGTTCTTTGTCCATTTCAATCTTGGCTCGAAGCTGCCTGGAGGATCAAACCAAAGGTTCCTCTTTTGCACTCACCTTTTATAGGGTTTATCCACCCTTTTGGTGCGTTTGCATTGGCTAGCACTGTTGCTGTGCTTGTTTCATTGGCTGACTGCTTGGACAGATGATCTCATATCCATCTTTGTCTTAGAGACATTATGTCTTGATGTCTGTTCTAATGTCTCAGGGTCAACGGTCCTCCTACGTTCGTTGCCTGCACAACCTTTTCTTTGAAAAGTTTAAGTTGTTCAACAACCTGTTTCCAAATAAGGCGTTGATCATCTCTGCTCTCCTGTTAGTTCCCCTTTTTCCCTTAACCTTTCACCTACCATCTACCTCCAACACATCAGTGATGTTTAATTGCAGTTACACGTTTTACATCATTTTAAGTTCAATGTCAAAATAACTGTGAAGGAAAAATTTAGTAGACAAGTTTAAATAAATTTGAATGTACACTTTATGATGTTTTTATTAAAGGTTTGCACTCAGTTGCAACTCAACAGGACATATGCTTTTCTGACCCTCCTCAAATAAGTGAAGACCAGGGTGTTCAGCAGTTAGAAATGTGAAGACATGGCTAAGGTGATAAGCGTAGATTGTAGAAATTCAGTTTCTAGTATCTGTTTAGCCATCAGCAGAGAGGCCTTCTTGGAGAAACGCCTTACATTGAGCTGTGAATGTGTATGCAACTCTGCTCCACTGAAACTTACAGATAAGTAACGTATAGATTTTTACCTGACACTTGAGTCAGGGGGTGTGACTAAGTAATGTGTGATGTATCCTATGTAAATGAGGGGACGTTCAGCCCCAAGTCAGAACTCATCCGATTCTCACTGAGATGTGAGCTTTGTATGTTTTCTCCATTTGCAAATGTTAATTAAAGCTGTGTTTGTTCTCTTTTAAAGCTGAAGTTTGGTCTCGAATTTTGTGCAACTTAACATAACATTTATAAATTCTTTAGCTTCTCTGATTCATTTATAATTTTATGATAACCATAACTTATTAGTTACTCTTATTATAATCTTAATGTGAGTTATTACAAATGACCTTCTGAAAAGTAACCAAGAATAATCTATTATTGTAATTATTTGAAACCAAAGTTACAGTTACTTGTTTTACTTCTAAGTGTTCCCACAAGTGTAAGTGTAAGTATTATTATAAGTAAACCAATATTAATATAAGTATTTTACTTTGGGTCTAATTCAATTACTCAAAATATTTAGATTTCATTCTTTAAAACTTTCATGCTTTGAAATAAGGAATAGTCTCAACTATTTTGATAAATCTACAGGCTGGAAACTTACTTCCTCTTATTCCAGGAAACCTGCTTTTCCTGTTTCATGACTGTCTGACTGACTATGATTTCTTATGATTAGATAGAAAAAAGAAGTAGAATTAAAGCAAAGTTTGCAGGAGACAAAAACAACACAACCAGATTGATTTTATTGAAGTTTAAGTCTACTGTTGGGTCTAGATGTCACTTGTGTGATTAATTTTAAAGATAACTTTATTTATTATTACTGTTAAATAATAACAGGGGAAGTGGGATGAGCTCAGGTTTTCTTGACAGTACATAACATGAGCCTGATTCTACTGCAGCACAGCAGCATGCAGGTGGATCAGATGAGTTTGATTGCAAAAGGACATTTTTAAAGGAAACAAGATTGTGTAAAAGAATTTAGGTTAGGTTAAAAAAGGAAAATACTCTGGCCGACACTCAAGCACAGTAGATGGCGATAATGCATCTTAACGTTGGATGTCACCCACCATTAAAACCAAGAAGGAGAAGAAGAATAGCTTGATTGTGGAGAGGAAGAGCTGAGGAGGAAAACAGAGAAGGCTGATAGGCCAGAATCATAGCAGTAATGTTTGAAACCATCTTATTAGTTGTAGTTTTCTTCATGCTTTTGTAAACAATTGTACGTTCAACACATCTACTGTGCATACACTGTGCATAGTGTATGTACATTTTTGACTTATATTTTAATTCCAATAATTATCTCTCACTGTTTTGGCATTTGGCAAGTACAAATTATTTTGGTGAATCTAACTAATCTGAAACAGGAAAATCTTTTTCTGATTGAATGTCAAACTGAGGAAAATAGTTCTATGTAGTTTAACACAGTATGTGTAATATCTGGTTTCAACTGAATAGGAATGACCCAAATTTCTTCTTTTTCAGAGTTAATATTTTATTTTTTAATTGTCTTTTTTTGGTGTTTCAGCAGAATCAACACTTATAAAGAGGTTGACAAAGATCAACCGGATGGACATTGTTCATCTTATTGAAACCAAGATAAACAAATCTGCAGAAGAGGAGACATCTTCACATACCTATGCAGAGATTGAACAAACCCTCATGCTGGACCATAGTGAAGGTGTGAAAAGTTACAATATTTTTTTCTTTATTTTACACAGACTAGTGATTTGGATGTTATCAAACTGGTTGTGGAACTTTTTAATATTTAAACAAACAAGCTTTTGTGTTTCGTCCTCACCCGAATGCTCCGACAGGTTTTGGCACCATTCATGAAGATATTGACAGTCCAAGGTCAAGCAGATGTAAAGAAGCTGCTGGCAGAAGCCCAGTTTTAGTTCAAGAAGTACCTGTGGTATCAGCAGAGGAGCTATCTACTAGTTTATCATCACTTCAAGAAACATCAGGACGATTTGAGGCAGGTCCAATGGCTACAGAATTCATGAAAAAAGCCCAGAAAGAAAAACTACAAAGAGAGTTGGAAACAACAAAGTAAGTTGAAATTTTGTGAATTAACAGAAGTGCAAGGCCTTCATAAATGCTAATATTTTAACACAGACCACATTTATATAAGTGTAACATTTGTTAATTGAAAATATATTCATATTTTGCTAAATTAGATATAATGGTTTCAGCATACATTAATTAAAAGTTATTTAACATTAAATTGTTTAACATTTACATTTTGTATTTCAACTACCGGGCAAGTTTACTTTGTAAAAGTTCAAAGAACAATCTTCAAAGTTAGATTGTTTTGTTATGATAGCTACAATCTGATGCTGTGAGTTTAATCTTTGAGTTTGAGCTCTGTTTGTTCACAAATACATCTCCGTAAAATACAATCATGACTAATTGCTTTTAAGGTTGGCCAATTAAACAAGGCCCCTGTCGCATATTTATCTAAATCCATGGTGAAATGCTGTTAGTGGTGTTGATGGGGCCCCTAAATCAAATTCTGCACAAAGCCTCATTCAACCTTGGACCGGCCCTGCATGATGAGCTAAATCCTCTGCACTGCGTATCTCTGCTGGATACAGAGGGACAAATTGGAGATTTCATATATGTGGCTTTAGTAGCTCTTTCATTTCATGTCTGTTGAGTTTTTCAAAAGCACCACAGAAACTGTTTTGGTTGCCTGAGCTTTATAGGTTTTTCAGATTTCCGTGCTGAGGTAAACTTCAGAAATCACGCAGCGACAGCGTGAGGGAACGCACAGAGGCACCAGTGCTGTGATTGGTCTGTGTGCCTGGCTTTGTGGCCTGTTAAATGCATCAACAGGCCACAAAAAGATGAGTTTATTCCTAAAACTCATCTTTTAGGAATAATTCTGCTATGCCAGTGAAATGTTCAGTGCAACAGAGACTCTTGCAGTCAGACTTATTTTTTAAAAAAAGGAATAAAATAATAATTTTTCTTCTTTTTTTTCAAAAAACAAAAACAAGCAGTGCTTAGCCGGGGGGGGGGAGCATAGCTTGACTGGCTGCTGACTGGCTGTTATAATACACTGGGGGAACACTGGGGAAACCCTGCAGTCACTGTATGTTAGGTGTGAGTCCCAGTCAATTCATCCTTAGTTTGTGAAACTACATTGAGTTTTTCCCACTCAAGTCTAATCACCATTAGGATGAATTGTTTAGTCTACTTTAATTGAACTCTAGTCAAAGTAGACTAAGCACTGGACTTTCTGGGTCTAGAAAGTCCAGTTTGAATGGGAAGTTGTGAATGTGTAATTTAACTTTGATGTGGCCCAAAAAAGGGAACTCTGGTTCATCTACAAACGTAGGTCTGTGTTTGGTTAAAGTGAACTCTGGTGGGGTTCAAATGCATTATTGAATGCCAAGTGGACTGATAACTGAAAGGGAGGGGTAAATACAACTAAAGCAAACATGTGCATCTTGCACTAAAAGGAGCAATGGCTTGTGCACTTTAGCCAAAAACAAAAGAGAAATCATACAACTGCTAAAATCTGACACAACATGAAGCTATTTTGTGAGGAAGTTGTGCTACATGTCTTGTTCAGGGGTTTTGTGTCATTTCCCCTAGTGGTTTTTGGTGCAGCGACACCACAGGCAAGTGGATAAACATGTTTTTCAAAGCTTTTTGTTTGTTTGACAAAGAGCAGTGTACAAAAGTGCACCAGCTGAAATGTAACATGTCTACTGAGTCTACTGGACTATTAGGTGTGAAAACACTAAGTTACAAACTGAAGTTCTCATTTCTGAAACTATGACCCAGCAGGATCATAACATTATTATCTTTTCTGTTTTTTGACCAAGGCTCAGCACTGAGGTATATGAAAGGCACGTGACCAGTTTTGACATCCAGAAGAAATTTATGTTTAACTTTAATATGCATGATGTATTTCTACAGATTACTTTTGGATTTTTCTAATCTCACTGCATGAACAAATATGACATTGTTGTTTTCTTGCAGCTCATCACAAAATATATATGAAGAAGTGACAGACCTGGTACATGTTGGGAGTTACAAGCAAGTAAGTCCTTTATTCACTTTGTACCGCACCTCTCCCTACAACCTCCGTTCTCATGTGATAGACCCTGTGTACAAAGGGGGGCCCAACTTGTGTGCGCAGGTCACCCCACCTCCAAAATCCACTTTTGAATCATGTGAAGATGAAGGAGCTGTTCAAAGCGAAGGGGCAGAGGGTGGCGAGGAGTGGAGTTTGGAGTGTCTACGAACTACTCTTACAGGAGACAGCATAGATTACCTATCCCCATCAGCTCTGCGAGAGACTTTCAACAGCTCTCGAACGGGTCTTTGTGAAGATCGACCACTGTCCATGACTGATTTTGGTGACAGCTTGTTTGAGTATGAGCAAGCTGAACAGGACTTCAAAGAACTTTCTATGGAACTCACCAAACCTGATGAGGCTTCTGAAAAAGGATCAGCAACACAACAATCTACGAGTGAACAGCTTGCTTCGCCCACATCAGGGTTCACAGTCAGGACAGAATGCACACGTTCCAAGCAAACGGCCACGCTAAGTGTGGATGAAGTGTTACACCGACTTTATAAAGGCCTGTATTTGTATGGTGTTGAATCCATGGATTCAGAGGCTCAGGATCTCTCTGTAATAGCTGAGAGTTCACCCCTTCAAGCAGTCAGAAAAGATGAAGTTCATGCGACTCATAGCCTCACAAAGGGTAGCATGGAATTAGAGAAAGAACATTTTCATTCAGTAGATTTTGTTTCAAGCATACCCAGGGTTGAGTATGGCTTTGAAAAAGCAAAGTCACTCAGAGCACCATCTCTGCCTAAGTATGAATCAATGCCTGGAATAATTTCTGGCCTTCAAAGCTCACATAAGTGTTCTCCAGATACTGTAATACTCCTAAGTGAGTCCAGGGCCTCCTCACCCGAGTCTGTCTCATCGGTAAATGAGCTGAATTTACTTTCCCCAGATTCTCCAGTGCCACAGTTTAGGCCCTTATCCCCACTTCCACCACCTCTCTTATCATGGGAACTTGGAGAGGATGGGACTGCAGCCCCAAGGTCAAACCATACTCTTTTGCTCTTAACATCGGATACAGAAGAAAGACCATTAAGACCAATGGTTTCAAACAAAAGACCAATTGGAAGTGCAGTATCACCAGTCAGTGTCTATAGTGGTGAGCAGTCCATGTCACCTCATTCATTAACTTTTAACATGGAGGACAGAGCATCGTCTCCTGAGTCCATTATTGCTGAAACGGTATATTCGCTTTTTGAACCCGAGCATTATGGTTTCCATAAGTTCCGCTCATTATCTCCACCAGACTCTCCTGTCCAACACTTTAGACAATCTCCTTGTGAGCCTTTTCAGTATGAAGGTATGCCATCTTCACCAGAGTCAGAAAACTGGCCTGATCCAGTTTTTTTAAGTAGAGCCCACTGTTCCAGATTATTCGGCCCTGGTACAGAAACCAGCTCAATGTCTTCAGTGCTATTTCATCATGAAGAACAAGCTTTATCACCTTCTCTTGTTACATCTGGAGATGAATCTGTGTCAGCAGAATTATCAGAGATGCATACAGCTTCCTCCACTAAATCAACAAATGCAACTTTGGCTTCCAAAACTGATGATCACCTGCTAAAATCATTGTTATGTGATGCACAGAAAAATCAACAAACACTAACAAAGTTACAATGTGAAAATGAAGATGACTGGTTTATTTCTCTGCATAATGTTGAGGAGAGATCTGTTTCTTCAGATTCAGTGTCTGAATACAGACCAATGTCACCACAGTCCACACTGTTAGACATTAGAAGACATTCTCCTGAATCAGACACAGTTGATGAGTGTCTGTACCCAGATTCTCCGATACCACAGTATATGTCCTTTACACATCATGCAGTTCTAGGAAATTATTACGCATCCTCAACTGAATCTGTATTGTCAGATGTTAAGTACGAAGCCATGCCTTTGTTGTCATGTTTTGATGATAGGCCACTATCTCCTGATTCTTGTGGCTCTGAGACTGATTATAGATTATTGACTTATCCTGAAACAGACCAACTTGTTCACAAAGAGTTTGCACTTGAATTTGTACAAACTGTCGTTATTCCAAAAGAATCAAGTCTTGGTGAATTTGAAACAACACAAAGTACAGAGACAGAAGAAAGGTCGACCAGACCAGTACAACAGAATTCATCCCAAACAGAGTCGATACAAGCTGACGGTACAGAGTCAGACCAAAACATTGCTCCACCCCTGGAAAAAACAAAGCTTCTGTCAACTGATGGCAGTAAAACACAACTATCTCCAGTTTATTCAGAGGCAAAAAATTCAAATGTGAATGTTAAATGTGCTACATCAGTTAGAATGAAAATGTTTGGTGAGACATCCTTACCGTCTTTGTTTCAACAACCTACATCTGAGGATCTGAAATGCTCATTACTATCAACTTCAGACACACCTGAAGAGTTTTCAGCTTTCTGGCCTGCAGTCAAAACAGAACAGCCTCCATTAGGCTACAGTTATGATGCAGAACCTTCCAGGATAATTTCTCAAATCCATGATTCACTGTATTCAAGAGAAACATTTAGAAGCAAAGAAGGAAACCATCAATTTTATGGCACATTATTAGACTATAATCAGGAAAATTCAGGAGGAGCTATTGATGATCAAACCAATTATTTGTCAGTAGAAATGTACAAACGGTCATTATCACCTGACTCCGAAGCACAATTCCAGCCATTGTCACCTGAATCGCTAATGCGGCTAGAAATGGTAAGGCCAGACTCTTCTCTGTCAGGCAGATCTGCAGGTAGTCACCAAGCCTTAACACTAGACTCCCCTATTCCTCAGTTCCAGACCTCCTTCACAGATGCTTCAATACTTTGTGTCAGATCAGTGTCACCAGAATCAAGTTTGTCAGATCTGGAAATAGAGTTAGGTTTAAACATTTTATTTTTTGAGGACAGACCATCATCTCCTGATTCAGTATCATCTGTCAGTGCAAATAAGACACGATCAATCGACTCTCCTGTTCTCAGTTTTGAAATGTTTTCATCAGAATCTTTTATAAGAGAGACATCTGACCGATCTTCATTAAATGATTCTGTCTACCCAGCTGATGAGTACGGATGTGTCTCTTTGGCAACAATACCCTTTGAGAACAGACCCCCATTTTTGAATTCTGTTGATGAAAACGAACCCCATTCACATGAATCTCCTGTACCGGAGTTTGGACAAAGTTCATCAGAAACTCATTTAACACTATGGGAGAGATCCTTTTCACCTGTTTCAATGTGTTCAGATGCAGAGTTCAGCTCTGCGTCAATGGAATCATTACATGGTGAAAGCTGGCCTTCATCTGTAGATTCTGTTGACAGAAACTATCCTCTCTCAACAGAATCCCCCATTCCTGAGTTTGGCCTATTTTTAACAGACTTCTATCCTCAAACCACCCTGCAGGGATCTGTGTTCACTGTTTCAAGTTCCTCAGACATGCATTATGGGTCTGCTTCTCTGGAACCATTATTTGGTGAGAGTCCATCCATGTGTTCCTTTGAGGAAGATAGGTCATTTTCAAATGAGTCACCAATACCAGAGTTTGAACAAGTTGTGCAAGACTATGATCTGTCTGCACAAGGTAGATATTCTTCACCTGTTTCTGTTAAATCAGATATAGAGTATGGCTGTATCTCTTTAGAATTGCTATTCAATGACAGCAGATCTTCTTCAGTAGATTTTGTTAACGAAACATACCTCTTGTTACCAGAATCCCCTATCCCAGAGTTTAGCCAGGTTTTACTGGACCCCCATGTCTCAACCATTCTGGATGGATGCCTGTCTCCTGTTTCAGTGGCTTCAGACATGCAGTCTCGATCTGTCTCTTTGGAATCATTATTTGGTGAGAGCCGACCTCCATCTGTTGATTCCATGGATGAAAGTGGACCACTTTCACATGAGTCACCCATTGCAGAGTTGGGAGAAATTCTTGTAGAATCTGATCTGACTTCACTTGAAGGGCATTCATCGCCTGTTTCTGCTATGTCAGAAATTGAATTTGGGTTTGTGTCTATAACATCAGCATTTAATGAGAGCAGACAGTCATCTGCTAAGAAAAGCTGTCCTGTTTCACTAGACTCATGCATTCCAGAGTTTGAACACACTTTGGTAAAAGTTAATATGAACACACAACAGAGATCCTTGTCAGTTCTTTCAGATCTAGACTGTGTGATGTCAGATATTGAATATGCACAATCAGATGTAGACTTATCTATTTCAGAACAGAGACCCGACTCACCAGAATCACAGGCATCTGAGACCATGGTGATAGAACAGACCAATACTTCTACTTATTTAAAGGAAATCAGGGTACCAGTCTACAGACTTGTTTTTGATGCAGAACTTTGGAAGCTTATCTCTCAAATACGAGATCCTCAGTACAGTGGGGAGACATTCTTTAGTAAAACAGGAGTTTTTGAATATGTTGGCACCAGAACTGAGTATTTTCCAGAATCCCCTGTAGTAAGAACAAGCGAGTTGGAGGATAATATAAGGTCAGGCAATGTAGAAGTAGAATCCAGATCTTTGTCTCTTTTGGAAATGACTACAAATGCTAAAACATCAGATTCCAACTTGTGTCTAGATTCTCAAGGTCCCAGATTTTCCTTTCAACACCTCAACATTTCTCAGTCTCTGCTAGATTCACCAGCATCAACTGTGTCAGATGAAGATTCAGAACATTGCATGCTCACAATTTTCAGTGGAAGCACAAATCAATCAATGATTTCAGCAACATCTGTTGATGACAGGAGTGCAATATCACATGATTCACCCTTCCCAGATTTCCCAGATTTCAGGCCAGAGTCAGTTACAGCTTATTCAATACCAATACCAGAAGGTGAATGTCAGACCCTGTTACTTGATTCAACTGTAAGTCAGTTCAAAGCAGAAGAAACTGAACGTTTTCCCTCATTTGTTGGATTCAGGTCAGAATCTCCTCCATCAGTTCCTTCACACTTGGAGTGTGCTCATCTAATAAGTATATCGAGGCAAACTGAAGACATATCAAATGCATTCGAGTCAAAAGCCAAGCTTCAAAGGAGACCTTTGTCATCTGATTCTGAGTCAGAGTGTAGGTCTATATCACCTGTGTCTCTGACTTTCATTTTCAAATCAACATCCCCTGAATCTGTTGGTTCTCCAAATGAATTCAGAGCGCTCTCCCCAGATTCTCCAATTCCAGAGTTTAGGAAAGTACTACAGGAATCCATAAACAGATACTGTGAGCTTAGATCTTCTTCCCCAGAGTCAGTGTCATCAGATTTGGACGTAAAAATGAATTGGGGGGTGACGTGGTTTGAGGAACAGTGTCTATCTCCTGACTCTATAGCCTTAGGTAGTGAATACAAAAGTCTTCCAGCTGATTCTCCAGTACCTGACTTTAGACAACTTTTCTCAGTTGCTCATGTTGATTACAGTTGTTACAGGGCATCATCACCTGAATCCAATCATTCAGATTTGGATTTTGCTCCCTTCATTTCTCAGCTGTTTGAAGATGAAGTTAAAGAAAGACCAAATTCCCCAGAGTCAAATCTGTCTTTGCATGAATACCAACATTTATCCCCAGACTCACCAATACCTCAATACACACACAGGGAGGAAAACACATTAATATGTGGTTATGCATCTCCTGTGTATTCAGTTGAGGAGTTAGAGATAGAGTTTTGTGAGTCCCAGCTTATTGAGGACAGAGGAACATCTTTTGGTTCATCAGCTGAATCTGAATTCAGACCAGACTCCCCCATTCCTGATTTTACTCAGGCGCTACAAGAGTCCTTTAATTCACACTTAACTTTAAGGTTCTCATCCCTAACCTCACTATCTTCAGATGAAGAAACCAATTTAGAATTGGACATATCTATGCCTTGTCTTTTTGAAGACCGAGCAGTAACTCCTGGTTCTTCAATATCACAAGATGAATTGAGACCAGACTCGAGGATTCCTGAATTTACATTTAATCATGCTGAAATATGTCATATGAATGTAATGTTTTCATCTTCTGAGTCATTGGCTTCAGACAAAAATTTGGAGATTGATTTGTGTACGACTTGGCTTTTTGAAGACAGAGCGACATCTCCTGGTTCAACAACATCCAAAGAAGAGTTTGACTCTCTTTCATCAGACTCTCCCATTCTCACACTTACTCAAATACCAGAAAAATCCATAGTTTCTCTCTTTGTTTCAAGGTCTACTTCACCAGAATCAGTGTATTCAGATTTGGAAATGGAATTATCTTCCTCTCTGATGACAGATGATTGCCCCCTATCGCCTCAAAGTCAATATGGATTGCTTTCTCCAGATTCACCTGTTCCTGACTTTACACTGGACTTTACTGATAGTCATCATAAGATACGTTACAACAGGTCATCATCAATTGAATCAGAGGCTTCAGAAATTGAATATGCCCGTTTAATTTCACAGACTTTTGATTTTGAGGACAGTGTAGAATTCTGCCCAACAGGACAGTCGGATGATGAGCTTGGATGTTTGTCTCCCAACTCTCCTTTACCCCTGCACCCCATAGCCTTATCTTCTAATGTAAGGGTCAGATACAGGTCCACTTCTCCCGAGTTTGAGTTCTTAGAGGAAGATGTGGAGACTGATTTGTGTATGACTTGGCTTTTTGGAGTCCGAGCAGAATCTCCTTGTTCAAGAATATCCAAAGAAGAGTTGAGACCACTTTCGCCAGATTCACCTATTCCCAAATTTAGGCAACAGGACTCCATAATACCTAACTTGGAACTAAGGTCCACGTCACCTGAATCAGTGTTTTCAGATTTAGAAATGCCTTCAGAGTTTCCCAGCTTAACTGAAAGTAGACCTTCTTCCCCAAAATCTTCAACATCAATCAGGCTTTCACCTGATTCTCCTCTACCTGACCTTGTGCAGCCAGTGTTTGAACTACCTAAGGCAATTTTTAGAAGTAGGTCGATATCCCCTGAGTCATCTTGTTCAGAGGTTGAATATATTGTGTTAAGCCTGGGGTCATTATTGTATGACAACAGACAATCTTCTCCAAGTTCAGGAGCATCTGGAGATGAAAACCAAGCACGGTCTCCTGACTTGTTAAGATCTGATTACAAAGAAGCAATGCGAGAACATGTTATAGTAAATGTTGGCTATAGATCACCGTCCCCTGAGTCTATTGAGTCAGATGTTGAAAACGCTTTAGGTGAACTTTTGATAGCAATGGGATTTGGTGTTGAACATAGGAAAGATTCTCTTCTGTCAATAGAGTCACAGATTCAAGACAGGTCATTTTCAACTGAGTCCATACCAGATTTCAAATCCATGTCACCTGATGAATTGATGTCACTTAGAAGCAATAGAAGTGAATCTCCAGAGTCAATTGAGGAAAACACAAGATTATCACCAGACTCAGCACTTCCTTCTTTTACTCAGAATTTACTTGAGACTGTAATACAGGAAACATACACTAGGGCTTCATCCCCTGAGTCTCTGCTGTCAGATACTGAATATTACTTGGTAAATTATTCATTTGACAAAGGACTTGAAGACAAAAGAACAGTGTCACCTCAGTCAGAAAGATCAGATATTGAATATCCTCCTGAATCTCCAGTACCTGATTTTACTCAGACATTTGCAGAATCTGCTGTGATTGTAACAAGCTATCCATCAATAGAATTTTCATATTTTGATGAAATGTCACAGCTATCAATACCATTTTATGCAGAAGCGAGAACGTATACACTAGAATCATTGGAGTCAGAGAAAGAGGAGCATTTAGCACCCAAATCATCACTGGTTGAAACCAGTGATCACAGTGTTTCAGAAACATCAGTTGAGCCTCTCCCACCTGCCACTGTACCTCAGTACAGTCTTTTTTATGGTGCTGAGCTATGGAAGCTGATTTCTCAGGTACGAGATCCTCAGTATGCAGGAGAAACCTTTATTAATAAAACAGCTTTTGTGCAGTTTATATGTAACAAAGATACATATGAAAGGAATGTTACAAATAATCAACAGGACAATAGAATAAAAAACAAAAATGACAAAGATCGATCATCCTTATTAACACATTCAGAAGTTACTCATCAGTTCTCTTCTACAGAAACAAAAAGAGCAATGAACACACAGCTGACAGAATCACCACTTCCAGTGATTGAACACATTTTATCAGGAACAGCTCTTTACAAGCAGCTAGAGCTTGAATCTACAGAGACGCAGTTGTGGTGTAATCCTATGCTATCTACCTCAGTATCTGACAAAAAGAGCAATCATCTCTACAGATCTCCAGAATGTCTCAGTCCAAATTTACCAGAGGTGGAAGACGCTAGAGTATCACCCGAATCTGCTAAATCTGTCAGTAAATTTGGGCCCATCTCACCAGAAGCCACCTTACCAGAACTGAGGTTGGCATTGTCAGAATGTGTCAGGAATCTCAGAACAACATCATCTCCTAAATCTAAAGCTTCAGATCTTGATTTATTGCAACTGACAGACATTTTAGAATTCAGGCCTTCACCTCCAGAATCTGCTCTGTTTGAGAATCAGGATGAGAGTCACAGGCCTTTGTCATCTCAGTCACAGTCACTTGTGTCTTTCCAATTAGCCATGTCTGACCAAAGACCATCATCTCCAGAAACCGTTTCAGAATGGGTTCAGAATAGGTCACTTTCTCCAGACTCCCCCATCCCTCAGTTTGCTCCGGTATCACAGGTCTACCCCATAAAACATCTTATCTTAGGCTCATCTTCAGATTCTGAATCCAGTGATTCTGCTGATATGTCAGATGGAAACACTAGCCGACCCTCCTCACCTGAATCCATTTCATCCATCAATGAGTTCAGTTGGTTATTTCCTGATTCACCAGTTCCTGAATTTATGAGAATTTTAACTTCTTGTTTTATGGATCCTACTTCCTATGATAGATCCCCCTCCCCTGTGTCTTTGTCATCAGACTCTGAGTTTGTAGCCTTACCCGTTGACTGTTGGACTGACGATAACCCCAGACCTCTGAGCCCTGCAAGCCTTGAATCTGAGAAGAAATTTTGTTTTGATGATGAGCTCAGTTCAGAGGTTTCACCCCACACATGGGGTGAAACATCTTCCTTACAACCAGAACAGTCTTTATCATTTCCTCAGACAAAGTTAGCGACTGTGTCATCATCACTCATTAAATCTGCTAAAGAAAATTGCCCTCATCTGCAACAAATGACAGAATCCAAGTCAAAATTCTGGATATGCAAAGAAGAAATTTTCCACAATTCAAAAGCAGATGAAAATGCCAGAGAATACTTGTCTCCAAAGCCATCAACAGCTAAAGATGCAAAACAAAAGGAAACAAAGACCCAACAAAAAAGTGGTGAAGAACTACAGAGCAAACCAGCCCATCATAGGGTAAGACATCTATGTCTTGCTCTAGCATGAGAATGCACCAATAACCTTTTGATAACTCTTTTGATAACACACTGCTTTTAACTCAGGACGTGCCGGGCTAACGCTATAGGTACAGAGGCCTTTGATACTTTGAAGGAGTTTTGGATTTTTTTGGGTTGTTAATATTACTAACCACTTTCTATTTTCCTCTGGTTCATTTTTGTGTGATGATGAAATACTGCAACATTTTCTTACACCAGGATAACCAAGTCCAGGTCTGGAGAACTAATATTCTTTAACTTAAATAAATCCCCTCTCCATAAAACCTGAACCAAATGACTGAATTGCTATTTGGTTCAGCAATGAGTCTTTCCTTTGCTTCAGATGTGTTAGAGAAGGGATGCATCTAAAAGTTGCAAATCCTCAAGGACTGGACTTGGGCACCCCCGGCTTAGATATACATTATGTTGGTCTGACTGTTGGGTGATTTAAACAATACAAGTTTAATTTAAATTGTGCACTAATGAGTTAAAATGCTCATGTCTTTCAGAGGTTCACATAACCTCTGTGCAGATGTAATAAACTTACATAAATAATTTCATTCCAGGTTCCCCCAGACTTTCGAACATTTGATACCCAGAGCAACCAGTTTCCTGTCACAGCAGCAACAAATGGTGGCAGTAAAACTACAAAGCTGTTCTTTGATGATAAGCCAATCACATCAGAACCCATACTCCCACCTGACCAGAGTTCATACAAAACACACCGAACTGTTCCTCCTGTACTGTCTGTGCATGAGAAAGCTTCAAATGTAAAGTCCCATGTGTCCAGAGAGAATCCAGGCACATGGGACTTTATGCAAGTTCAGTCCAGAGAAACTTTTTCAGCCGAGTCAGATGAGTTTTTGGTACCAACTGATTATAAGACAATATTTTCTAGTCAACAAGCCCTGGGAATTCCTGAAGCATTCTCCGATGATTTGAGTCCAGTGTCTCCGGTGTTTAGTGGTCCCAGCTCAGCACAATTTGCCTCTCAAGATACCATCAGAGAAGAGTCAGAAGTCACCGAAGACTTTACATTTTCTCTAGGCTTTAGGAGAGTCCTCTCTGAATTGGAGAGAACAGCATCGGAATTTGAATCAAACACTACAACCAACCGACAGAAGAAATCAAGTAAGGTTGTTGAGTCTTCACGTCCATCAGATTCAGAGCCAGAATTCTTTGACTGCCAACAAGACTTTTTTGAATCGGAAGATGTGATGCCAGAAGATGAGATAACTTATTTTTCTGAGCACTCTTCAATAAGCCCAACAAGTAGTTCAGATATGGGCCTACTGAAAGTCCGCCCTGACCACACCACTCAACGTTTCCTTCAAGTAGAACCTAAAAGGCAACAGTCTTCTGGCAGTGAAAGTCTTGATGAATTTGCTTATGATTCACGGGAGTGTGCTGCAGAGGGCAGCTTTCCCATTTGTGAGCAGCTGCTATCTAGAGATCAAGCTGGGTTTTACGATGATGATGACTTCCTGGGAATGGTAAGAGGATGAGCATGAGCACAATGCTGCACTGGTTTCTGACTTACCTAGTTTCAGACAGATTGCCGTTGCATACAAGATGTAGAAAAAAAAAACCTAGATAAATTTTATGAAACTGATGTGCACGAGAGCATAAATTTAAAAGGCAAAGCTGCTCTTTGCAGTTGTTCACTTTGATGCACAGTTGAGATTAACAAGCTGCTCTGAAGAGTTCTAATACATACACCACTGTTTGCATCAATTGGTGTGTGCATGTTGTTTCCCCCCTTAGTGTCAAAAATGAAAACACTGAACATTTCTACATTTCTTTCTCCCATCTGACATTTCAATTCATCGTCCTGAGCAGCGTCCTGAGCTCTTATTGCTGCATGTTTGTTTTAGTTGAACATTGTTGCTTTATTGTGCCTTCTCTTCATCTCACGTTACTTTTATGTACAGCATTTTGAATTTATTTCCCTTGTTTAGCAAGGACAGAAGATGTGTGTGGTTAAGAGAAAAGCCTAAGCATGGGTTGCCTGCAGCAGTTTGTTGTAGTACTACTGCAGAAAACATGACATTCACCCATGCTGGTTGTGTGCTGTCTCCAGGAGATAGCAGAGGAGCTAGGAGCACTGTCCTCTGATAGCTCAGAGGAGGAGGTGCTGACCACCAGAGTGGTCCGACGCAGAATAATCATTCAGGTAACATAAAAGACGATGCAACACCATAAAGAGGTGGAGTGGGTTGTCGAGTTTCACAGGTTCTTAAAGGTTTTATGTAGTGAAACTGAACTTTCAAGATAAAACATTTATTGTAACAATAACTAGGACAACATCCCTCTTAAAAAGCTTCTGTCTTTTAAAATATAAAAATGTTTTCAGTGAGTGTAATCTCACTGAAAACCATGTTAGTGTTCATAACCATACTCTCAGAACTTCTCAGTTTAAAGAATGAACAGTTTTCCACTCACTAAATATGTAATTAAAATGTAACGACTGATGAGAGCTGATTACCAATAAAACCAAGGGTTTGTTTTATTTATCCATAAACCAATATCAAATAACTGCTGAGTAACTAAAGCAGATTAACATTTTTTGCTACCAAGAAAAAGTGACCATGAATTATAATTTAAAGAAAGATTAATGACCAGGAAATTAACCACCAAACTTGAGATCCAATTGCTGTTTTAACTTTCATAGAAACTGCATGAGTCTGACAGCCTTGCCTGAACCCAGGCGGGACAAGATCATCTTAGATAGATTGCCACCAATGGTATTCTGCAACTGATTTGTTTCTGCAGGCAGATATCCTGCCAGACATTCCACCACAGACTGTGACTGAAGAGAAGTACACAGATGAGCATGGCAACATGGTAGTGAAGAAGGTAAGAAATGCAAGACAATAACAGAGAATCCAAACAGTAGGGTGCCGACCCTCTCACCGTAATTGTCCATTTGCATTCATCATCACCAGATCACGCGGAAGGTGATTCGTAAATGTATGTCTCCGGATGGGTCAGAAACACAGGAAGTGAGCATTGAGGGCTCCCACCAGGAGATGGTGAAGATAGAAGAAGGAGATGCTGTGTCCAGAGTGGCAAAGAGAACTGTGCTTCACAGCAAGGGAGAGCAGAAAGAGGTGGGTCCCATTTCCCGGGCTATCTCTACAGTCGGAATCAGACCCTTACCCAAATAAAACAAATTTTTTTCTAAAATTAAATCAGATTAAACTTTGCGTTTTGGGTTTGTTCGAATGAACAATTTTTTTTTTTATTTGCTAAATACAGATCCACCCACAAATTATCTATCCACCTTATTCCTGGGAGGCTTACTGGGGAAATGATTATGGGTCTTACTTCCGGCGCTTAGCGGAAGTAGCAGTATTTCATTGTAATTCGTAGTGTTTTTTGCTAATCTATATTCATGATAGAAATTACATCTCTCTTTTTGGTTATAATTCAATATTTAGTTAAACTTGTTCACGGACACACCGTCTGCTATCAGAGCTGCTCAGTACAGAGGATCGTAATTGTGAGTTTAATCACGGGGAGCGACAGGAACACCATCATTACGTTTTGTAACGTGAATTAGGAGCGCTACTAGCAGCTCGTTTCTCTGAAGAACTGACAGTAATAAAGAAGAGAAAAGCAGAGAAGCTGGTCAGAGATCTGAGCTGCCTTTCTGCACCGACAGTGTAAAACACCAGAACTACATAATATTAGCTTGGTATGAATATGAATTTTATTTTTTGTGTGAATTTAAAAAATAATAAAGTTCATGATCTGAGTCTTTATCATTATGTTTGGGCCAGGACCATTTTTTATAAGACAAAAAAAAAATATATGGGTTTGTTTAGTCCATCACAACCAGAACCTCGAGGTTCTCCGGTGCTGAGTGTCGCTGCAAATCAGCGGAGAAATGACCGCAGCTGCTGCGTTCCAGACCGTAATATGGAGAATCTCCCCACTGGACCAGAACCGAATCACACATTAACCTGTTATAGAGAACTTGCCACTGTAAAGTATCTGCCCTTTCGGAGCTCAGTAACTGTTGTGCTGTTTGTGGCTGTACTTTAATAATCAAACCAAGTTTAATTAGTGGCAGCAACAGGTGTGTCTTGAACGGCTCCCAAAACAAAAGCGGTAGTTTTCATCGTCCACCGACAGATTAGGAAACAAAAAGAATTTGGCTAAAAATTCTAAACTTGAACAGAGAACCCAAAATGCTTTATGTGATCATTTCATTGTGGGAAGTCAAGGGAAGAAAACCTGCGTCTGCATCTGAAGCAGGGTTATTTGTGGCCATTTCTTCAAGTCGCCATCCCTCCCCGCATTAGCTGTAGGTAGCGGTAAAACAATATTGCCATATGTAAGCTGTAATAGCTGGAGTTCCCACATATTTTATAGCCTAAAACCTCTGTGGAAAGCCGGTTAGCGAGTTGCTAATATGTAAACAAATGGCAGTTCCGGTTAGCGGTGGAAGACGCGCCCATAAATCATGCAAAACCTCCAAGGGTGCTATGAAAAAGATGTTTAGGATTGAGTAGTGCCAAAACATGGACTTTGTTTTAAGCCACTTTATTAACCAGTTTGGTTGTGGGCTTCGAGTCATTGGGAGAGCAATTTGGACCCTTAACTTCTTTTCTGATGTTTTTAGATGTAGATTCAATATTTTTACATATTGAATACATCATGATGGCATCTATTTCATGAAGTACAACAGTTCCTCCTCCCATGGTGTGGGCCTGATTGGCAAAACAGGCCCACACCATGATGCTGCCACCCTCGTGAAAAACTGTGTGAATTGGTTTTTGTTAAGCAGACGTGTCAACTGGTTCCTCTCTGGACTTTTATTTTGAGGAATCAAGGCAATGAGAAATGAGAATCTGTAGCAAGACTTCAAAATTTGTCTTCACAGACAGTCTCCATCCAATCTGACTGACTTTAAACTGAAGGATGTCCAATAATGTCAGTTTGTAGAAACACCTTTGACTCTTTTAGGGTTTGTTTCTACCAACTTTTTAACATCTACAAAGTGTTGACTCAAAAAGAAAAGCACAAAATATTTCTTAGATTTTTACATAGGAAATGTACTGACAGTAAGGTTTCATTTTCGTTTAACAGTCATAATGGTGGCCAACCACTATAACTATAAGACTAGAAAAACAAAATTTCTGAAGAAATTTAGCCGGGGCCTGCCAAGGCGCGCCCGTCGGGCTTGGGCCCGGCGTCGTCACGCCACAAATCGGCGTCGACGCCAAAGAACGCCGCAACGTAACCAGTGGCACGCGGAGAACCACAAGAACGTTAAGCGAGGCGGACGTGCACCATTCAGTACGATTTAAAATGTTGTCAAGGCTTTTATTTTGGAAGTTTTGTTAAACTTCATTTCAAAGGGCCAAACTAATCCCATGCGTAATAGTCCTTGGGTTAAAATAGTTATATAATGCTCAAAACACAAGTAGCTGATGTAAAAATATTCAAGGCTTTTATTTTGAAATTTTCAGTATGCTCCATTTTAAAGTTCCGAACTAATCCCATGTGTAACAGTGCTTTGGATGAAAAAGTCATATACGGCCAAAAAAAGCAATTACGTCATGTAAAATATTCAAGGCTTTTATTTTGAAATTTTCAGTATGCTTAATTTTAAAGTTCCAAACTAATCCCATGTGTAACAGTGCTTTGGATGAAAAAGTCACATAAAGCCACAAACAGCAATTACGTCATGTAAAAATATTCAAGGCTTTTATTTTAAAATTTTCAGTATGCTTCATTTCAAAGGGCCAAACTAATCCCATGTGTAACAGTGCTTTGGATGAAAAAGTCAAATAAAGCCAAAAAGAGCAATTACATGATGTAAAAATATTCAAGGCTTTTATTTTGAAATTTTCAGTATGTTTCATTTTAAAGTTCCGAACTAATCCCATGTGTAACAGTGCTTTGGATGAAAAAGTCATACAAAGCCAAAAACAGCAATTACATGATGTAAAAATATTCAAGGCTTTTATTTTAAAATTATTATTATGCTCCATTTTAAAGTTCCAAACTAATACCATGTGTAACAGTGCTTTGGATGAAAAAGTCAAATAAAGCCAAAAAGAGCAATTACATGATGTAAAAATATTCAAGGCTTTTATTTTGAAATTTTCAGTATGCTTCATTTTAAAGTTCCAAACTAATCCCATGTGTAACAGTGCTTTGGATGAAAAAGTCATATAAAGCCAAAAAGAGCAATTACATGATGTAAAAATATTCAAGGCTTTTATTTTGAAATTTTCAGTATGCTTCATTTTAAAGTTCTGAACTAATACCATGTGTAACAGTGCTTTGGATGAAAAAGTCAAATAAAGCCAAAAAAGAGCAATTACGTCATGTAAAAATATTCAGGGCTTTTATTTTGAAATTTTTGTTAAGCCTCATTTTAAAGGGCCAAACTAATACCATGTGTAACAGTGCTTTGGATGAAAAAGTCAAATAAAGCCAAAAAAGAGCAATTACGTCATGTAAAAATATTCAGGGCTTTTATTGTGAAATTTTCAATATGCTTAATTTTAAAGTGTAAAACTAATCCCATGTGTAACAGTTACTGAGTTAAATCAGTTATATACAGCCCAAAGCAGCAATTAGTTGTAAAGGCCAGTTCAGTCCTGATCTGTTTCAACTGAGTATTCCACTATAGATAGAACTACAGTGATGCGTATTCGTAGTCCTAACCAGCAGCCAATAGCCTCTTGAGTTCCGTTGCTATGGTAAATAATGGTCTCAGCAGGTGTGAGCTCTGAGCTCTGAGGTCTCAAACACACAAGTGTGTTTGAGCAAACACACTTTACTGAAAAAAAGCATTGGAAACAAATCCTTCTTGTTCGGGAACCGTAATACATATTCGAAAAGCGTTTTAAGCGTATGACAGTTCAATGTGTCTTCTGCGATAGTCCCGAGATTCATATCTGTACCTCACTCAGAACATTTACAGTGATGAGAGAAAGAAATGTTGTGCCCAGATATGAACCGAGATGGGCTGTCACTCTAATTTGAAGAAAAATGAGAAACTTTGGGTCGCTTAGAGGCAAATTGTGGACAAACCGTAACTGGTATCGACGAGCCGTCTTCACTTTCGAAGAGATCACAGACGTATCTACAAAATGAAATTTGAATGGCATTTCTAGGTGAATTTGTGACGACACAGAAAATCCTCAAAAATAGGGTATTTCTAGGATTTTTCCCATTGACTTATAATGGGGTTTTTTTCGTAGTTTTTTCCGAATTATGTCGCCACGTTAAGCCCAAATCCCACCAAAAGTAATAGCTGGAATGGCGTGAATTTTCTGCACGTTTTGATACCTCATTTGTAGGTGTGCACCCAGCAGTATGAGCCGCATTAACGGTTACGGAAGAAAAATAAAGAAGAACTAGAAAATTTCGGAAGAAATTTAGCCGGGGCCTGCCAAGGCGCGCCCGTCGGGCATGGGCCCGGCGTCGTCACGCCACAAATCGGCGTCGACGCTAAAGAACGCCGCAACGTAATCAGTGGCACGCGGAGAATCGCAAGAACGTTAAGCGAGGCGGACGTGCACCATTCAGTATTATAAAGTAAGTATATCAGCTAAAATCAGCAGAAACGCTAATGTTAGCGTCATTGCTTTCATCAGTATGTGGGAAATCACTAGGATATTTTCTGTAATTGATTTACTCCATTCAGTATACTAAACATTGCTAAAAAGTAAAATAAATAGCTAATAGCTTATTGAAGCTAAAATGCTAACGCTAATGAACCTTGCATTGAACTGTTTAGTAACAGTTCAATGCTCATAAACTGCAGGAAGGCAGTTCATTAGCATTTACCTAATGATTGTCACAAATATAAATTTTCAATAACGCACACACACAACATATTACAGTTTAAAAATATATATTGACCTTATGTTAAAGATTTCTACAAACTTTTTACAGGTAAAGTTTACAATGAACCAAAATTACAACATTTAAAGAATACCATAAATTTAAGAATCTAATGTCTCTGCAATAAAAAGAAATTGCTATCTTTTTATTTTTAAACAACACCTCATATTGTTAAATAACTGATTTTATGTATTCAAGTTTTAAATATTACATTTGAGTTTGCATGGATGTAAAATTACTGCTCAGTTTAAAAATTACAGTATTTTTAAACTGAGCAGTTTAAAAATATGCTCAGTATTTTTAAACTGCTCAGCTAAACTTCGCTCTTTAGCTCGTTAGCTTGTCGATGTTTCAGTTTTATTCGCTGGGAAAATTATTCTTTGTCTGCTTTGAAGATAAGCAGACAAATAATAAAAAACAAGTTTTGATATTAACTCTCAACTTCATTCACAAAACTTTTTCGTTATTTATTACGCAACGAACATGCATTTCACATAAGAACAAAACAATGAGGTGACGTTGCCTGTCCTTGAACACAACGCTGATCCCTCTTCACCCTGTCACCAACTCACACACATCCTCATTGTGTTGTGTTCTGTAAATAAACAAAACACAAGCAAAATCAATAAACTATATGCATATTCCAGTATACTGAGTTTTGGTTTTACATTCATTCTATTTAAATGTAGTTTGTTTGTGCTTACCAATGTTTTCTGGCCGGATGTCAGGCACCGTTTTCCCCTGGTCAGTTCGTCGATGTCTGGTTTTAGTTCTATTCTGTGGCAATCCGCAAAACGGCGTGTAGGTTTTCGTCAGTAATGCGCGATCTGTGCTTGGTCTTGTTTAAAGTCATTATTGAAAACATCTGTTCGCACAGATAGGTGCTTCCAAACGTGGACAAAACACGAGCTGCGTGGAGTCGAAGCTGTGGCATCAAATCAGGGGCAGTAGACGGTAAAAGTAAAAGTCCTCGATTGAAACATCACGGAACTTCGCTCTTTAGCTTCTTAGCTTGTCGATGTTTCAGTTTTATTCGCTGGGAAAATTAATAATCAGCTTGAGGTGACTCTGCTGCACTCTAGTGGCGAGAAGCCGTAATGTTGGTTGGTAAGAATCGGAAGGCATTATGGGATATGTAGTTTGTAGTCAATTCGTGCTCAAAACCTATTTTAAGTCAATCAATGGGGCTGTAAAACGGTGGTAGGGGGGAGAGGGCCACATAAAATGACGTAGCGGGCCACATGTGGCCCGCGGGCCTTGAGTTTGACACATGTGCAATAGAGGATCTATCTGCTGCTCATGCAAAACAGTCTATTTTAATCCTATGTGTAATAGTCATTGGGTTAAATCAGTTATATAATGCTGAAAACGCAAGTAGTTGATGTAAAAATATTCAAGGCTTTTATTTTGAAATTTTCAGTATGCTTCATTTTAAAGTTCTGAACTAATACCACGTGTAAGAGTGCTTTGGATGAAAAAGTCAAATAAAGCCAAAAAGAGCAATTACGTCATGTAAAAATATTCAAGGCTTTTATTTTGAAATTTTCAGTATGCTTCATTTCAAAGGGCCAAACTAATACCATGTGTAACAGTGCTTTGGATGAAAAAGTCAAATAAAGCCAAAAAGAGCAATTACATGATGTAAAAATATTCAAGGCTTTTATTTTGAAATTTTCAGTATGCTTCATTTTAAAGTTCTGAACTAATACCACGTGTAAGAGTGCTTTGGATGAAAAAGTCAAATAAAGCCAAAAAGAGCAATTACGTCATGTAAAAATATTCAAGGCTTTTATTTTGAAAATTTCAGTATGCTTCATTTCAAAGGGCCAAACTAATCCCATGTGTAACAGTGCTTTGGATGAAAAAGTCATATACGGCCAAAAAGAGCAATTACATGATGTAAAAATATTCAAGGCTTTTATTTTGAAATTATTATTATGCTCCATTTTAAAGTTCCAAACTAATCCCATGTGTAACAGTGCTTTGGATGAAAAAGTCATACAAAGCCAAAAACAGCAATTACATGATGTAAAAATATTCAAGGCTTTTATTTTGAAATTATTATTATGCTCCATTTTAAAGTTCCGAACTAATCCCATGTGTAACATTGCTTTGGATGAAAAAGTCATATACGGCCAAAAAGAGCAATTACGTCATGTAAAATATTCAAGGCTTTTATTTTGAAATTTTCAGTATGCTTAATTTTAAAGTTCCAAACTAATCCCATGTGTAACAGTGCTTTGGATGGAAAAGTCAAATAAAGCCAAAAAGAGCAATTACGTCATGTCAAAATATTCAGGGCTTTTATTTTGAAATTTTCAGTATGCTTAATTTTAAAGTTCCAAACTAATCCCATGTGTAACAGTGCTTTGGATGGAAAAGTCAAATAAAGCCAAAAAGAGCAATTACGTCATGTCAAAATATTCAGGGCTTTTATTTTGAAATTTTCAGTATGCTTAATTTTAAAGTTCCAAACTAATCCCATGTGTAACAGTTACTGAGTTAAATCAGTTATATACAGCCCATAGCAGCACGTAGTTCTAAAGGCCAGTTCTCAGTCCTGATCTGTTTCAACTGAGGATAGATAGAACTACAATGATGCGTATTTGTAGTCCAAACCAGCAGCCAATAGCCTCTTGAGATCCGTTGCTATGTTAAATAAGTTTCACACTAAGGTGTGAAGTGTTAGTGAAAGAGCCTCAGAGCCTCAGAAAATCCTGTCGCATGACTTTGCTCTGAAGCACCGTGACAGAAAACCGTACGGTCTAGATAAATTTCGAAAACATTTTACCGGAGCAGACAGGCGTATCAATGTCAGGACCGATTTTGATACTAATCGTGCGATATTTGTGGGCGTGATGGCGATTTCAAAAATGATTTGGGCTGAAAAAGTTGTCTTGATCTCTCACTCTAATCAGTGAGAGAAGCTCTCTAACTTTAGGAAATATGAGAAACTTTGGGTCGCTTAGAGGCAAATTGTGGACAAACCGTAACTGGTATCGACGAGCCGTCTTCACTTTCGAAGAGATCACAGACGTATCTACAAAATGAAATTTGAATGGCATTTCTAGGTGAATTTGTGACGACACAGAAAATCCTCAAAAATAGGGTATTTCTAGGATTTTTCCCATTGACTTTTAATGGGGTTTTTTTCGTAGTTTTTTGCGAATTATGTCGCCACGTTAAGCCCAAATCCCACCACAAGTAATAGCTCCAATGGCGTGAATTTTCTGCACGTTTTGATACCTCATTTGTAGGTGTGCACCCAGCGGTATGAGCCGCATTAACGGTTACGGAAGAATAAAGAATATTAAAGAGACGCTTCTCTCCGACAATAGTAATAGGTTCCTGCCATTGCTTTGCATGGCAGGCCCCAACTAGAAAATTTCGGAAGAAATTTAGCCGGGGCCTGCCAAGGCGCGCCCGTCGGTCTGGGCCCGGCGTCGTCACGCTACAAATCGGCATCGACGCTAAAGAACGCCGCGACGTAATCAGTGGCACGCGGAGAATCGCAAGAACGTTAAGTGAGGCGGACGTGCACCGTTCAGTATTATAAAGTAAGTATATCAGCTAAAATCAGCAGAAATGCTAATGTTAGCGTCATTCCTTTCATCAGCATGTGGGAAATCACTAGGATATTTTCTGTAATTGATTTACTCCATTCAGTATACTAAACATTGCTAAAAAGTAAAATAAATAGCTAATAGCTTATTGAAGCTAAAATGCTAACGCTAATTAACCTTGCATTGAACTGTTTAGTAACAGTTCAATGCTCATAAACTGCAGGAAGGCAGTTCATTAGCATTTACCTAATGATTGTCACAAATATAAATTTTCAATAACGCACACACACACAACATATTACAGTTTAAAAATATATATTGACCTTATGTTAAAGATTTCTACAAACTTTTTACAGGTAAAGTTTACAATGAACCAAAATTACAACATTTAAAGAATACCATAAATTTAAGAATCTAATGTCTCTGCAATAAAAAGAAATTGCTATCTTTTTTATTTTTAAACAACACCTCATATTGTTAAATAACTGATTTTATGTATTCAAGTTTTAAATATTACATTTGAGTTTGCATGGATGTAAAATTACTGCTCAGTTTAAAAATTACAGTATTTTTAAACTGAGCAGTTTAAAAATATGCTCAGTATTTTTAAACTGCTCAGCTAAACTTTGCTCTTTAGCTTGTTAGCTTGTCGATGTTTCAGTTTTATTCGCTGGGAAAATTATTCTTTGTCTGCTTTGAAGATAAGCAGACAAATAATAAAAAACAAGTTTTGATATTAACTCTCAACTTCATTCACAAAACTTTTTCGTTATTTATTACACAACGAACATGCATTTCACATAAGAACAAAACAATGAGGTGACGTTGCCTGTCCTTGAACACAACGCTGATCCCTCTTCACCCTGTCAATAACTCACACACATCCTCATTGTGTTGTGTTCTGTAAATAAACAAAACACAAGCAAAATCAATAAACTATATGCATATTCCAGTATACTGAGTTTTGGTTTTACATTCATTCTATTTAAATGTAGTTTGTTTGTGCTTACCAATGTTTTCTGGCCGGATGTCAGGCACCGTTTCCCCCTGGTCAGTTCGTCGATGTCTGGTTTTAGTTCTATTCTGTGGCAATCCGCAAAACGGCGTGTAGGTTTTCGTCAGTAATGCGCGATCTGTGCTTGGTCTTGTTTAAAGTCATTATTGAAAACATCTCTTCGCACAGATAGGTGCTTCCAAACGTGGACAAAACACGAGCTGCGTGGAGTCGAAGCTGCGGCATCAAATCAGGGGCAGTAGACGGTAAAAGTAAAAGTCCTCGATTGAAACATCACGGAACTTCGCTCTTTAGCTTCTTAGCTTGTCGATGTTTCAGTTTTATTCGCTGGGAAAATTAATAATCAGCTTGAGGTGACTCTGCTGCACTCTAGTGGCGAGAAGCCATAATGTTGGTTGGTAAGAATCGGAAGGCATTATGGGATATGTAGTTTGTAGTCCATTCGTGCTCAAAACAATTAATAATCAGCTTGAGGTGACTCTGCTGCACTCTAGTGGCGAGAAGCCGTAATGTTGGTTGGTAAGAATCGGAAGGCATTATGGGATATGTAGTTTGTAGTCCATTCGTGCTCAAAACCTATTTTAAGTCAATCAATGGGGCTGTGAAACGGTGGTAGGGGGGAGAGGGCCACATAAAATGACGTAGCGGGCCACATGTGGCCCGCGGGCCTTGAGTTTGACACATGTGCAATAGAGGATCTATCTGCTGCTCATGCAAAACAGTCTATTTTAATCCCATGTGTAATAGTCATTGGGTTAAATCAGTTATATAATGCTGAAAACGCAAGTAGTTGATGTAAAAATATTCAAGGCTTTTATTTTGAAATTTTCAGTATGCTTCATTTCAAAGGGCCAAACTAATACCATGTGTAACAGTGCTTTGGATGAAAAAGTCAAATAAAGCCAAAAAGAGCAATTACATGATGTAAAAATATTCAAGGCTTTTATTTTGAAATTTTTGTTAAGCTTCATTTCAAAGGGCCAAACTAATACCATGTGTAACAGTGCTTTGGATGAAAAAGTGAAATAAAGCCAAAAACAGCAATTACCTGATGTAAAAATATTCAAGGCTTTTATTTTGAAATTTTCATCAAGCTTAATTTTAAATTGCCACACTAATCCCATGTGTAACAATTGCTGGGTTAAATCAGTTATATACAGCTCAAAAGAGCAATTTTCTGATGTAAAAATATTCAAGGCTTTTATTTTGAAATTTTTGTTAAGCTTCATTTCAAAGGGCCAAACTAATACCATGTGTAACAGTGCTTTGGATGAAAAAGTCAAATAAAGCCAAAAAGAGCAATTACATGATGTAAAAATATTCAAGGCTTTTATTGTGAAATTTTTGTTAAGCTTCATTTTAAAGTTCAAAACTAATCCCATGTGTAACAGTTACTGAGTTAAATCAGTTATATACAGCCCATAGCAGCAATTAGTTGTAAAGGCCAGTTCAGTCCTGATCTGTTTCAACTGAGGATAGATAGAACTACAATGATGCGTATTTGTAGTCCAAATCAGCAGCCAATAGCCTCTTGAGTTCCGTTGCTATGTTAAATAAGTTTCACACCAAGGTGTGAAGTGTTAGTGAAAGAGCCTGAGAGCCTCAGAAAATCCTGTCGCATGACTTTGCTCTGAAGCACCGTGACAGAAAACCGTACGGTCTAGATAAATTTCGAAAACATTTTACCGGAGCAGACAGGCGTATCAATGTCAGGACCGATTTTGATACTAATCGTGCGATATTTGTGGGCGTGATGGCGATTTCAAAAATGATTTGGGTTGAAAAAGTTGTCTTCATCTCTCACTCTAATCAGCGAGAGAAGCACTGTAATTTTCGGAAAAATGAGAAACTTTGGGTCGCTTAGAGGCAAATTGTGGACAAACCGTAACTGGTATCGACGAGCCGTCTTCACTTTCGAAGAGATCACAGACGTATCTACAAAATGAAATTTGAATGGCATTTCTAGGTGAATTTGTGACGACACAGAAAATCCTCAAAAATAGGGTATTTCCAGGATTTTTCCCATTGACTTATAATGGGGTTTTTTTCGTAGTTTTTTGCGAATTATGTCGCCACGTTAACCCCAAATCCCACCAAAAATAATAGCTCCAATGGCGTGAATTTTCTGCACGTTTTGATACCTCATTTGTAGGTGTGCACCCAGCGGTATGAGCCGCATTAACGGTGACGGAAGAAAAATAAAGAATTATAATAAAGAGACGCTTGTTGGGTGTAGAGTAATAGGTTCCTGCCATTGCTTTGCATGGCAGGCCCCAACTAGAAAATTTCGGAAGAAATTTAGCCGGGGCCTGCCAAGGCGCGCCCGTCGGGCATGGGCCCGGCGTTGTCACGCTACAAATCGGCGTCGACGCTAAAGAACGCCGCAACGTAATCAGTGGCACGCGGAGAATCGCAAGAACGTTAAGCGAGGCGGACGTGCACCATTCAGTATTATAAAGTAAGTATATCAGCTAAAATCAGCAGAAACGCTAATGTTAGCGTCATTGCTTTCATCAGTATGTGGGAAATCACTAGGATATTTTCTGTAATTGATTTACTCCATTCAGTATACTAAACATTGCTAAAAAGTAAAATAAATAGCTAATAGCTTATTGAAGCTAAAATGCTAACGCTAATGAACCTTGCATTGAACTGTTTAGTAACAGTTCAATGCTCATAAACTGCAGGAAGGCAGTTCATTAGCATTTACCTAATGATTGTCACAAATATAAATTTTCAATAACGCACACACACACAACATATTACAGTTTAAAAATATATATTGACCTTATGTTAAAGATTTCTACAAACTTTTTACAGGTAAAGTTTACAATGAACCAAAATTACAACATTTAAAGAATACCATAAATTTAAGAATCTAATGTCTCTGCAATAAAAAGAAATTGCTATCTTTTTTATTTTTAAACAACACCTCATATTGTTAAATAACTGATTTTATGTATTCAAGTTTTAAATATTACATTTGAGTTTGCATGGATGTAAAATTACTGCTCAGTTTAAAAATTACAGTATTTTTAAACTGAGCAGTTTAAAAATATGCTCAGTATTTTTAAACTGCTCAGCTAAACTTCGCTCTTTAGCTCGTTAGCTTGTCGATGTTTCAGTTTTATTCGCTGGGAAAATTATTCTTTGTCTGCTTTGAAGATAAGCAGACAAATAATAAAAAACAAGTTTTGATATTAACTCTCAACTTCATTCACAAAACTTTTTCGTTATTTATTACGCAACGAACTGTCCTTGAACACAACGCTGATCCCTCTTCACCCTGTCACCAACTCACACACATCCTCATTGTGTTGTGTTCTGTAAATAAACAAAACACAAGCAAAATCAATAAACTATATGCATATTCCAGTATACTGAGTTTTGGTTTTACATTCATTCTATTTAAATGTAGTTTGTTCGTGCTTACCAATGTTTTCTGGCCGGATGTCAGGCACCGTTTTCCCCTGGTCAGTTCGTCGATGTCTGGTTTTAGTTCTATTCTGTGGCAATCCGCAAAACGGCGTGTAGGTTTTCGTCAGTAATGCGCGATCTGTGCTTGGCCTTGTTTAAATTCATTATTGAAAACATCTGTTCGCACAGATAGGTGCTTCCAAACGTGGACAAAACACGAGCTGCATGGAGTCGAAGCTGTGGCATCAAATCAGGGGGCAGTAGACGGTAAAAGTCCTCGATTGAAACATCACGGGACTTCGCTCTTTAGCTTGTTAGCTTGTCGATGTTTCAGTTTTATTCGCTGGGAAAATTAATAATCAGCTTGAGGTGACTCTGCTGCACTCTAGTGGCGAGAAGCCGTAATGTTGGTTGGTAAGAATCGGAAGGCATTATGGGATATGTAGTTTGTAGTCAATTCGTGCTCAAAACCTATTTTAAGTCAATCAACGGGGCTGTCAAACGGTGGTAGGGGGGAGAGGGCCACATAAAACGACGTAGCCGGCCACATGTGGCCCGCGGGCCTTGAGTTTGACACATGTGCAATAGAGGATCTATCTGCTGCTCATGCAAAACAGTCTATTTTAATCCCATGTGTAATAGTCATTGGGTTAAATCAGTTATATAATGCTGAAAACGCAAGTAGTTGATGTAAAAATATTCAAGGCTTTTATTTTGAAATTTTCAGTATGCTTAATTTCAAAGTTCCGAACGAATCCCATGTGTAACAGTGCTTTGCATGAAAAAGTCAAATAAAGCCAAAAAGAGCAATTACATGATGTAAAAATATTCAAGGCTATTATTTTGAAATTTTCAGTATGCTTCATTTCAAAGGGCCAAACTAATACCATGTGTAACAGTGCTTTGGATGAAAAAGTCAAATAAAGCCAAAAAGAGCAATTACATGATGTAAAAATATTCAAGGCTTTTATTGTGAAATTTTCAATATGCTTAATTTTAAAGTTTAAAACTAATCCCATGTGTAACAGTTACTGAGTTAAATCAGTTATATACAGCCCATAGCAGCAATTAGTTCTAAAGGCCAGTTCAGTCCTGATCTGTTTCAACTGAGCGGTCCACTATAGATAGAACTACAGCGATGCGTATTTGTAGTCCAAACCAGCAGCCAATAGCCTCTTGAGATCCGTTGCTATGGCAAATAATGGTCTCAGCAGGGTGTGAGCTCTGAGCTCTGAGCTGTCAAACACACAATTGTGTGTTTGAGCAAACACGTTTTACTGACAAAAAGCATTGGAAACAAATCCTTCCTGTTGGGGAACCGTAATACATATTCGAAAAGCGTTTAAAGCGTATGAGAGGTCAATGTGTCTTCTGCGATAGTCCCGAGATTCATATCTGTACCTCACTCAGAGCATTTACAGCGATGAGAGAAAGAAATGTTGTGCCCAGATCTGAAATTCTATTCAAATACATGGGAGAGAGCCTCAGACAGCCTCAGAAAATCCTGTCGCATGACTTTGCTCTGAAGCACCGTGACAGAAAACCGTACGGTCTAGATAAATTTCGAAAACATTTTACCGGAGCAGACAGGCGTATCAATGTCAGGACCGATTTTGATACTAATCGTGCGATATTTGTGGGCGTGATGGCGATTTCAAAAATGATTTGGGCTGAAAAAGTTGTCTTCATCTCTCACTCTAAGCAGCCAGAGACGCACTCTAACTTTAGGAAAAATGAGAAACTTTGGGTCGCTTAGAGGCAAATTGTGGACAAACCGTAACTGGTATCGACGAGCCGTCTTCACTTTCGAAGAGATCACAGACGTATCTACAAAATGAAATTTGAATGGCATTTCTAGGTGAATTTGTGACGACACAGAAAATCCTCAAAAATAGGGTATTTCTAGGATTTTTCCCATTGACTTATAATGGGGTTTTTTTCGTAGTTTTTTGCGAATTATGTCGCCACGTTAAGCCCAAATCCCACCAAAAGTAATAGCTGGAATGGCGTGAATTTTCTGCACGTTTTGATACCTCATTTGTAGGTGTGCACCCAGCAGTATGAGCCGCATTAACGGTTACGGAAGAAAAATAAAGAATAAAGAAACACTTTCTCCGACAATAGTAATAGGTTCCTGCCATTGCTTTGCATGGCAGGCCCCAACTAGAAAATTTCGGAAGAAATTTAGCCGGGGCCTGCCAAGGCGCGCCCGTCGGGCATGGGCCCGGCGTCGTCACGCTACAAATCGGCGTCGACGCTAAAGAACGCCGCAACGTAATCAGTGGCACGCGGAGAATCGCAAGAACGTTAAGCGAGGCGGACGTGCACCATTCAGTATTATAACGTAAGTATATCAGCTAAAATCAGCAGAAACGCTAATGTTAGCGTCATTGCTTTCATCAGTATGTGGGAAATCACTAGGATATTTTCTGTAATTGATTTACTCCATTCAGTATACTAAACATTGCTAAAAAGTAAAATAAATAGCTAATAGCTTATTGAAGCTAAAATGCTAACGCTAATGAACCTTGCACTGAACTGTTTAGTAACAGTTCAATGCTCATAAACTGCAGGAAGGCAGTTCATTAGCATTTACCTAATGATTGTCACAAATATAAATTTTCAATAACGCACACACACACACAACATATTACAGTTTAAAAATATATATTGACCTTATGTTAAAGATTTCTACAAACTTTTTACAGGTAAAGTTTACAATGAACCAAAATTACAACATTTAAAGAATACCATAAATTTAAGAATCTAATGTCTCTGCAATAAAAAGAAATTGCTATCTTTTTTATTTTTAAACAACACCTCATATTGTTAAATAACTGATTTTATGTATTCAAGTTTTAAATATTACATTTGAGTTTGCATGGATGTAAAATTACTGCTCAGTTTAAAAATTACAGTATTTTTAAACTGAGCAGTTTAAAAATATGCTCAGTATTTTTAAACTGCTCAGCTAAACTTTGCTCTTTAGCTCGTTAGCTTGTCGATGTTTCAGTTTTATTCGCTGGGAAAATTATTCTTTGTCTGCTTTGAAGATAAGCAGACAAATAATAAAAAACAAGTTTTGATATTAACTCTCAACTTCATTCACAAAACTTTTTCGTTATTTATTACGCAACGAACTGTCCTTGAACACAACGCTGATCCCTCTTCACCCTGTCACCAACTCACACACATCCTCATTGTGTTGTGTTCTGTAAATAAACAAAACACAAGCAAAATCAATAAACTATATGCATATTCCAGTATACTGAGTTTTGGTTTTACATTCATTCTATTTAAATTTAGTTTGTTCGTGCTTACCAATGTTTCCCCTGGTCAGTTCGTCGATGTCTGGTTTTAGTTCTATTCTGTGGCAATCCGCAAAACGGCGTGTAGGTTTTCGTCAGTAATGCGCGATCTGTGCTTGGCCTTGTTTAAATTCATTATTGAAAACATCTGTTCGCACAGATAGGTGCTTCCAAACGTGGACAAAACACGAGCTGCATGGAGTCGAAGCTGTGGCATCAAATCAGGGGGCAGTAGACGGTAAAAGTCCTCGATTGAAACATCACGGGACTTCGCTCTTTAGCTTGTTAGCTTGTCGATGTTTCAGTTTTATTCGCTGGGAAAATTAATAATCAGCTTGAGGTGACTCTGCTGCACTCTAGTGGCGAGAAGCCGTAATGTTGGTTGGTAAGAATCGGAAGGCATTATGGGATATGTAGTTTGTAGTCAATTCGTGCTCAAAACCTATTTTAAGTCAATCAATGGGGCTGTAAAACGGTGGTAGGGGGGAGAGGGCCACATAAAATGACGTAGCCGGCCACATGTGGCCCGCGGGCCTTGAGTTTGACACATGTGCAATAGAGGATCTATCTGCTGCTCATGCAAAACAGTCTATTTTAATCCCATGTGTAATAGTCATTGGGTTAAATCAGTTATATAATGCTGAAAACGCAAGTAGTTGATGTAAAAATATTCAAGGCTTTTATTTTGAAATTATTATTATGCTCCATTTTAAAGTTCCGAACTAATACCACGTGTAACATTGCTTTGGATGAAAAAGTCACATAAAGCCAAAAACAGCAATTACCTGATGTAACAACATTCAAGGCTTTTATTTTGAAATTATTATTATGCTCCATTTTAAAGTTCCGAACTAATCCCATGTGTAACATTGCTTTGGATGAAAAAGTCATATACGGCCAAAAAGAGCAATTACATGATGTAAAAATATTCAAGGCTTTTATTTTGAAATTATTATTATGCTCCATTTTAAAGTTCCAAAGTAATCCCATGTGTAACAGTGCTTTGGATGGAAAAGTCAAATAAAGCCAAAAAGAGCAATTACGTCATGTAAAAATATTCAGGGCTTTTATTTTGAAATTTTCAATATGCTTAATTTTAAAGTTCCAAACTAATCCCATGTGTAACAGTTACTGAGTTAAATCAGTTATATACAGCCCATAGCAGCAAGTAGTTCTAAAGGCCAGTTCTCAGTCCTGATCTGTTTCAACTGAGGATAGATAGAACTACAGCGATGCGTATTTGTAGTCCAAACCAGCAGCCAATAGCCTCTTGAGATCCGTTGCTATGGCAAATAATGGTCTCAGCAGGTGTGAGCTCTGAGCTCTGAGCTCTCAAACACACAATTGTGTGTTTGAGCAAACACGTTTTACTGACAAAAAAGCATTGGAAACAAATCCTTCTTGTTCGGGAACCGTAATACATATTCGAAAAGCCTTTTAAGCGTATGACAGTTCAATGTGTCTTCTGCGATAGTCCCGAGATTCATATCTGTACCTCACTCAGAACATTTACAGCGATGAGAGAAAGAAATGTTGTGCCCAGATCTGAAATTCTATTCAAATACATGGGAGAGAGCCTCAGACAGCCTCAGAAAATCCTGTCGCATGACTTTGCTCTGAAGCACCGTGACAGAAAACCGTACGATCTAGATAAATTTCGAAAAGATTTTACCGGAGCAGACAGGCGTATCAATGTCAGGACCGATTTTGATACTAATCGTGCGATATTTGTGGGCGTGATGGCGATTTCAAAAATGATTTGGGTTGAAAAAGTTGTCTTGATCTCTCACTCTAATCAGCGAGAGAAGCACTCTAACTTTAGGAAAAATGAGAAACTTTGGGTCGCTTAGAGGCAAATTGTGGACAAACCGTAACTGTTATCGACGAGCCGTCTTCACTTTCGAAGAGATCACAGACGTATCTACAAAATGAAATTTGAATGGCATTTCTACGTGAATTAGTGACGACACAGAAAATCCTCAAAAATAGGGTATTTCCAGGATTTTTCCCATTGACTTATAATGGGGTTTTTTTCGTAGTTTTTTGCGAATTATGTCGCCACGTTAAGCCCAAATCCCACCAAAAGTAATAGCAACAATGGCGTGAATTTTCTGCACGTTTTGATACCTCATTTGTAGGTGTGCACCCAGCAGTATGAGCCGCATTAACGGTTACGGAAGAAAAATAAAGAACTATAATAATAAAGAGACGCTTGTTGGGTGTAGAGTAATAGGTTCCTGCCATTGCTTTGCATGGCAGGCCCCAATAATATTAAAGAGACGCTTCTCTCCGACAATAGTAATAGGTTCCTGCCATTGCTTTGCATGGCAGGCCCCAATAAAGAAACACTTTCTCCGACAATAACAATAGGTTCCTGCCATTGCTTTGCATGGCAGGCCCCAATAAGATAAGAGATAGATAAGATAAGACAACTCTTTATTGTCATTGTCACAAGAACAACGAAATTTAACTATAATATAATAATAATATAATATAACTATAATGTGCTGTGTTGGTTTTGTCATGTTCCATGTTTTTCTGTGTGTTTATTTTGAGTTTCCTGTGTCTCTGAGTCTCCATGTTGTCCTGTCTTCCCCTTGATTGCTCCCAGGTGTTTCTCGTTCCCTGATTGCCTCCTGTGTATTTAGTCTCACCTGTGTGTCTGTTCTTTGTCGGGTCCTCATCTAATGTGCGTTCTGTCATTCGTGTCGTCCAGTCGTGTTAACGGTTGCTACCGGCGTCAAGCCCTGGCTTCCGCTCGGCCGTGCTGCCCGTTGCTGGACTGTGTTCATCATTATTAAAATTCATTATTCATCTTACCTGGGTCTACAGCGTCTGCCTCACCACCCCAACACCCGCAAATCATGACAGGTTTATCATTTAAAATTCCATGAAATAATTAACATATAGCACCAATTCACAACAAATATCATCTTTAGGTACAGAAGGCATTAAAGTTTGTGGGTGTGGCTTGACAAAATGCAAAACTCTTTTTGGGGTATGAACAGGATTGCACTTAAGGTTAAGTTCTATATGCACAGCTGTGTGTCCCACAGAAATTCGATCTATTGCTGTTAGGCCTGTCGCGATAAACGGTAAATCAATTAATCGTATGATAAATTAAAACTATCGACGTCATTTATTTATCAGCATTATCGTCTCTTCCGGCCTTTTTCTCTTCCTGTTGATGACACCGAATGAAAAAAGGCTCAACTCCAGTGCTCTCCACTGACCCCCCCTTCCTCATTGGGGCCTGCCATGCAAAGCAATGGCAGGAACCTATTACTATTGTCGGCAGAAAGCGTCTCTTTAAGTATTATTTATTTTTCTTCCGTAACCGTTAATGCGGCTCATACCGCTGCGTGCACACCTACAAATGAGGTATCAAAACGTGCAGAAAATTCACGCCATTGGAGCTATTACTTTTGGTGGGATTCGGGGTTAACGTGGCGACATAATTCGCAAAAAACTACGAAAAAAACCCCATTATAAGTCAATGGGAAAAATCCTACAAATACCCTATTTTTGAGGATTCTCTGTGTCGTCACGAATTCACGTAGAAATGCCATTCAAATTTCATTTTGTAGATACGTCTGTGATCTCTTCGAAAGTGAAGACGGCTCGTCGATACCAGTTACGGTTTGTCCACAATTTGTCTCTAAGCGACCCAAAGTTTCTCATTTTTCCTAAAATTAGAGTGTGAATCTTCCTGAGTGCCCCTCTGCTAGAGTGAGAAATGAAGACAATTTTTCACCCCAAAATAATTTTGAAATCGCCATCACGCCCACAAATATCGCATGATTGGTATCAAAATCGGTCCTCACATTGATACGCATGTCTGCTCCGGTAAAATGTTTTCGAAATTTATCTAGACCGTACGGTTTTCTGTCACGGTGCTTCAGAGCAAAGTCATGCGACAGGATTTTCTCAGGCTATCTCAGGCTGTCTCCCATGTATTTGACTAGAATTTCAGATCTGTGCACAACATTTCTTTCTCTCATCACTGTTATTGCTGTGAGGGAGGTAGAGATATGAATCTCGGGACTATTGCAGAAGACACATAGCCCTCTCATACGCTTCAAACGCTTTTCGAATATGTATTACGGTTCCCGAACGGAAAGGATTTGTTCCCAATGCTTTTTTTCAGTAAAACTGGCTGGCTCAAAGAGAGTATTCTCTGCCCCAGCCTCTCTCACTAACAGTTCACACTTTGGTGAGAAAATTATTTACCATAGCAACGGAACTCAAGAGGCTATTGGCTGATGATTAGGACTACAAATACGCATCACTGTAGTTCTATCTATAGTGGAACCCTCAGTTGAAACAGAGGTTGACTGAACTGGCCTTTAGAACTACTTGCTGCTATGGGCTGTATATAACTGATTTAACTCAGTAACTGTTACACATGGGATTAGTTTGGAACTTTAAAATTAAGCATAATGAAAATTTCAAAATAAAAGCCTTGAATATTTTTACATGATGTAATTGCTCTTTTTGGCTTTATATGACTTTTTCATCCAAAGCACTGTTACACATGGTATTAGTTTGGCCCTTTGAAATGAAGCATACTGAAAATTTCAAAATAAAAGCCTTGAGAATTTTTACATGATGTAATTGCTCTTTTTGGCTTTATATGACTTTTTCATCCAAAGCACTGTTACACATGGTATTAGTTTGGCCCTTTGAAATGAAGCATACTGAAAATTTCAAAATAAAAGCCTTGAGAATTTTTACATAAGATTATTGCTGTTTTGAGCATTATATAATTTATTTTATCCAATGACTGTTATTCATGGGATTAGGTTTGCCCTTTGAAATGAAGCTTAACTAAAAATTTCAAAATAAAAGCCTTGAATATTTTTACATCATGTAATTGCTCTTTTTGGCTTCATCCAAAACACTGTTACACATGGGATTAGTTCGGAACTTTAAAATGGAGCATAATAATAATTTCAAAATAAAACCCTTGAATATTTTTACATCAGGTAATTGCTCTGTTGAGCATTATATAACTGATTTAACCCAATGACTGTTATACATGGGATTAGTTTGGACCTTTGAAATGAAGCTTAACTAAAAATTTCAAAATAAAAGCCTTTAATATTTTTACATCAACTACTTGCGTTTTCAGCATTATATAACTGATTTAACCCAATGACTATTACACATGGGATTAGTTTGGCCCTTTGAAATGAAGTTTAACAACAATTCCAAAATAAAAGCCTTTAATATTTTTACATCAACTACTTGTGTTTTGAGCATTATATAACTGATTTTATCCAATGACTGTTATTCATGGGATTAGGTTGGCCCTTTGAAATGAAGTTTAACAAAAATTCCAAAATAAAAGCCTTGAATTATTTTACATCATGTAATTGCTCTTTTTGGCTTTATTTGACTTTTCCATCCAAAGCACTGTTACACATGGTATTAGTTTGGCCCTTTGAAATGAAGCATACTGAAAATTTCAAATTAAAAGCCTTGACAATTTTACATCAGGTGTTTGCTCTTTTGGGCATTATGTGATTTTTTTATCCAAAGCACTGATAAACATGGGATTAGTTTGGCGCTTTGAAATGAAGCTTAACAAACATTTCAAAATAAAAGCCTTTAATATTTTTACATCAACTACTTGTGTTTTGAGCATTATATAACTATTTTAACCCAACGACTATTACACATGGGATTAGTTTGGCCATTTGAAATGAAGTTTAACAAAACTTCCAAAATAAAAGCCTTGACAAAATTTTAAATCATACTGAATGGTGCACGTCCACCTTACTTAACGTTCTTGTGATTCTCCACATGCTATTGATTACGTTGCAGCATTCTTTAGCATCGATGCTAATTTGTAGCGTGACAACGCCGGCCCCAAACCGACGGGCACGCCTTGGCAGGCCCCGGCTAAATTTCTTCAGAAATTTTCTAGTTTTACTTAGTGTAAAGCCCAGCGCACACGAGATGTCGGCCAATTGTCGGCCCATTTTCAAAACCTGACAGATCACACATTAGCCGACAGAAATCCTAGGTATAACGGTTCGATCGGGTTCGTTCCTGCCGTGTGGTGTCCAACAATGGGCACAAAATAATGGCTACAAGTCCAGTGAACTAATTTTAAAACCGGGCATTAATCAATGCTTTACTACAATCTACCTGCAATGCATGTGGCTAGTGTCAGCGTAAAGTCCTGACTGAATGAAAATCATTATAACCTATTTACGTCACGTTAACGAAGAACAGCTGAAAAGCTACCGGGTTTATCAACTGCGGTAGCAATTTCGCTCCAACTCCTCCTCTTGTCATTTCTATATTCTTTGCATGTTGAATAAACATTAATGTTGTTTCCACATATCATCTCCAATGTCCGCTGGACTTCGGGTTGCATCGTGCCAGCTGTTTGGGATTCCTCTCTGTAATTTCCCCTCAGAAAGCACGGAGGAGAATCCACGCTTTCTGATTGGCTACCTGTCACTTTCAACAGGAGTTAAAGCTCCCAGTCGGGGAAAACCCCTGATTTAGATCGGAGCGGCAACGACGATCTACCGTAACACACCACACAATCTTAGAAAGACCAACGTTCTAAGATTGTCATAAGGGGAAAAATAGGAGCAAAAATCATGTAGTGTGAATTATTGTATCAGGTAGTCGATGTGCCCATCTTCTCTATTTAAATCTAATTATTACTGAAGGGCAACATAATATACAGACTTCATAATCTGCACTCTTTTGGTTGAATGTAGTATTTATTTCCACTTTGGCTTTATGTTGTTTAGTTGTTTTTCCAGTACATTTTTTGTTAATGGAGACTGAGAATCCATTTTATTTTTGTTTTTGGTTGTTTTGTTTATTGTGTTTATCAGTTCCAGTGTTAAGTGTTCTTTTGAAAATAAAGTGTATCTAACTTTGGCAGGAAATCGCATGGATTATTACGTCATTTCCATTAAATCAGTGTAAAAAGGTCTTCAAACAATGTTATCGTTTATTGCAATAATTTTTGAGACAATTAATCGTTGAGCAAAATTTGCTATCATGACAGGCCTAATTGCTGTGTTTAATACTAATACTGTGGAAGTTCCCCAACAGTTCCTTGGTGTGTTTTTGTTCTATCTCCAGCTGACCTTTTCTGAACCCCTGGCTCTGGGTGCCACCACAGTATCAGAGTTTGAGGTGGAACCTGTTCAGGGTCGAAAAGTCAGCAAAGTTGTCAAGACGACCGTGGTGAGGGGTGAGAGGATGGAGAAGCAGAAAGGAGACCCCTTGTTGTCTGCAGACCTCCCCTCAGCCCAGGAGGACTTTGAGAAGGTCAGTGTGTCCGAATAGAAAAGTTGAGATTTTGATCTGCTTGTTTTCTTATCTGTGCAAAGTGTGATGTTTTTCAGTTACCTGTTTGCTGAGCAGAAGTTTCTCTACCTGATGTGTCTCCTCTCCCTCACTTTTCCCCTCCAGGCTTTGAGTTATGCTGGAGGTTTTGGCAAAGTGCTGCTGCCTCATGTGGTAGAGAAGGAGATGGTACAGGAGGACGGTTCTGTGGTTAAAAGGTTGGGCTATGTGAAGACAAGCTGTTAGGCATGGTGTGACTTCCCCTTCTTATCTTCAGTGCCTAAACTTTGCAAAGAGTAACGTTTTGGCTCTTGATCTTACCATTTGTTCCAGTTTTGAACTAACTGATTGCTGTTGGGGCAAGACACAAATTCTATGAAAAACTAAACTCACTTATAGGCACACTTTAAAGGTTTTGCTGTAAATCTGTTCTGTCAGAGCTTCTACCCAGGATGCATTACTGCATACTGGAGCAGTATTACAATGAAATGAAATGTACCCGATTTTGAAGAGAGCGGAAAATCATAATATTTAAATGTGGCAAGTGTGGTGAGTATTTATATTTGGTCTACTTGTTCAAGACTGGCAAATAATTCTGCTCCTCAAAGAAGGAAAGCAGGGTTTGTTCCAAGCTTGGTTTGATCTGAGTGGAGAACTTTCCAAAGGGTCACTTAGTCGTCAGAGCCTTAAGATTCTTAGAAGCCATGGTCAACAAGGTACCTTTAGGAGTGAATGACATTTTCTTTGAGATCCAGAAGACACTTGATGTTATGGGGTTGTTGTGGTTGACACGTATCTCAGTGTTACAAGCAGGACTGGTATGGCAGACAAGATTGAGGGTCACAATTTGTAATAATCCCAAAGGAAAATAAATGTAATTCAAACTATTAAAGTTTCATCAAGAAGTTGTTATAGATGTTGATGACTATTGCAAGGATCTTCTGTGTTAAGGTGTACCCAAAGAATCTTCAGAGGTTCCAGCACAAAACCAGCCTTCTTTATCTGCTTATTTAAGCCTCTGATGCTGCTACACCAACCCAACAGATGATGGCAGAAGAGAACGCACTCTCCACAGGAGGCAATTTTTCTGCAATCATTGAAGGATCTAAGTTTCCTCGAGAAGTCCAATCTGCTCTGTCCCTTTCTGTCCCTGAGCTCATCCCCAACACAATGTTGGACTCCATCAAAGCTGACTCAACAGTTCTGTTCATGGTGTTCATGGAGGGGATCTTAAGATGCCAATTGTGGAGAGGAATTTAGGAAATGTATCTCCTGAACCTTCTCCAGTCGTTCACGGCTGTGTCATCAATACATAATGTTTGTGGTTGAAGTTGGGTTTTATGGTTTGCTGTTGGGGCAAAAGTTGGGATCATAAGAGCACATCATTGGATGAATTCAGTCAATCAATCCATCAGTATTGATCCCAAAGGGAAATGCACCAGAAAATTTCTGCAGCCAGAATCTTCTTCATTTCAGCATGAAAATCAGCAATGCTCTGCTTAAGATGGGACTTTAGTTCCATTAAAAATAATATAGTATTGATTTATTGTCTTTTTATCTATATTAGAAACATAAAATAGCTTTGGAATGTATAACCAATCGCTCAGTTAATTCCTCCTATGTGTGTATCAAGACATATGACAGGTCATTTTCTAAAATGTCAGCAGTAATGTCTGTACTCCAACCTACCTTTAGTCTCCATGGTAACCAATGAGAGGTAATGTGCAGTATGTCTAGTGCAGTAATGAGAAGTATTACTGCACTGGTTTTTAAATCAGATGTTCATCACAGGTGAGCATACTTCCACTAACTTTTCATTTACCGCTTTTTCCAACTTTGAGAATGTTTAGCGCACTTAGTTTTTACTAAATTAAACTTTCTGGTTGATTTCTTAAGCGCTAATTTACTTTGCGCTTTTGGAAATTATCAGTTGACATCTGTGTTGAAGTTTTAGTTATCGACTTAAGAAATCTTCAAACAGTTAGATATTTACTGTGGTTTGCAAAAGTATTCATACCCCTTGAACTTTTTCAATTTTTTGTCAAGCCACGGCCATGTCAAAATAAGTTTTTATACCTTATGTATAGGTAAGGTGTAAAAACTGTTTACCCAACAGTTTAGCTTCCTGTCCTACTTTTCCCCAACGACTTTATTTAAAACAAGAGAACAAAATAAAACACAAACAAGATATAAAAATAAATTCAATGTCTAAGGACATTACAGAACATGTAAATCATAATATCAAAATTAGAATGAGGAAAATAAGTATTTGAACACCTGTGAAAAGCAATATTAATATTTGGTGCAGTAGCCTTTGTTTGCAATTACAGAGGTGATTGCAAACAAACAAACCAACAGCTTTGGTTTCCTTAGTTTTTCACCAAGTTTCACTGCAGCAGAGATTTTGGCCCCGTCCTCCACACAGATCTTCTCTAGATCAGGTTCTGGCCATTCCAGAAGCCACTCTTTGGTTATCCTGGCTGTGTTCTTTGGGTTATTGCCATGTTGGAAGATCCAGCCACGACCCATCTTCAATGCTCTAACTGAGGGAAGGAGGTTGTTCCCCACAATCGAGACATGGCCCCAGTCATCCTCTCCTTAATAAGTGTAGAACACCATGTGCAGAAAAACACCCCAAAGAAGGATGCTTCAGTATGATGGTGTTTTTGGGATGGCACTTTGTCCACTTTGTCTTTGTCCTCCAAATATGGCGAATGGGATTAACACCAAAAAGTTCTATTTTGGTCTCATCTGACCACATAACTTTCTCCTCTGGATCATCCAAATGGTCATGAGCCAGAAAGATTATAACCCTGAAGATTATAACTCCAGGGTTATCTTTCAAGTGTTTCTGAGTTTTATTGCAGTTTAATTTGAATTGAAATTAGCGCTTTAGAAATTAACTTCCACTAAATACAATGTTGGTGTAGTGTTGGTTAGTGGAGCTAATGTTTAGGATTAGCGGCAGCAGTCAAGATTAGTACTGGATGGATTGATGGCAAGAGTGGTTGATGCCATCCTGGTCTAAGGACATGCAGTGGACTTAAGGACTTAATAAAGTTTTATACCACTTCGTACTTTAGGGTTAACACAACTAACGTTTTAGTTTGTGGTGTCGCCACTGATCACAGGATGTGGCAGCAGATTAATCAAGTGAACTTTTTAGTTTTGTTGGAAATCGGAATTCTGGAAACCAAAAATGTTGTACCAACCTCAAATGGTAGAATCCAGATTGTTGGGAATTTGAACTCACGTCTATGTTTGGTTTATGTAATTATTAATAATTGTAATCAATAAGTTCTTGTCAATTAAATTATTAATAAAATTAAATATTCTTTAGTTTTTAACTTATGAACTCTCACTAAGGAATGAATTCAGATCAGCAGAAGAAACTCTTCACACAACAAGGAATGATCATTTCTTAAGAGTCTGAGGATTTATTAATACAATACTAAATCAGGGAAATAACATGCCGTTCCATGTTGCTCTTTTTCCCTCCAGGTCTGTCAGTAATTAAGTATGTTCATATGTTCTGACCTGACCTGACTGTCAGTCTCACTCCTCTTCATGTCTGCTTCCTCCTGCAGAAGCCAGATGTTTAAGTCACGCAGCCAGAAGAGGACCGTGGTGAGGGATGCCCAGGGGAAGCATGTACACCTGGAACGTCTGGACGACACCCCGGACGCTCTGCAGCCTGATGCCCTGCAGCAGCACTTGCGCCACCTGCTCCAAAGGTACTGTCAGGATGACCAGGAGGAGGAGGAAGATGAGGAAGAGGAGCAGGAGAGCCATGACTGAGCAGCTACTTCCACTGAACTCTTACTACATTTTCCGAAACGTTTGGTGATGTTGTTTCTCAGAGCCAGATGTTCTCCTCTCCAGTTGTTGGTTTGTAGATTTCAGAACAGGATTTGTGCTTTAACAATTTTTTTTCCCATTTACTCTGATTTTGACCAAAGAAAGCACCTCTCAAAGTTTTAGATCTTTTATTTCATAGTGTTCAGTGCATTGTTGTTCTTGCACCTCATTCATGGGCCTCTTCTTCAAGAACTTTTGTAAAGATTTATACATAAAGAAGATGAAAGGAATCTAGATGTGGCTGGACAGAAAATCAACAAATTGTTACAGCATTTAATGCAGCATGAAAACCTGCTGTACATGTACTGATATAGCTGGAGAAATTACTCATAACATTACTGTTCCATGGAGATAATAAAATGGTGATGTGTGTGTGTGTGTTTCAGAGCCAAACCTATATGATCATAGCTTTTATCTTCATCATGCATCAACCCTTATTTCAGTTTAAGTCCAGTGTGTCACATTGTAGCGTTGTAGAGCCTCCTCTGGCATGTGACTGTAAATAGTGTGTTTATTGAAAAAGAAAGTAGTGATGAGGAATGTGTCACCTGGAGCACCTCTCCCCACCCATAGGTTCTACTTTGTTCTGCAAACTGGAATTCCAAACTTTTAACAGCGAAAAGTCTAAGTCAGATTTGCTGGTCAATACAAACTCATATTTCTCTGAAGACAAGTTTATGAAGAAACTGCTGAATGGAATTGGCTTTGAAAAAGACTTGTTAAAGGGTTATGTGAGGTAGTAATCAGTAGTCATTCCTACTTGTGCAGTAGAGCAATGTTTTATTAGCCTGGCCATCACTTTTGTATGCAGTTCCACTTGATTCTTATTTCCCTTCAGTGCTCAGTCTCATTGAGTTTCATTTCTCTCATAGATTTTCTACCAGGGCAATCAGCGAACAGCAGATATAGTGAACGGTGACTTTGATTTTTCTGCACTGTTTTAGAATTGTAGTCTATCTGTAGTTTTAGCAATGGCAGCGGAAGAGAAGGAAGCTTTCAAATATCAAAGTAACATTAACAGCAGCATCATTTAGATCAGCTCTCCTCTCTTTACAGTGGATCAAGTCTGATCTTTGTTCACAGCACAGGAAAGCTTCTTAGCATAGAACTGGCACATATGTAAAGGGCAAACATTAGCAGTTGGGTAAAATTTAAAACTTCAACACAGTCCATGATACCAGGAAGCTATCGTTTCGTTCTCTGAACGAAGTGAAGTGGCTGTTTTTTTTACCAGGATAACAATTTATCAACATGAGTTTACTTAGAAAGACAAATTAATGAAAGCAAATAGTTGACAGCAAAGCAGATTTCCACTTCAAGGTCCTGGTGTTCCTCTCAGTTTCTACAAACTCAAGCTGCTTAAACCTGACAAGCAAATGCCCCATTTCACACTATTTTTAAGAATTTTTTCTCTTCAGCTTCTTTGGGAAGGAATTCTTAGACATAAGGTAAAAGAGAAGAGATTTATCACCACAACAGTGGGCAGTGGAATTCTTTAAAACTAGCTTTGTTGTTTTTGTCAACATCTGCTTCTTTAGCTGCTGTGTGTTTGGCGCCACCCTCTGCCTGGGAGCCTTACAGGGACCCTGCGACAAAATGTATCTTATACATGGGCTTTGTGTTGAAGTGGACAGCAGAGCTTTGAATCAGGTTCTCTGAAGCAAGTCGAGCTCAGACGTCCCTAGGCAACACTGTAGTAATTATAAAATGTGATCTTATTTCACTGTGTTTTGTTGCTGCTTGCAAAGCTGGACATCTGCATTTCTATATAAAACAGTTACAAGTGGCTGGTATCAGTCCACCTGATCAGCTGAGACTCGTTTTTCAATCTCTGTATAATCACAGGTAGAAGCAGAGGGACATATGGGCTATATGGTTAGTTTGACTAAATCTGTCTGATTTAGCTAGATAATTAGCTAAATAATTATCTTATTTATTATTGTTAATTCTGAAGTTGACGACCAACTAAAATCAAAACTGTTCTTCAGTCCAAATCAAATCTGATTGTCCTGAAACAGCCTTTGTGAAGGACCTGAGGTTACGAGGTACTGTTGTTACCACTGTTCACTCAGAAACCAGCTGAAGTCCAGGCTCTTTCTTGCATGTCATCACAAATGTTTCCTTTCTTATTTATTCCCATCATTTTTAGACCTGCAGCGCCTCGAGCTGACAGTGTGTGTTTGGTTGTGTGTTTGAAAGGGTTCAAAAGCTGAATGTAAATACTGACAATTGACATGGTGTGTTTTTTGTGCTCTGGTTATTTTGGTTTTGTTGACCAGACTGATTAGGTGCAGTGATCACTTCATGTTTTACTTTGCCACTGAGTGTGATAGAATGGCAGAACAAAACCTGTGGTGTCCACAGCAGTCAATGATAGAAGCATCTTGTTTCCATGGTGATCTCAATATATCCATATTAACAATGCAAGTATCTATGCGGGCATGTATGACTGAATTATTCTTAAAATAAATGCACCTGAAACGTCAAAAGGCATAGCAGCTGCAGTGTGTACATGGCAAAACAATAAACTGTACATGTGCCCAACAGGAAGTGATGTCATTATTTTCTAATTGAGGAGCATTCAACTTAAATTGACATATTTCCATTTTCTAAGACTGGAAGTCTGACCTGCCAATTCCAATTTCGGCAAATATGAGGGTGTTTTTTATCCCGAAAGTCAATACAGATAAAAAAACTGAACAAAAACAAAAACAGTCTATGACTAAATATTTAGTCAGCGGCTAAATATTTAACTCTAAGCCAAATACAACCTCAAAGGTTGAGCCCACTTTGACAAGTGTATTTGCATATTAGTTAAATATTCACTTTGAAGCTAAGTGTTTAGCTTCATTATAATTAGGTTGGTATAGCTCAGAGCTAAATATCTAAATAAATAACTAACTGAATATATTAACATGATGAAAATATGACTTTGAAAAATAAACTAGTTTCCACTCTTATGATGGGTTATTAACCCAAATTATTGTAGTTTGATTGTGTGACTTTACACTACTGCTGGGTTTCAGATGACGTAGAATCGACGTCACCCAATGCAAATTGAGGGCAAGAATGCCCAAAGTCTGAGTCATGTACAGTTGCTCCAACTGTTCTTATAGATAACGATATTATAGATAAATGTTATTTTCGTTTTGAACAAAGGGAGTTAATTTTAAAAAACTTACAAAAGACAAAGAGAAAAGTGGATCAACAATCTCCGGCTAAAAGCAGGAGGTGCAGAAACTAACGATGCCACAGTTTGCAGCAACCACTTTCCACCAGGTAGCGATCGCATCGTTTAAATTGTATTTTCGAATATTTTATATTTATTTTGGATATTTTCGGATAGTTACTTAGTTACCTTACATTTATATGTAAGGTAAAATATATTATTTTTACTCCCCAGCTTGGTAGTCTGCAGAGTGCTAATGTTGTTAGCAGCTAATTCAGTGTCGAGTCCCAGACAGAAAATATATTTATTCAGTGGGACTTTCATGCAAAAAAAAAAAAAAGCTAAATAAATTAAATATAACCTAAACAGCATACAGTCACAGTGAGCTGTGACTATTCCCCCACATGTCTGGACACAAACATAGGATTTCTGTAGGTCGCTGTGAAACGTTGAACTTGAATCCAGCGTCCTACGACTCAACAACTACGTACAACTCCAGCATGAATTTGGGTTTACAGAAGCTAAATAAATTATTTACCAGAAAATCCAAGCTCATACAAGTAACATGGGTTAGTTCATTGTTAGCGGTAGCATAGACTAATTACTATACTACCGCTCACTACAACTCACTACTCACCAGGCAGAAACCAGTCGATCCTAAATGATTGACTCAACCTGAAACTATAATTTTATTCTCCAGGCTTTTGAAAACTTTCACCTGGCTCATCATATAATATGAGGTCTGCAACTCCAGATAGTTATGTGGATCGTCGCAATACCGGGTAAATCCTCAAGATGATAAGTCTTTTTTTTTTACCGAGATAATATGGATCATATCCTAAATATACGCATATTTTTTCGCAATACCTCGTCTGCTCCAGCCCATTTAGAGTATTATCGTAGTCGCTGTGATCCATTTTGCTCTGTTTTGAACTGAAGAAATCCACTTCCAGACCTCCATCTGAATTTCACACGTCATCCGAGTCAAGTGTCTGAAACCCAGCAATAGCTGCAGGTGGGTTTGAATAGTAAATACAAACACTGAAATTGATTTTAAAAATGCACATTTGTTCTAAATGACATTTTATTTGACATTTCCTTAATGTACATTAGGCTTGGCCCATCAGTATATTGTAGAAAGCATGATGTGATTATACCAAATAACTCCGTGAAGTTGTATAGACAAAAGAAAAAAAAAGGAAAAAAATCCAACAATGAAGAAAATGATCAAAGGCCCTGAACATCTCACATTTTGAGCCCATTTCCCTTTAATCCCATGGCGCCACCACAATGACAAGAATTAAGCATAATAAGAGGGTTATGCTCTCTCGTTATGATACTCATTTCCTATTAAATGAATAACTAAATAATAATAACTGAAGACCTTAACCAAAAGTTGTCGTGAACTTGTACTTTGGACCAGGTGCTGAGGAACGTTGGCAAACAGTTACGACAAAGGAGGGAATCACAAAAACCGGAGCCTAAAAGAGAAAGTTATCAAGAGGAACAAGTATCAATATCACATTATAAAATGTAACAAATTCGAACAGAGAAAATTTTCATCAAGAGCTACTCACTGTATGAGAATATGTAAGACTCTAGAAACTCCATGTCAGCTTACATTCTCACAGAACAGGCTCCCCCTACACCTGCAGAGGTGGTGGCAGTTGAAGCTGACAAAATATCAGGTTTTACTTGACTTTCCTTTTAGACAAACACCTAATACACTTGGTGGCACTAGCAAACCAGAGAGCTGAATGGATTTTCACTTTAAGGATGAATTCAAGAAAAAATGCATTGATCACTGAAACTTATTTATCAAAGCAAGCTTGAGTCTGAGCATAACAGATGGCAGAACTGAAAAGATACATGAGCAAGAAGGAGGTACAGTGTGTGACATTTTGGTCATTGTGCCTCAGCGTTACATAATATATGAATACATGGAATGCTAAAAAAAAAAAGATAAAGTTTCACATCTTAACAGCCTATAAAATGACCAGGCAGCACCTGAAAGCACTCCTGTTAAAACATACAGATCTAAAAGAGGTGAAACCAAAGCTCAGGTAATAAACACACAGCACACATTCTCACTACAAAATCATTAATCCCTCGATTGACTTCTGTTGACTTTTCAACATGAGTGCAGCAGCAGCTACAATATGTAAACAACACACTGAGGGTGGAGCTATAGCAAAGGGATTGGCTTTGGGATGTTGGGTCCACATGGTGGGTGGGGTTTGGTCAGCTGTCTGGCTGGAGGCTGTTTGTGGTCCAAGAGTGTTCAACTGCAACACATTTCACATGACCGTTAGATAAAACATGGTTTCACTTGATTCGTCACCATGTGGTTGTGCACCATATTTTCGTACTTGGTGGGAACGGTGAGTGAGCCGGAGCGGTGGAAGTGGATGTTCTGCCACTTGCTATCACGGCGGTGCCAGATGCGGGTCTCCTCGGACTGCATGGTACGCGGCATGCCGTTGCTGTCGATGTACTGTGTGAGGCGGATGTAGGCGATGCAGGCCGCCTCGTCCCCGATCAGGTGGACATGGGGGTTCAACAGGATGGTGTGGATGGGCAGTTTCCCCTTAGACAGAGCTACGGAGAACAAAAGTAAACCAACCGGAAAACCTGAGAAAACCCATGAACATACAGGCTATCTTCTTAATCTTTGAGCAGTGATGTGATAAAATGGAGATCTGAGATTGGACAAAATGCAGGTAGACTTTTTACCAGAAAATTTGACAATGCAAACATGAACATCCAGTCTTCAACCCAATGCTGAGCTCCAAGTAACCAGGTAACCAAGGGTACAGAAGCTGCAGTAGCCAAAACACTTACAGAAGCTACTGCATCACAGATAGCAGCTAATTCTGTGAAATTCAGTCCAGTCCAGACTGTAAACCAGCTGATCTTTCTTTTTATGGCAGTTCAGCCATGTTTGCCTTACAACTTGAATAAGTTGGTCAGGCCATGAAATTAGCATATCATATAAAGTTCATTTTCCAGAGCAGGATTTTTATACCTATATTACCATGAATGATGTGATATGTGCCACAGTGCTGTGACCATACAGTTATACAGAAATATTTGTCTTGTGTCATCAGCATGCATGGTAAAAAATGTAACACTCTGAGAAAGGAAAACAATATAGCTATTGAATAATTGAAAGTGTATGAATACTTTTTATGTATGCAATCACACATTAGCAGTATATAACCTCACCAGCCACTTTATACACCTGTCCAACTGCTCATTAACACAATTAGGCCTGTCGCGATAAACGGTAAATCAATTAATCGTACCATAAATTAAAACTATCGACGTCATTTTAATTATCGGCATTATCGTCTCTTCCGGCCTTTTTCTCTTTCTGTTGATGACACCGAATGAAAAAAGGCTCAACTCCGGTGCTCTCCACTGACTCCTCCTTCCTCATTTTACTTAGTGTAAAGCCCAGCGCACACGAGCTGTCGGCCGATTGTCGGCCCATTTTCAAAACCTGACAGATCACACATTACCCGACAGAAATCCTAGCTATAACGGTTCGATCGGGTTCGTTCCTGCCGTGTGGTGTCCAACAATGGGCACAAAATAATGGCTACAAGTCCAGTTAACTAATTTTAAAATCAGGCATTAATCAATGCTTTACTACAATCTACATGCAATACATGTGGCTAGTGTCAGCGTAAAGTCCTGACTGAATGAAAATCATTATAACCTATTTACGTCACGTAACGAAGAACAGCTGAAAAGCTACCGGGTTTATCAACTGCGGTAGCAATTTCGCTCCAACTCCTCCCCTTGTCATTTCTATATTCTTTGCATGTTGAATAAACATTAATGTTGTTTCCACATATCATCTCCAATGTCCGCTGGACTTCGGGTTGCGCCGTGTCAGCTGTTTGGGATTCCCCTCTGTAATTTCCCCTAAGAAAGCACGGAGGAGAATCCACGCTTTCTGATTGGCTACCTGTCACATTGAACAGGAGTTAAAGCTCCCAGTCGGGGAAAACCCCTGATTTAGATCGGAGCGGCAACGACGATCTACCGTAACACACCACACAATCTTAGAAAGACCAACGTTCTAAGATTGTCATAAGGGGAAAAATAGGAGCAAAAAATCATGTAGTGTGAATTATTGCATCAGGTAGTCGATGTGCCCATCTTCTCTATTTAAATCTAATTATTACTGAAGGGCAACATAATATACAGACTTCATAATCTGCACTCTTTTGGTTGAATGTAGTATTTATTACCACTTTGGCTTTATGTTGTTTAGTTTTTTTTTTCAAGTGAGTTTTTTGTTAATGGAGACTGAGAATCCATTTTATTTTTGTTTTTGGTTGTTTTGTTTATTGTGTTTATCAGCTCCAGTGTTAAGTGTTCTTTTGAAAATAAAGTGTATCTAACTTTGGCAGGAAATCGCATGGATTATTACGTCATTTCCATTAAATCAGTGTAAAAACGTCTTCAAACAATATTATCATTTATTGCAATAATTTTTGAGACAATTAATCGTTGAGCAAAATTTGCTATCGTGACAGGCCTACAAATGTTGAATTAGCCAATCGCATGGCAGCACCACAATGCATTTAGGCAAATAGACATGGCCAAGACAATCTGCTGCAGTTGAAATCGAGCATCAGAATGGAGAAGAAAAGTGATTTAAGTGACTTTGAACATGGCATGGTTGTTGGTGCGAGACGGGCTGGTCTGAATATTTCAGAAACTGCTGATCTACTGGAATTTTCACGCACAACCATCTCTCGGGTTTACAGAGAATGGTCCAAAAAAGAGAAAATATCCAGTAAGTGGCAGTTCTGTGGGCCAAATGCCTTGTTGATGCCAGAGGTCAGAGGAGAATGGCCAGACTGGTTCGAGCTGATAGAATGGCAACAATAACTCAAATAGCCACTCGTTACAACCAAGATATGCAGAAGAGCATCTCTGACTCCTGTCAGCTAAAAACAGGAAACTGAGGCTACAATTCGCACAGACTCACCAAAATTGGACAATAGAAGATTGGAAAAACGTTGCCTGGTCTGATGAGTCTCAATTTCTGCTGCATCATTCGGTTGGTAGGGTCAGAATTTGGTGTGAACATCATGAAAGCATGATGTGAACATCCTGCCTTGTATCAACAGTTCAGGCTGGTGGTGTGGCGGATATTTTCCTGGCACACTTTGGGCCCATTAGTATCAATTGAGCATTGTGTCAATGCCACAGCCTACCTAAGTATTGTTGCTGACCATGTCCATCCCTTTATGACCACAGTGTACTCATTTTCTGATGGCTACTTCCAGCAGGATAACGCGCTGACATGAAGTGTGAATCATCTCAGACTGGTTTCTTGAACACGACAATGAGTTCACTGAACTCGAATGACCTCCACAGTCACCAGATCTCAATCCAATAGAACACCTTTGGGATGTGGTGGAACGGGAGATTTTCATCATGGATGTGCAGCCGACAAATCTGCAGCAACTGCTCAATGCTATCATGTCAATATGGACCACAGGAATGTTTCCAGTACCTTGTTGAATCTATGCCATAACTTAAGGCAGTTCTGAAGGGGGTCCAACAGGGTACTAGCAAGGTGTACTTAATAAAGTGGCCAGACTGCGCAAAAACTTGACTTGTGAAAAGGTTACTGAAAGATTTTTCAGGTATTCGAAGAATACCTGAAAAACACCTTTGAGATGTTTTCTACTGTTTGTTCATGTCTGACCAGCTTTTCATTTCACAGCTACATGAATTTATCTCCTCTTCTGCACACTTACTTTCAGAAATGCTCAATATACTAGAGCTATAGTTACTACCTATAGCAACTTGTCTATTTGCTGCTCAGTAGTCATGGATTCACCTATTTTTATAGAGCATGGAGCTTGGGAAGCTGAAATACAATGACAAAATGCTACTTGGCATGCGATTGGCTGTCGTTCGCAAAGCATTCAATTAATTTATTGATTGTAACTCCAAAGAGTCGCTAATGTAGGTATAGACATTAGTGGCTATGGTAGTCTTATGCATATTAATGTATGATAAGGTATATTTGTTGTTTGAACTATTAAAATAGGCAGTCATAGGAGTTTATAGAGGCGGTCTCAAATATTTTAAGATTTTAGCTATTTGCAGATAGTTATTGTCCCCAATAACTGGCCGTAAATACCAGGGGTCTACTGTACATCTGGACCTAAACAATAAAATGAATATAGAAAAAAATATAAGCTAGATTTTTCTAGCTTATAGAAAAAGCTAGAAAAATCTAGCTTTATTTATTTTGAACAGACAATAAAAAGTAAAAACAGAAAAGTATAAAAAATAATCATGCCAATTGACATACAAACATTTAAATCTCCCAATACCAGAAAATCTCTGAACTACTTGTTATATGAGTAACAAGAGAAAAAAAGAGTATATTACCAACCAATTTTTGAATTGGCTTTCCAACAAGAAACCTTGAACCTTGAACCCAGAATTTTCAAAAAAAACTTTACCGTTTTCAAAATAGAAGCGGTGAAACTCTGTGCCTTCGACCAGGTTTCCCAAAGCCTCAGGTTCAAATGATGTGAGGCCAGGGTCACAAATCTTCCTGAAACAGAACACCAGACAATCACATTTGAGTTGCCTGAAGAGAGAAAGTTACAGCAACACATGTAGAGACATGTGAAGCTAGATGAACTCACGTGTAGGCCTCAAAGTCTCCGTTGTTGATGGCCTCAATCAGCTGTTCTGTCACTTTGATGATCTCCTGCTTACGGGCTGCAAAAGACACACTCAAAAAAGTTACTGTTTGTTGTAAACTGAAACACAAGTTGGAATTTTGAGCTTTATGAGAGCACTGATCCAACATTACAGGATGATCATGTTCAGGAAGGGAAGCTCACATCAGTTTGAGGCATGGCTCACACATGGAGAAGAATGAATTAGAGGCTGGTTGGAGGTGAAGGTGATAGAACTCAATACAACATCAACATTACCTTTCATGCTAAAGAGGTAAGCTAGGAGACAATGAATGCAAATAGTAAGTAGTGCTCGGATACAGCATCCTTCACACAGAAACCTTTTGTACCTTGGACAGCTTCAGTGTCGTTTCCAGCTAACTGAACACCGACACTCTGCTGGCCGGCCACATGTCCAAGAATGGTCACCAAGACCAGGATACCACCTACTGATGACTGACACATGCTTCTGCTGAAAAGGTCCGAAAACAAGCCGCTCTGCTGTCACACTAAGGCAGGGGAAGCGTCCTGCATCCAACACCACCACCTGGTTCTGATTGACTGTTTGTGACGCTGCTGAAATACTGTCCTCATGGACTTTACTTTGCAAATAAAGACACTACAGATAAGGTTGCTGATGCACATCCAGCTAAAAAAAACAACAGCTCTGAACTTTTAGACAGATGAAGACAGAGTTGTGTGAAGAAGAGCCGTTTCCCAGTGAAAGTATGTAACTTTTATAAAAAAATCTATTTTTTACATATTTGTCACTGACCGATCTATCTGAAGAAATGCATCGCTCCCGACCAAAATCCACCAATCAGAGCCAGGAGGAGGCTCTTAGCCCTGCCACTGAAACTAATATGATCGCTGCTAAATATGCTAATGGCAGAGAAGCAACTTACCTTTACAGGAAAACTGTTTATCTGCTGTGATTAGCATTCACTACAGGTTCTGCTGTATCATAGCAGACAATCTGTTTAAAAAGTTGGGCTCTTCTCCCTTCTACCAGTGCTCCCAGTACTTTCTTGAAACAACCAATCAGAGTCAGGAGGCGGGTCTTAGTTATATGAATCTGGCCTGTTTGCTGGCCGCTGCCTCTCTCCACTTTCATATACTGTCACCGCCTAGTGACAGTTTCAGGAAATATGTAAAGCAAAAAACAACTGTATGTAACTTTTTTTGTAAAAGTTACATACCGCATCTTTAACATTTTATCAAAATATCTTGTGGTGATAAGAACCATTTAGTATTTGTTTTGTGTAACTATTCACTAATATTGGTGTTATGTTTCTCACAGAAACATAATTGGGTGACAATAATAAATCATCTGTACTAATTGAATCAGCGCCTCCTAATTACAATTTTTAAGTGACAATAGAAAACATAAAATAGGAGGAATGGTTAATGAAATACTTCAGGATTCGCTAAACTGTGAAAAATGTCCTAAAAGGTCTAAAGGTGCTTTAAGGTCTTTTTGACTCTTGAGCAACAGGGAATTGAGTTAAAACACATAAACAACCCCTGACACTATACAAATCCAATACATATGTGAAACATTTCTTCATTGGCTTTAATGAGCTTTTATCTCTTATATGCATTGATTATGACTGTTAAATAATTGTAGGAGATTTCAACATGCATGTTGACGAGTCCGAAGACAGATGGGCAATAAAGCTCTGTGATATTCTTGATAATTTTGGTCTAATTCAGCATGTTTAATAAACAACACACAATCAAGGACACACACTGGATCTGATTATCAGTAAGGGTGTGAATATTTCCACCCAGGGTGTGAAAAGCTGTCACATATTTTTTTTAAAATAGCTAAAAAGCCTTATTTTATTTTGTTTTTTACCTTTTTTGAGTGTTCTGAGCTTGATTCATGAGCTTGAGCAGACAAATTTCCAATCTGTAGCTTTTAAAAACAAATATGCATTCCTCTGTAGCTCTGTCAAGTTTCTATTGTAGGTTCCCGTTTTGTTTTGTTTTTCCCGGTAAATCTTGGTCTTTCATTGTTTTCTTTGTTGTTAAGATAGTATTTACGAGATGTTTTGCTTATATTTGTAAGATGCATTTTTAAAAAAAAAAAAATCCAACGCTGCAGACGTTCCACTGCACTCTGTTAAAGGGACCAGCTTCGCTTTGCATCTAGTGTTGGGATAAATCGGCTCATTTACAGAGTAGCTGGAAAACATTAAACTCAAAAATATGGACGCTAATAATAGCGTCCATATGTTGCCCCATCTGATCATTTCTGTTCTCTTTGATAGAGTCCATTGACTCACTCAGCAAAACAGCTACTGTCAGAAAATGTTTTTTCACAAACAACAGAGCAGAAACTTTTAATCACATCTACTCTTCCACCTCGCCTTTTAGATGTAACCGTACAAATTTCATCCATTTGCTAATGAAAACTTTTAAAATATTCTTCAGTGCATCATAGAGACATGTAAGCACTATAAATATTTCTACCAATGCTAAAAAATTTGGAGGTAATTCCACAGATAATTATTGGTATTTGTAGAGTGGAAACATAAAATTGTGAGCCATCAGCTGGAAATCATCTTTTCCTTTGAGACAAAAGTTGCCACATATATCATACTGCATGAGACCATGACAACACATGGGCAGGCACACTGTGGTCTTAGTAATAAATTTATTAGATTTATTAGATCAGTTAAAGGATTTTGAGACAAAGCAAGATTCATTTTGTAATCAGCTGTTATATCCATGTGGTTTTCAATGTGTTACCTTTTGCAGCTGAAACTATATGAAATCTGTCATTAGATGTTCAAATCTGTTTTTGAATAGTTTCTGAATTAATATATTTTATATTGAATTTTTCAATAGAGCTCGGCTCTGTTTAGCAATTGTTCTAAAGGTTGCCAAAGGTGGTTTTCAAAACATGAACATGAGTGTTTAATGCGTTTTCTTCAGTATTCCTGGTAAATGTGTCGTTACCAACTCTGACCAGTAGATGGCACTGTCCCCGAATTTATGCACTAATTTAGATCAGCAAAGTGTAACTATTGAGATCTGACACACTGAAAGGTTTTTCAACTCCAAAATCCCATTGAATTGTTACATCAGTATGAAACAATTAAAACATCCATGTGCACTGAAAGCAGATCCACAGCAGTTATCCACCTTTAACTTTAACACCTGGAATATGATTTAATACCCTGCAAATAAACAGAGCTAAGATCAGAAACACATTCACAGTGTTTGGATCAAATAAGCATTCTTAGCTCAAAAAATGTGCCAATGCTGTTAAAGATCTATTCTTTGAATATATATTTATCTACAATCTGTTTATAAAGGACATGAACTATAATGAGTTCTTTTAGACGACTGCTGTCCAAGAAGGTGTAGTTTGGCTATCTTTTAATAAGTGTCAAGGACAATTATTTGTGAAGCTGGTAATTTTAATCAAATTTACCAAGTTGGGGCACCACCTGATTATCAGAAATTACTAGCTAAACAGCTCTTGGTCTGTATCAGTTATTGTTTGATGAGGTGTGGTATTGTAGAGCAACTGGTGTGTGTTCAAACAACCAGGTCACAATACAAAGCAAAAATGAAAATAAGACATTTAATTATTTGCTAATTAATTACCTGGTCTCAGACAGATGGATGCCATGTGACATTTGAAATTAGCAGCTCAGCTAATAAACCCAAAAGACACAACAGTTGTTTAACATCTTAGTAACCTTTCAGCAAGACCTTAAGCTATGTGGTCAACCTAAAAAAAAGCAGGTGTCCTTTTCCTTCCACATTGGCAGTGTTTATATCGACATTTTTTTAAGTACTGTGGAGGAAAATTACTACAAGTTAACATCTGCTAATCATGTTCTACTAAATGCTTGTGAACTCTCACCAAAAGAACTATTTGGGTTACATGTAGAAGGTTTGAAGTTGTTTTCTACAGCTGCATCCGGAACCAGACTGTCTCGTCTCTTGTTTTCTGTTTTCAATTCTTTATCCTTGGTATAAAACTCATGTCAGCCTGGCTGAGCTTTTCATCCAGACCTGCTTCATTATTGATTGTCCTACAAGCTCTCTGTATTGTGCACAATATATGAATAAACCTGATTGAGTGATTTCACCTGACAGTGCTTGGTAAAATGAATTTTTTCCACAACAATACATCGTGAAGTATAATGTTAGAGAAGGTTGATGAAAATGGCAAAAGTTCAAAATAACTTCTTCAATTTCGCAAAAAAGGTTTTTTGCTTACTTGAGGTGGCTTTGGGTTTTCTGAAATAGAGTTAATGTCCTAAGGGGGAATGGAAACCCATTCACAGAGTAAGTTCTGACACAGCAAACTGTCCCATTGACTGTAGGCACTGTGCCTTACCAGGGGCACCAAACGCATAAAAATGTCTAAGCCTAACCCTGCGAGTCCAGCCTAGTTCACTTTTTTTTCTTTTCTGCGACATTTTTGCATACAATTTGCACAACAGTTAGAAGAAAAAATAGCTAATGATGCAGTACTTGGCACACTGTCACAGAAAATTCCAAAACGATGCACCGAAGTGTGTGGTTGAAATGAAAGACGACATAAAAAGGTTCAACAGTTGAGAATAATTTTGTACCGTGAAATGGTTAAACTTGTTTAGACATCCAATTGTTGAAATTAGTAGTTTATCTGAATAATTGCTGATTTTCTTCTTTAAAGCCAATGGATAAGGAACAGTATTATTTCTGTATTTTTCTCTACTTACTTACACTTGGAAAATATCTGGAGCAGTGTCCAGGGTTTATTCAAGGATTCAAGGTTTTTTTTATTGTCATACCACCTTTGCTTGTTTGTGGTACAAAATTTATAGTCCTTAATAGGACCCCGGACATCATGTAGGTTTCTTGATTAATCTTAAAATCACAGAAACTGCAGACAGTTTACTTAGAACCTGAACTCTGTGTCTGTAGAACGTGAGTTCACTTTTTCAATGAAAACTGACCTGGAAAGATCAGCCTGTTGTCTGTTTGGATCTAAAACATTGAATTAAAAAAAAATCTTGATAAGTAAAAATATCATCCTAGTTACCACCAATATTTCTAAGCAGCATGAATCGAAGTTAGGAAATGGACTTTAGCTCAGCTCAAGATTGTAGCTTCCTTCCGGCTATGTTACCATGACACTTACAGTGGGAGTCGGTGGGATCTTGGTCAGCCAGTGGCACTCTGTGCTGGGTGTCAGTGCCCTGTGTGGGGGCATACTGGGAACCGCAGTGGGATGCAGTGGAATGGTCAGAGAAAAGGACCAGGAGGACAGATGTGATGAAAAGGAGCAGGTAGGCAGCCATCAGTGACCATAGGATGAACTGGCTGCACTCTTCACCACTAGGCCAAACGCTTGGAGAATACCAGCAGGAGGAAAAGGAAGAGGAGGAGGAGGACGAAGAATGTGAGAGCAAAGGGGGAAAGGCTGAGTACTTTAGGTGCTTCAGGTGGAAGATTTGGTGACTAGAGTAAGGAGAGTGTGCTGAGGATGATGGGAAATGAGATGGAAATGCAGCAGGGATGACAAAGAAAATGAGATGGAAATATGGTAAACATGAAGAAATACATGCAGTATGAGCAGCAAATGACAATTTGTTCTTCACTCTTTAATCAGCAAGGAACAAATCACACTGACAACAGGAAGCAGAAGACAGTAATGGAACCCTTTCTCTCCAAAATGGTGGCTCTGAGAAGCCTGCAGCTCCGTAATGCTGCATCACATCATGTGATGGGAGGTGCCTCAACAGAACAATCTAGGAACGGCAGTTCAGAAAAGGTACAGATCTGGCAACCCACTGTACTGATGCACTATACTGGCTGATGCAGATGACACTGTCAATTTTTAGGGCAACATTTTCCCTGACAATTGCAACTTCATCTAAACCTCCTTAAAAAAATAAAATAAAATAAATAAATCACAAAGTATTCAATATAAATGCACAGTAGGCAGAACTGGGCAAGGCAGTGGAATGGTCAGAGAAAAGGACCAGGAGGACAAATGTGATGAATTCAGAGAAAAGCCAAGTTGGGTACAACCTTTCATTCCTTCATCATTTCATACAGAGTTTTTCTCTAATAAATAGTGGCACTTCCAGTTTTTTTGATAATAGAAAAAAGTTTTCCATCCATCCATTCTTAGTGCAGCATCTCAAAAAGGCCGGTTCCTTTCTCCAGCAGTTAGAGGAGAGGTGAGGTACACTCCATGCAGAAACATCCTGGATTCAAACCCCTGACCTTCTAAGAACAGCTCCGCTTTGGAGCCCAAATCTTTTTCAAGTCCAATTAAAACAGAAAATTAAACAAAGAATAATAGTATGTTTTTTTTTACACATCTACAAAAGCCAGACTTAAATATTGTCTAAGTCCATAATTCAGCGCTGCTAGAATTAATTGGCTCTCTCTTGGCCAATCTTTTCTCTCTTTCTCCCTCCTGTTTCTCTTCTTTCCTTGATTTCAAATTCAGATGCACTTCATGGTCATGAGACCACATTTTCTTTATCTAGCCTAAATGTTAGCCCTCAAAATGCAGAGTTTTACAACTCTTTGTCTCAAAGTGGTGGGTAGGTCAGAGTCTGGACCTGACCTTCCCCCTTTTGTTTAGATCCTGATCCTCTCTGGTCTTCACTCTGAGGCCTGTTTTATCCTGGTTTCATCCAGAGGGACTGGTCTCATACGGGTTCTGGAGGAGCAGATGTTAGCGCCATACTCTTGTTAATATTTTGCATTGTAGCATTTCAATACATCAATCCCATTTGAAATTTGGTGTTAGAATTTGATATCTGCCATTTATATTGAGAAGGGTGGAGAAAGTAGCTGGTTGTTCTCCTGGATTTAGCCTGCATTTTCCAATATATAATAATGATAAGCTGTTGATTGATGATACCCTTATATAGGGCTAATTTATGGGAAGAGAGGGCTACTTACTTTTCAGGATATATGCATCAAATTTAACACGCCAGTTAGCTAATTTTTCATTTAAAAAATGAAAAATAAATTCTGTTAAAGGTACAACAAAGTTTATTTCAAGACTCTTATCAGTTATGGTTGAAGCAGACATACAGACCTCTGGTATCAGATTTGATTTGGAAGAAACACGTCCCAGATGTGGAACCATCATTTGAATGGGATAAAGTGTGGGCTAATGTGAGCTTAGCTTCTAGAAATCCTGATCATCAACAAATACATTACAATCTGTTTTTCGCTTTTTCTCGTCTTTTCTTTTGTTTCATCTGTTGATTTTTGTGTTATTATATTAGCATTCACATGTATGTGAATTCTTATCCAACACTTTTTTATTTTGTAAAGTGCAAATGATCACCTGTTCTACAATGTAAAAGATAAAATAAAAATTTGATTTGAACCATAAAGAGGAACCTTTAGTCTCTACACACTCAACACATACCCTGATCCAAATCAATGTCAACATCTTCCCAGTAAAGTACATCCAACTGTCCATGAACATCCTGGACAGCAGGCCTGTCCAGCAAAAAATATATCTTAATATGCAGTTGTCACAAAGAAAACTCAACAATACTGAATATTCACCCTAATATATACTGTACATGGCAACTATACCACATCTCTGAAATGACACCCTGGCTTTTCTAAACTGTTAAAACCTTTTCTATATGTCATTTACTATGCATCATATTCTCCAACTTTGATTTGTATTTCCCCCGCAGTAATTTTAATCACAGTCACTTACCACATAATTAATTTATTTTGTCTTTTTGCTTATTATTTTTCGTTTGTTTCAAGTGTGTTTTTTATCTTTGATTTCTCTTTCAGTCACTACATAAATGCACATGTATATCAGTAGAATGTCACTTCATACATTCAAACACAAACATCCAAATAATACGTAGGAAGTTAAACTGGCGTCTTGGAATGTGTGCAGCTTTAAAACCCTGGCCAGACACATTTTACTCTATCACCCATAAGTTGTTTTCAAGAATTTATGTTTTTCTTGTCAACAACAAAATTACTCAGTGCATAATTGAAACTTCAGTACTTCAAGCATGGTCACTAAGCAAGTATACTTAGCAACCATGCTTGAATATCTCTTACTTTACTCATTAAATAATGTAACAGAACCCAGGAACCAGGATGTTCATGTCAGAATCGCAAGCAAAAGATTGAGAAGCACAAGAAAAAAACGTTGAGTTCAACCAAAAAAAGGGAGCAAAAAAAAAACTTAGACTCAAGCAAAAATTTAGGCTGTCAACCAAAAAATTCTGATATGCAAAAATAAAAGATTCAAACAAAAATGTGTGATTTCAATTAAAAAAAGCTTTTAAAGCAATTTGTTTTGTTTAAAAAAATAATTCTTACAATTAGATTGAGATAAATTTCTTTTGTTTAAAACTTTTTTTTTGAAAATCCAAATGTTTTGATCACAACAAAAATTTTTTTTGTTTGACATGATTATTTTTTTGATTGAATATTTGTGAAACAAATTTTACTCCATATTCAACACCTTCATTCAAAAAAGACTGAGCATTTATTCTGGAGATGAACGACTCTCCAAATACAGCGCCATTGTTATTATGGGAAACAGGAAAATCAATATTGATAGGTAAAATAATAGCATATTCATCACACGAGAAAAAACAACTAATAGAATAAACTGTAGAAAAACAAATAAGTTATTTAACTCATTCTTACAATACTAATCCAGATTAACAAATTAAGAAAAAACTAACTAACTCAAAACATCAATGGGGGAAAATTATCCATAAAAAAACTAAAATATAACAACTTCCAATATAATAATATGGTTGGTCATTATTTGGCAAATCAGCTTCAACATATAAAAGAAAATTCTATTCATTCAAGCTATTTTAAATTCAATTTGTCCAGGTCCCTCTTGAAATTGAGATCCAGATCTCAATGGGGTTTAAATGGTTAAATAAAGGAAATAAAAAAAGAAGAGAGAAACAGTTGAAAACCCTCAAGAAACTAGCAATGTTTTTAAATCTTTCTATGTCGGTTATATACACCAGATCATAATCCAAAACAAAATGAAATAGAATTCCTCTCAAAAAATGTCTTGCTTATCTACTGAAAAAGTTAATATGTTAGATGTTCCACTCACAACAGTTGAACTTCATAACTCACTTCTTAAAAACAACAAATCGCCTGGACCTGATGGATTAACTACCGAGTTCAACAAACTATTCTGGCTCATTTTATCACCACTTTTCTGTAAGGTAATAAATGAAATCAAATCTAATTTTTGGTACCACCACAGATGAACACAGCTTTCATAACATTACTCTTGAAACCCAATAAGGACCCGATGCTACCATCCACTGAACTTAATGAACATAAATCTACAAATTATTATTAAAGCACTCACAGCAAGAATAAACAAAAATTCCTACATTAATTCACTCAGAGCAAATTGGCTTTCATCATCATCAATCACTTTATTTTGGTAAATTGTTCACATTAACACAGAAAATAACAAAAGAAAAAAAACAACAATAAACAAACCCATAATTTACCAAAAAAAGGAGTAGGCTGAAGCCAAGCTTATTCTTGCCTACCCTTTATTATACCCAACAACCCACCAGGACATCTTCACAATACATATATAAGAGCATAAGATTTGATCATTTTACATTTTATAAATCTCTTTTAAAGCTCACCAAGAAAGGACAGAACTTAAAATCATCATTCAATTCATTCTACAATTTCACACCAATAACTGAAACACATCTAGACTTTATCCAAACCTCGCAAATTATATTTATTTTCTCTTAGCTTAAATCATTTCTGAATACCAGAAGGAAGACTTTTATTCAATGCTTTATACATTATTTCCAGTATTTTTATATAAACAATATCTTAAAATTTTAATGTATTACTTTGAATAAAGAGTTTATGAGTTGGTTCACGGTATCCCACCTTATTAATAAGCCTTATAGCTGTTTTTGCAACTTAACTAATATATCAATGGTTGTTTTACTTGCATTTCCCCAGATTTCTGAGCAATAAGACAAATAAGGCATAACCAAAGAGGAATATATAATACGCAAGCCTTTAGCATCTATTAAATATTTTATTTTAACCAATATTCCAATAGTTTCTGCAACTTTATTTCTAATATATTCTATGTGAGGTTTCCAACTAAGTTTATTGTCTATAATAATCCCTAAAAATTTTGTCTCATAAACTCTTTCGATTTCAACTCCATTTATGCATAACTTTACATTATTATAGATCTGATTACCAGAGAATACCATGAATTTAGTTTTTCCTTCATTAAACGACAACTTATTGTAATTAAACCATGTTTTCTACTCTGCTAACTCTTTTTCTACTGTTTTTATTATTTCATCCATATTTTTTCCATAAAAAAAGACATTTGTATCATCAGCAACAAATGTATTATAAACTTTAAAATACTGGATACTGCAAAATTATCGTTTAAAGAGTGTATAAATAATTTAGGTCCTAGGACTGAGCCTTGAGGAAGACCAGATTTCACTATGTCTGTTTGTGACTTTGTGTTGTTAATTTGTACATATTGTAATTTATTACTCAAGTAACTCTTTAACCACTGATAAGTAACCCCCCGTAGGCCATACAGTTCACATTTACCTAATAGTTGTGCATGGTCAATAGTATCAAATGCCTTACATAGGTTAATAAACACACCTACGGTGTTAAGCTTCTGGTCAACTGCTGCAGCAATGAGCTCCACAAACTCCATCACAGCTAAAGTTGTGGAGCAGTTGTTCCTGCTGCTCATTCAGTATATTATGTTTATTAAGAAAGGAGTCTAACCTTTTTATGAATAATTTTTCCAACATTTTTTTAAAATTGTGATAGAAATGATATCGGCCTTTAATTTGTTCATATTAGATTGTCTCCACTTTTATGGACTGGAAAAACCTTTGCAATCTTCATTTTGTCAGGAAATGCTCCAGTTAATAATCTGTTACAAATACAGGTGAGAGATTTAATAATACTATAAATTACCTCATTCACGATAGCCATATCAATATCATTACAATCTTTGGATTTCTTATTTTTTAACTACGTCTATTACCTCACTGCCGCTCTCTATTCCCAGGAACATTGTATTAATATTATTAAAATTATAATTATGTTTTCCATCTCTAACGTTTGGCAATCCATTTACTATATTAGGACCAATATTAACAAAGTATTTATTAAAGTCTTCAACAATATCCTCTTTTTTCCACTATAGTGTTGTTGTGTTTAATACATATTGGGAAATTCCTATCTTTGTTACTTTTAATAATACTATTATTTACTGTATATTCCATGTACCCTTAATATCATTGCAGTATTTTTGCAGCAACCTATCATAATAATCCTGCTTTCCTTTCTCAGCACTGATGTTATTTTTATATATTTTATAGTTTTCCTGAAATTCTTAATAAAATCCTTACATAACTTGTTTTCCTTTTTAAATGCCTTCTCCAAACTCTCTGTCATCCAGGGAGTTGATTTATTTTTAAATGTTTGTTTATATTCTTTAAGGGGACAATAATGATTGTAAATTCTGACAAATATTTCCAAAAACATATATGACTTATTAACATCATCAACATAAACATTTAGCTAATTATAGTTCAATAATTCTTTCATTTCTTCCAGAGCTTCAGGTGATTTTATTCTAACTAAATTAGTCATTTGCTTTGTCATATTTAAGTTAAACTGATTACTAATATCCAACATACTAAACATGGCAAATGATCAGTTATATCAGTGACCAACAATCCACTTTTTGTTTTCATATTGAACTTATTTATAAAAACATTATCAATCAATGATGCACTGTCTTTAGTTATTCATGTAGGTCTTAGGATTAACGGATAGAAACATTGTATTTATACATTCTGTTGTTTTAGTATTCTCTTTATATTTCAACAAATCAATATTAAAATCTCCACAAGTAAAAAACTCTTCATTGTGCCTTTCATACGTCTGTAATATTTTCGTACTAAACTCGTCTATGGAAGAGCCAGGAGTTCGATAAACACGACTAGTGAACATTTGCTCCCTCAATTTTAACAGATAAACATTCCATCAAGTTATCAACTGAAAATGTCATTTTAGCAATAACTGTACATCTCAATCCAGACCTAACAAACAGTTTCATCATCACCTGAGGAGAAGGAGCTTTCAGCATCTATGCACCATAAATTTGGAACAAACTTCCAGAAAACTGTAAAACAGCTGAAACACTGACTTTGTTTAAATCTCAACTAAAATCCCACCTGTTTAGGATTGTATTTGAAATGTAATCAAATAAAAATTTAATGATGGAACCTGACTTAATGTCGTGTTTTGATTGTTGATTCTATGTTGAAATTGCACAAAAATCCATGAGGGACGGCGGAGTCCCAGAGCGAATTTCCGTGAGAGGTGTATGGAGCCTGGTGCCGGAAGAAAAACGGCGAGTGACTGAGGGTCACTGTGCGTAACACAAACCCTGTAAATTCTAGACACTAACAGGTGCCATAGAATTGCACAAAAATCCATGAGGGACGGCGGAGTCCCTGCTCGAAATTCCGTGAGAGGTGTACGGAGCCTTGTGCCAGCAGCCCACTAAAATGCTGTCTACATTGTTTTTTTTTTTAACTTTATTTTTATTAAATTTTTAAACATACAATTACATACACTCGAACATGAGGGCTAGGGCAGGTGGTATGTATTCACACTGATGGACATTACAATGTTACAGATATTTCACTGTTTAAAATCACAAATGGTAAGCAACAAGGAAAACTCCCAGGTGTCTGTCCGAGTGATGTGGAGTCACAACATCATCTGTTACACACCTTTGGCAATAAAATGATCCCATTTTTCCCAGAGTTTCTCTCCTTTCTCCTTCTTGAGCCGTATTGTAAAAGTCAACATTTCCATATCGTGGATCAGGTTTATAATATTCACAAGAAGCTTCAGAGTTGGAGGTCTAGGTTGGAGCCAACATTTAGTAATCGCTTTCTTGCTTGCAATCAAAAGTATCTTCAGCAAGTATGCTTCCCCATTACTGAGTCCCTCAGGAAGTATTCCGAGGTACATAATGGAAAATGAAAAGGCTAAAGTTATACCCAGGATTTCATAGATTACTCGATTAACATCCTTCCAGAAAGTCTTCAACACAGGACAATCCCAAAAAATATGAAAGCAGCCCGCAGAAACCACACCGCACTCCCTCCAGCAACAGAGCTGTGAACCACCCAGCTTCGATCTCTGCTTCGGTGTAATAAAAAATCTGATTAGGTTCTTCCAGCCGAAATCGCGCCATGTTAAGGAATTTGTGGTAGACAGAGTGTTCCTCCAAATATGCATCCAAGCCTCAGGTAAAATTATTACTTCTGCTTTCTTTTCCCATCGTTGTCTAATATAATTAGTCGAGTTCTTATTCATAGATGTTAAGTTTCTGTAACATTTGCCGATGGTGCCTTTTGTATTTTTGCCAGCATATGAATCCATAAATATTTGTAATATTCCTGGCTCTGTATCCAGGTCAGGGGTTTTGATTTCCTTCCTAAAGAAACTTCGGACCTGCAAATACCAGTAGAAATCTTCTCTGCCCATCTCATAAGTCCGGCACAAATCCTCAAATTTTGCTAACTCCCCATTTTTAATTATATTACAGAATGCAGTGATTCCCTGTTTCGCCCATCTTCTATATTTGTGGTCTATCGATGCTGGGAGGAAACGCGGGTGGTGCGCAGGCCAACTCAATACTCCTATCTGTTTGTGGAGATTAAACTTTTTAACCACCTCTGCCCACTTTTTCAAAGAGACATTCAAACATAAATTTTGTAGTTGGTATACCTGGGGCAGCCGATCCAGGCATCCCAGAACAGACTGTATGGGAAAGTCCAACAAAGAAAGCTCAATGTCTTTCCATTTAGCCTCATAGGCTGGATTACACCAGTACACCAGAGGTTTAATCTGGGCAGACAAGTAATAATCCACCAGGCAAGGCAGGCCCATCCCACCCTGATTCCCAGGCAGCTGCAGGGTCGAGTATCTTACTCTTGGCCTTTTATTGCTCCATATAAACCTTGAAAAATGCTTATCCCACTCCCTAAATTGTTTTGCTGGAACCTCTACTGGAAGTGCTGCAAATATGTACAATAGTCTTGGAAGATCATTTATCTTTATTGTTCGGATTCTGCTGCCGAAGTCAAGGGGAAGCAGGCTCCACCTGTCCAGGTCCTCATATATTTTCTTATTTATTCGTTTATAATTAATTTCATATAATTGAGCCAAATTTTTTGTTAGTATAACACCCAAATACTCTATTTGTAGTTGATGCCAATTGAATTGATAACTATTTATTAACTGTTTTGATGGGACAAAATGGAAGGTCAAAATTTGAGTCTTTTGTATGTTGAGTTTATAACCTGAGTCTTCCATATGTTTCCAGAATGTTCATAAGTGATGGAATACCAGATTCAGGGTTTTTAATTACTACTAGAACATCATCCGCATACAAGCATATTTTGTTTTCCACATTCCCTATTGTCACCCCCTCCAACCCAGACTCCTCTCTAATAACCTGAGCCAATGGTTCAATAAAAAGATTAAAGAGTAGTGGGCTTAATGGGCAGCCCTGCCTACATCCTCGTTGTAATGTTATTTGATTCGAAAGGCTTTCATTAATTTTAATTCTTGCTTTTGGCGAAGTATACATATTTTTTATACATTTAATAAATTTATCACAAAACCCAAATCTTTTCATTACTACAAACAAAAACTCCCACCCTACAGTATCATATGCCTTCTCGGCATCTAAGCTGAGAAGGACTGCACTTGATTTTTCTTTAACTATATGATCAATAACATGAACGGCCCTTCTTATACTGTCATGCGTTTGTCTATTACCAATGAAGCCGGTCTGATCCTCATCTATCAGGAAAGGCATCAGGGTACTTAATCTCTTAGCTAATATTGTAGCACATACAGTAGTTTGTAGTCTATATTTAAAACACTAATTGGTCTATACCCTTTAGGATCCGTTTTGTCTTTTCCCACCTTTGGTATGACCGATATAAACGCTTCTCGCCATGATGGCGGGAGAGCGCCCCCTGCCAGGGTGTAATTGAAGGAAGCCTTTAATAGTGGGAGAACAGATTCCTTCATGGCCTTATACCACTCGGGAGGGAACCCATCACAGCCCGGTGATTTGCTGGTCTTAAGATTTGATATCCCACGGTCAACTTCCTCAGCTGATATTTCTGCCATTAACTTGTCATTCTGGTTTTTTCCCAGAGATGGAAGATCCAAGGAGTTAAGAAATTTTTGAATTGTTTGATTATCCATTTTGTCCGGCTGTGTGTACAGAGCTGCATAATACCCTTCGAATGATCTCTGAATTTCGTCAAGTTTATTAGTTATTTTGTTAGTTTTTGGGTTCCGAACTTTATAAATTGTGTTTTCCACCTGTTGTTTCCCAAGCCTCCACGAGAGCACCTTAGCAGCTTTAGGCCCTGCCTCATAGTACCTTTGCCTCATATATTTAAGTTTTTTTTCAATTTCCTCACTTAAAATTTTGTGAATCTCCTGCTTAATAGGCCTCATTTGTTCTAATAAGGAGGGGCATTTGTTAATCGAATGCAGTTGCTCCAGTCTTTTTAAATTTTCCTGCATGTCCGTTAGTTTTTTCTCTCTAATCTTCTTCAAATTAGCACATTTTGCAATTATTTTACCCCTAATATATGCTTTAGCCGCATCCCACAGAATTGTAGGGCTAACTGTCCCATTATCATTAAATTCTAAGTAACTTTTAAGCTCCTCTTTCATTTCTGTTTTGAATGCAGTACTATTTAATAAACTTGTGTTGAGCCTCCATAAAGTGTTTTTAGGATTTCTAGTTAAATTAATTTTCATATTTAACCCAGAGTGATCAGAAATGTCTCTTTGGCCTATTATACAATCTTTCACTCTGTGAAGGTCCGTATTGAACATAAAAAAATAATCAATTCTAGTATGTACTGTATGTTATGCCTAGTAGAGTAAAAAGTAAATCTACGATCATGTTTATGGAAGTATCTCCATATACACTCCTGATCAAAATCTTAAGACCAGTCAAAAAATTGCAAGAATTAGCATTTTGCACCATTGAATCTTAAGAAGGTTCTAAGTAGAACTTCACAATGTTAAAATGACAAATCAGTGCAAGAGACAAGAACATTTGAGCAGGGAATTGTCTGAAAACTGCATTTACACTCAAACATGATTTTTTCAGCTGATCAAAAGTTTAAGACCATAGTCTTTAAAAGCCAAAAGCTGTGCAAACATCTGGATTCCATGTCATTTTCTGTGAAATCTTTACACTGTCAAGACCTCCTGATGGCAAAAGCAAAAAAGCTCACTGACTTTGAACATGGTAGGATTGTTGAGCTGCATAAGCAAGGCCTCTCACAACGTGCCATCGCTGCTGAGGTTGGACGCAGTAAGACAGTCATTTTGCATTTTTTAAACGATCCTGAGGGTTATGGAACAAAAAAGTCAAGTGGTAGACCCAAAAAAATTTCACCAGCTCTGAGCCGCAGGATCCGATTGGCTGTCCGTCAAGACACGGGACGATCCTCTACCCAAATTAAGGCCATTACTGGTGCTGACTGCAGCCCAATAACCATCAGACGGCATCTGCGAGAGAAGGGCTTCAGAAACAAAAAACGTCTTCAAAGGCCATGTCTTCTTCAACGCCACAGAATTGCCCGTTTGGACTTTGCAAGGGTGCACCAAACATGGGACATTGAAAGGTGGAAGAAAGTTGTCTTCTCTGATGAGAAAAAATTTAACCTTGATGGTCCTGATGGCTTCCAACGTTACTGGCATGACAGGGAGATCCCACCTGAGATGTTTTCTACACGGCACAGTGGTGGGGGCGCCATCAAGATTTGGGGTGCGTTTTCCTTCAATGGAACAATGGAGCTTCAGGTTGTGCAGGGGCGTCAAACAGCAGCTGGCTATGTGGAGATGTTGCAGCGGGCATCCCTCATGACTGAGGGCCCTCGTCTGTGTGGTAATGATTGGGTTTTTCAACAGGACAATGCTGCAGTTCACAATGCCCGCCTGACAAAGGAGTTCTTCCAAGAGAATAAATAACATCACTCTTTTGGACCATCCTGCATGTTCCCCGGATCTAAACCCAATTGAGAACATTTGGGGATGGATGGCAAGGGAAGTTTACAAAAATGGACATCAGTTCCAGACAGTGGATGCCCTTCGTGAAGCCATCTTCAACACTTGGAGCAACGTTCCCACTAGCCTCCTGGAAACACTGGCATCAAGCATGCCTAAACGATTGTTTGAAGTCATCAACAAGAATGGTGGAGCTACTCATTACTGAGTCCTTTTTTTTGACACTTTGTTTCTGTTTTGGGGGGTTTTCGGGTTTTTTTGAGCTATGGTCTTAAACTTTTGATCAGCTGAAAAAATCATGTTTGAGTATAAATGCAGTTTTCAATTAATTCCCCGCTCAAAAGGTTTTGTCTCTTACGCTGATTTCTTCTTTTAACATTGTGAAGTTCTACTTAGAACCTTCTTAAGATCCAATAGTGCAAAATGCAAATTCTTGCAATTTTTTGACTGGTCTTAAGATTTTGATCAGGAGTGTATCTGTGAGTCCCAATTCCTGAAGGATTTTATTGAATTGTTTTGCTAAGTGAGTCTTTCTTCTCTCTCTGCTAGTTGTGTCCATTTTTGGGTTTAGGAGTAAATTAAAATCGCCTGCACATATACATGTGTCGTCTGCTTCTGCGGCCACAAGACTAAATACCTCCTTAAAGAAATCTATACTACTACCGGGGGGAGCATATATATTACACAGGGTGATCTTTTCCTGTTCCAACTTCCCCTTTAACAACACAAATCTGCCTTCTTTATCTTTATGTTCTGAAATAAAATCAAATCTGATGTTGTTTGATATAAGAATGGCTACCCCTCTTTTTTTCCCGATCTGTGAGAAGCAAAATATGTTTTTCTATAACCCATTTTCTTTATTTTCTCATGTTCTTCATTTGACAAATGTGTTTCCTGTAAGAAACCAATGCCAACCTGCTCTCGTTTAAGCTTTGAAATGATCTTGCTTCTTTTAATGGGATTTTTTATACCATTCACATTCAGAGTCTGTATATTATAACACTGCATATCCTCTAGACACCAATATATTTTTTTCCACCTGCATGACAACACTCCTAGCCCTCAGAACACACAAAAAACAGAAAAACATAAAACCAGAACTTGTCATAACAATGAACAGGTCTTCCAAATAGGAGGATCCCTTATTCCTCTTAATGTAGGGGGAAGTGCCACTAAGTGGGGCCCCTGCCTAGTTGCCTACTTAAAGGAAGGAAACTGAAAAAACTAATTTAAGAGTCACCTGCATCGGTTCTTCATTACTCCAATTATGAAGGGGGGGTCACAGTCCTCACCATACTCCTGCGCAGAGACAGCCACCCCGTGACACACTGGTACTAATCAGATGGTCTGCTTCTCTCGCTGCAAGATGATCAATTGTTTCTTCGGTGGGGATAAGGAAGATTATTCCACCATAGCAACGTCCTCTCCGCCTGGCCGCTGAAACACCTTCAGCTTTTCCCGTGCGCTCTGTCGCAGGCCAGGCGCGCTCCCAACGCGTCGTGGTCCCACTATATCCATTGACAGAAGATTGTTGATCGCCTCCGCTGTGATAGGACTTTAATTTCCTCCTTTAAGCTCATTCTCACTTGCGCTAACTCCTTCTTCATTTCTGATTTGAGGTCCTGCATGCCCTCCGCCATTACTTCACTCACCACCTTTCTTAGTGAGCTAATTGTAGCAGGCAAGGCCTCATCCGCCATCTTATCTCCTTCCTCGACCGCGTGTGCTCCGCAGGCTTTGCTTTCGTGTCGCATTTCCGAGTTCCGAGACTGGACTCGTCCCTTCTTGTTTTTATCCCCACTCATTCTTCTTGAGAGAGAGTAACTTTTAACGTGCTAAACCTTGGATTAGGGGGGGTTTTATATCTAGCGACGCAGGACCTCTTTTCTATGCTGCCACACTGTTCGCCATGACACCGGAAGTCCCCCTTGTCTACATTGTTTTAAACTGTGTGATTGTGAGCGTGAGTGGGAATAAAAATAGCAATAGGTATTTTGTTCCATATAACACAGTAGGAGTGTAACAGGTAAACCTTCTATGGATGCAAACTCGACTAAAAACCCACCTGTTTAGGATTGTATTTGAAACGTAATCAATTACAAATTTATTGATGGAACTTGACTTAATGTCGTGTTTTGATTGTTGATTCTATGTTGCATTGTGTTTCTGTGTTTGTAATGATGTAAAGCACTTTGAAATGCCTTGCTGCTGAAATATACAAATAAAATTTGATTGATTGATTGATTGACCTCTTCTTTGGTTTAACCTATAAAGACTGAACATTTGATATCCAGACCGTCCAGCAGATTGTTTCCCTCAGATTGTTACCACACTAAATTTATCATCAAATTTTTCAAGGTAGCTTTTTATCTGAGAAAAGTTGCTGTGCATACTCCTACTATTAAAGTGAATTAATGACCTGACATTAATAATGTCTTCAGAATAATATTCACAATGCTGTTTAGTATTATAACTGGAATTGGTCTCTGGGTCTATATCAGTTTCTATATCATAAAATTTATGATCTGTAAGATCAAAACACTTAAATTTCATTCTTTGACTCATGACTAAATGATATATTCTTCACTTCCATCAGTATGTTCAGAACTAAACAAAACAGAAATGCAAAAAATTAAAGCATAGAAACTGTAACTCCAGCAGTATCTAGCCAATGTTCATCTATATTTCTCCAGCTCAACAACATTTCTCATGGTTAGAACCTCAGCTTGCTCAGGAGAACCATTAAGTTTTATCAGTGTCTTATAATTCCTGGTCCATGTTGCCTGTATTTTTTTCTCTTTTTTCAATATCCTGGCTTGGTAAGCAATCTCTGCATTCTTCTTTGTGAGGTTTTCATTCACAAACACATCTGTTCCCTTTAGTTTTTCTACAACTTTTAGCAGTTCAGTTTTGTGTTTTGTACTCACAAATCAAAGGATGATATTTGGTCTTTTTTTTTTACTGTCCAGCAGAATCCCTTTGCTGCTGAAGAACTTGATAACTTGCTGCTCAAGAGAAACTAGTTCATCTTGTGGTGCATCTTCCCCTTTCTTGTCTTCTGCTGTTGTCCTGCGTATGTGCGGTGCGTCTTCTTGAGTCCAGATTTCACCACGTCCTCCTTCCTTGCAAACTGTTCCAGGTCCTCCACTCTTTTTCCAACTCTTCTGTCTTCTCATCCTTTTATTTGATAATTGCTTTCAGTTGTTGAATTTCTCCAATCAAACGCATCAGACATGTTTGTTGCTTCACCACCTGACTCAGTTCTTCTGACATAACATTCAATGACAGCTTGAGTTCTTCCATATCTTTTGTTAAACTTGAAGATATTTTGCTACTTGTCAGCTGCTGAGAATCCTGATAGTTAACGAGGCCTTTGCTGGCTGTTCAAGCACATTTAGTAAAAGTGCTTAACATTGAAAAAAATGGCAGAAATGGTCCTACAAGTCCAAACATTAGTTGAATATCAAAGTGCAAAACTTCAACATTTGCTTGGATGCTGAGTTGTATATCAGATATTCAATAGATTTTCACTTAATTGCAGGCCAGATCCACAAACTCCCTCCTAGCCAGTGGCCAGCTTTACCAAAAACAAAAACCCAACTGATGGTACATGTAGATCAGGGTGCTCAACCGGTCGATCGCGGGAAGGTTTTGAGTAGATCTCGACAGTAAGGTGACAAACTGAACGCCGCCAGGACGATGAGACCAGAACTTCCTCTTCTGACGGCTTATCAAAATATTCACTAGATATTCACAAGATCCTAAACGTTTATAGCTTCATTAAAGAATAATTTTTAAAAAATCAACAAAACGTATTAAAATTAATATTCTCAGTAATTATTGTTTCAACAAGGTGTTGAACAATTCAGTGCCTTTCAGTTCCATTAACAAAAAAAAGAATAGGCTGATTAATTATCGAGAAATAAATATCAAGCCTGGGAACTTGATATTGTAACGGACTGAATGTCAAATATCTAGGAATAAATACTTTCCTCAGGCTGTCAGAATTATTTGTTCATACCCCGAAGTGTCCCTCAGAAAACTTGCTAAGCCTGGTGGCTGGGCACTAGGGCAGTCATTCCTCCAGTGGCCTGTCGTGTTTTTGAGTTAAAAAATGTTTAAAGTTGACAGGAAATTTGAAAATATCACTTGATAATTATGTGTTATTAAAAGATTGGAAGATTAATACCTGAACACCAGCTATAAAATCTTAAAATTGCAAATATTTATAAAGACTTAAAAAATAAGCAATGCTTAGCCTGGTGGGGGCACAAGTACAGCCTGGTGGCAACCTCGCTAGCTAAACAGATTGAAGATGACCTTAAATGATGGACAAACCTTCCATTGTCACCATCGGCCATATATCCACAATTAAAACAAAGATACTTCCACAACTTAGTTATCTATTCTCAGTCCTCTCAATTACCCCTACACAAAACTGGTTTAAATCAACTGACACATGTATCTCTAAGTTATATTGGAAAAATGAAAAACCTAAAATATCCCTAACAACTTTGCAAAAAATAAATAAATTCTTGGAGGATTAGAGGCAGCCAACTTTCAATTTTATTTTCTAGCAAATCAATTGCAATATATAGTAAAATGGATTTAATTTGACAGTCAAAATAACTCATGGTTAAACAGAGCAAAACCAATACAACACCTCATTATCAGAATTGCCATTTTTTATGCAAACAAAAAGATTTAAGTACTTTCAAATGCCCACAATAAACAACCTGACGGAAAGTTACGAGAATCACTGTTGTGGAAAGAGGCCCCCCCAAAAAAACCTTCCAGATACAAATTAACAAAATGGTAATGGCAAATTAATCAGGCATTGGGATTACTGAAAAGCAGAAGAGAACAGCCGATGTGATTCATGTGGCCATCACAAGCAAAACAAATATTAGGAAAATGAGAGAGCAGAGAAATGCCAAGGGCTCACCCCTAAAGAAAGTCTGGCACCTGAAAGCAACTGTAGTGCCCATGATCATTGGAGAACTAGGTGCAGTGACCCTCACACAATAGAATTTTTTTTCTAAAATATGCCTGAAGAAACAGAGATCTCAGTCCAGAAGAGTGTAGTCCTAGAAACACAAAACATACTACAAAGAGCCCAGAAGCTTCCAGGACTCTGGTAGAAGACCCAAGCTGAAGATGAACAGCTACCCACCCAACATGGGGGAACCAGGGATGGGCGAGAGAAGAGCTATGTATGATGAGTTCAATACTTATCATACTTTGCAGGTGAACTGCTGTATGATTATCTACAATGGCCAAACTCATTCAAAACTGTCCTTTTAATAAACTGAAGCTAAATTCTCTTTCTTCTATTTCTGTTTTGCTTGCCCCAGAGGGACCAAACATTTAGTGAAACACTTTCTCTTTCTGGAACATCCAAACTATCAGTGTGATGGCTGCAGTTACAGCCATCACACTGATAGTTCACACAATAGTTCAGTCAGTCTCACCACATTTAGATTTGGGTTTCTTTAAGTCTAGGATTTAATTTACAGAATAACTAGTTTTGTTTAGAAGGAAACACATCATAACACTGTATTCTGGAATAAGTGCGCAAATTTTAGTTTGCACTGTTATGTTTTGCTTGATTTAACCTTTGTTTGTTCTTTGAGTAACCTCAGTGTCGGCTGCTCCAGTCCTTCAGGAGAACAAAGAGGTGGAGAAGGGGTGCAGCAAGCCTGAGACTGCAAATTGGTTCATAACACTACTCATCATCAAGAGGGGAGAATGGGATATTCCTATGTTAGCTTCAGTTAGGTTTTGTGTGTTCTCCCCTTTGTGTCTTCTATGTGGCCTGATCAGCCAGTATTTAAGTTTCCCCTTTGTCTCATTTAGGTAGGTCTGTTTCTTTGAGTCAGTCTGAGTTGAATTCTGTTACTTTGATGTGATATGGGCCCAATTTTGTATTTTTTCATTATTTACCTAAGTTTTTGTTTTGGGTTAAATAAAAGAAACAACTCTTTTTGAATTTAAGCCTGTGCCTGGCTCTCTTTTGACTGCACAAACCATCACAGTCAGTTAAACAGTCCATCACTATGCACCAAGCTCATTTTAACTGCAGTTAAAATACTCACCAATACAGCATCTAGATCAGGGTTGTCAAACTCCAGTCCTTAAGGGTCGGTGTCCTGCAGTTTTTTGATGTGCTACAGGTACAAAACACTGGAATGAAATGGCTTAATTGCCTCCTTCTTGTGTAGATCAGTTCTCCAGAGCCTTAATGACCTAATTATTCTATTCAGGTGGTGCAACAGAGGCACATCTAAAAGTTGCAGGACAGTGGCCCTTGAGGACTGGAGTTTGACACCCCTGATCTAGATCAATTACTCCATGTTCCTGTATGTGTCAGCTAATACATATAAACTGACTAAAACTTATTTACAAAAAGATAACATTTGAGAATACACAATGATTGAACACACAAGTAAGAGTTAGAGAAAAACCAAACCAAGGTTTAAGCAGGAGAAATGTCCATAGCCTCTTACCTCTTACATCCTCATCCTCTATGGTAGTGTTGGCACTCTCGCTGGACTCCTGTACAAAGCACAAATATGAACATATGTTCTTCATATATACAGTAAACTGTAGCCATCACAAAGAAAAGGTAAGAACAGGCACCAGGCTTAGATAGATATGAGATTGGTCATCTTAAAGTTATCTAGTGGAGTACTAAACAAAGAGGATGCAAAGAAATGGTATTGTATGATGATGGCTTAGCTTCAAGTGATGAAAGAATAAGTCTGACGGTCAGAGTTCTGTGGTATCCAAATCTTACTAATTTCACCAGCATTGAGAAATATTGTTTAAATTTGAGATACAATAAATGATAGGACAGTTTAAATTTAACCTACACTTGACATTTCTCATTTTTGTCAAGTTCAGTTTTCTCTTCCAAACAAGTCTGCTTTAGGTTGAGTTTGTGTGACGTTTCCAGAACAGAAACATGGTGAATCCAAAGTATCAGCATTGGAATCAATGACAAAACTGAACTTCTGATACCCCTTTATGGTCTGCTACCAACGTACAGTGCTGCACAGACAACCCCAACCTCAGAATAAATTATTGTCTATGTATGTGTGTGACTTTCATAACTATATTTTAGGATAATGTTTATGATTTTTTACCCTTCACAGCAACATTCACAGTGAAATCGTATTGACTGTTTCAGCTTTCTATCTGTTTCATGTGATTTGCTCTGCACTGTACAAACAGCTGACGAAGTAGCAGAAAAAGCTGCCCAGAAAGAAGCTAAACTTTACTTTTTAAATGTTATCACTATTAAAGAACTGCTATCTACGGAGCCCCCTAGGGGACATGGAAGATTTTTTTTCTTTTGTGAGGGAACGCAATACTTTTGAGGTAACGCAAAAGTATTGCGTTCCCACGCAATAATGTACTGATCAGTTCATGCGGGATATTTGAATACTGTAAGCCTTTCTTATGGTGCCCATCGTATTTTCTGCTATATAGGGCTTTTGTAAGGTTTTTCCATGTTTGTTAATATCTCTTTGTGAAATATCTGAAGCTTTATATCTCTTTCTTTAGGATAGAAAGGCACCACAAACCTATGATATAAACAGAAACTTTCTGTAAGTAGGAAAGAAATAAAAAATACACCCAAACCATTTGGAGTATTTCTGAGTTATTATAATGGGGTAATGAGTCATCAGACAGTTTTGATTGTGTCTCTTATTGGTCTGAATGGTTTAAAGGGCCGTTTTCATGTGCAGTTCCATCTCAACCTTACACAAAAAGTTAGTGAAGAAATCTATTTTCAATTGTTTTTTGTACCAAAGAGTTAAGAATAAACACGTTTTCACTGAGGCTCTTAAAATGTATATATTTGAAAATTTAAATTAACATTTGTGACTGTATACAAAGTAGATGAGCAAATATTACAGTAAGCATATTGCGAGGGAATGCAAAGATTCCTATTTATTAATGAGTCATATCTGCTAATGTTAGCCTAGCCTATCATATCCCATATAGACATGGGACTGATGTTCATGAGTATGTGAAGCATCGGACTGGAACTGCCTTTTCCTCAATGTCTGACCAATATCAGAAAACAAATCCTGATCAGGACATCATAATAATACTATACAGCACTTTGGTAGTTAATAGTCATTTTTAAAGTGCTTTGTGAATAGATTGACATTGACATCTATAGATTAGTTTCATAACATTTTTTCATGCAAGACATTAACGTGTAAATAGAGAAATGTGAATCAAACAGTAAGTAATGGGTGTTTTCAACCAGTTTTCTTAAAACAAGGTCTACTGAAGAGTTCATATTAGTTGAATGTTTGAATAAATATAATAAAGTTACTTCAAAAACATGAAAAGAAAATTGTACCACCTGTTCAAGCATATACATTAGGTGGTTTTAATAAAGTAAAAAATAAAAGATGATTTTATTAATCTAGTGAGAGATGTGATATGTGTCGAGTTTTTATTTGGTATAGACAATTAACACTCATACAATGCACAGCAACATTTAATGTATACTACACTATGACCTAGCACACCATCAGGTAACAGCGTAGCACAAAGCTTGAAAACAAGCATGCATGTGTTCCCACAATGTCACTTTATGAGTTTATGAATTATACGTGATAACATTGATCCAAATGTCTGCACAAGCTCACGATCAACACATGGCAAGATGTGCTTGTGCTGACCTGAAAGGGATTTGAACAGGAACAGTTTGGTATTCATGCTGTTGCATGGTTCCCATGTTGTTCCAAGCATGCAAAATCCTTTTGTCTCAAAACTGTAAGACTGATGTCATGATGATAGAGCTTTGTATAGTTTAAACACACTGAAATGGGAGGCGAGAATCATTCTGTGATTTAGACAATAAAATGAATGAATGAATTATTTTGGAAATACAATCCATTTTATAATTGAAAAAAAAAACATGCAACAATTTTGCGTGCAGACATTATTTTCTCACATAACATGAAGTTTTCACAACCAACAGAACACAAAAATGTTCAGAAGCAACAGTAAAGCTTGGCTCTAAGCAGCAGGGCAGTAGTAAACTACAGCTTCAGATCAGCTGGATACCTTGTTTCCATCAGCTGGATTGTGGATAACAGTGGTTTGAGGCTCCTATTTTGAAAGGACCCACAGCAGGACAAAAACAGCAGGTTGGTGCAAAGTGACAGTATTAGGAGGCAATATTAATATACAGATGTGATGGCAGGCAAAGAGATAGATATGAAACAGAAAATAATGCAAAGAAAAGGGAGATTTACAACAGCAGCAGAACTGATAGATGGAACCATGTGAGAGCAGAAACTGGAGAACATCCATCATTTTCACCTCACGTTTAATTAGCTTGTACTACTAAACATGATTTGAAACAAGGAAATCACAGTAGAATATCTGTTAACACACATCACATGAGGCATTCAACAGCAAACAGTCCACCACACACAACTTTACAATCATGTCGCTAGAAACTTAGAAAGGTCATACAGATAACAAAAGGAGAACCTGATGGCAGTCCAGTCCGTGGTACTGCTGAACTACTTCCTGTTCACTGTGGCTGCATTTTCATACCACACCTGAGACAAAATAATCTCTTGCAAAGCTGGAGGGTCTTCATTATGTGCTTTGTTGAACGTTGTTGGCCTAGTTTAAGACATCACCAGCTGACCACTTTTAGATACATCGGAGTACCATGCATTCAGGCTCACTATGCCTGGACAGTTTGTCAGCCAGATCAGCATCTAAACTTTCTGCTCCAAAAGCTGTTCAGATCCATGATCATATATACTGTATGTGACTTGAAACATGCAGATTTTTTCAGCAGATTACTGCAGAGAGTATTCTCAGATGTCTCAATTGGACCTCATTATTTCTCCAGGTAAAGTGCCACGAGCCAACTCTGAGTGGACTTAGGGGTAGAAAAGTAACAGATTCAGACTAAGCCACCATACTGTTCTATGCTATAGTTCTAAGGCTAAACGAATAATTGTAGATGAATGCATCAATCATCAACAGCAACCTGGACTGCAGGTGTTCTGAATGTATGTACTGTCTCTGACTGACAGAAGACCTTTTCCAAGATTCCAACAAATTACAAGTCTCCTATCCTCAAGCACAACAATGACCAACCATGAGCCTGTTGCCAGATCAATCTGAAAGAAAGCATCTTTCCGTGGGATGCTTTTAGTACTAGTTCCTGACCACTGTGGACTGGGACCATCCAACAGGACCTTCACCTCTACAAATGTCAGACTCTGTGTCCGACATTTTTGTGTCATACACTTTACCATTGGTTGAAACCAATGTGTTTCGACCTTTATAGCAGTAGACCAGCTGGATATTTGCTAAAGGACACTTGAGGACTGTTCTTTAGCCACCCATTTATGAACAAGCAAAGGGAGCTTAGACAAGGGTTCACCTTTGCAGCTTTAAGGTTGACATGTTGGTCAAAAATGCCCAAATTCATGGCTTGACCTTTACTTTTTTCTTGTTTTCCCAGTACAGAATGTTAAGTATCCCATAAATTGTTAAGTGACAACACCTAAAGATACTCAAGATTTTTCACTTCAGATATTGGTGGTCAGAGTAATCTGACTGGCTGTGGTAAGAATGGTACATGGGAACTCGGTAAGGGTTAGAATCACTCATTCTTTGCAAAGCAGAATAATGTGCATATACTATATTTAGATAAGTGGTCTCCAATGCTAGATCTACTGACCTCCAAGTTTTAGTTGTATCCCTGCTTCAACACCTCAATCAAATTACTGAATTACCTCTTGAACATGCAATCAAGTTTGGCAAAGGCCTCTTAACGACTCATTCATCTGATTTGGCTATGCTGAAGCAGGGCTGCATCTAAAACTTGCGGGACAAAATATGTTGAAGACAAGGGTTAGAGACCCCTGACTTAGACAAAAATCAAATGACCACTAGGGCTGCAGAATATATTACAAATGTACTATTACTGTGACATCACTGAATGGAATATGCCTGTTATTAAGAAGAGCCTAGACTGATTTAAGTGTTAGCTAGTTATTGAAGTAGCATGCATTCAAGATGGCTTTTTATTTGGTGACAAATAAAAAAGCTTTAGAAGACAAAGAAGTGGAAAGACTGTAAGTCTATGAGTTAACCAATGGATGGACCAAAATTTTCTTCACTTAAATCCATATAAAACTCAAGTTATAATGATTTTACAAAAGAGCCTTATTAGTAAACCTGATAAAATTCTTGGTTCCCTTGCTCCTTTTTATCAGTCTTCTGTTAGGAATCTTGGTGTCATTTTTGACACTTGTAATTTGGAGAAACAGGTGAGCTTTGTCGTGAAATCAAACTTTTTTTTTATCTGTGCCTTCTATCAAAGATTAAATCAATCTTCTGTATCAAAGACTTTGAGAAATGTATGCATGCCGTCATTACTACATGTTTAGACTACTACAACTCATTAAATCTTCTTTACAGCATCTCTAAATGATTCAAAATGCCGCAGCTAGATTCCTAACTGGAACCCGGAAACGAGATCTTGTAACCGCATTACAGTGAACCCTCGCTATTTCGCGGTTCATCTTTCACGGTCTCGCTGCTTCGCGGATTTGCATCGTCGATTGTGTTCTGCATTCTGATTGGCTAAACAGTCTCTCCGCTTCTTCTCTACCTGTGTGTCAACAACGTTGCGGTTTAATATGTACACAAACGTAAAACAGCTTGTCAAATTTAACATAATCGATGGTGGCATGTCGGTTTATAAGAATCTTTTTGCCCAGAAGAAAAAAGAGCGACAACAACTACCGATAACTATGTTCTTCTCTCAAAAACACACCTGCACCGCGGGCTTTAGAAGAAGAAAAAAAAAAAAAGCTACAGAGCGGAGTCAGGATGCAGCGGCTCAGTCAGAAGAGCAGTGAAATACACGCGAGTCACTATTTGTCCTACTGTACTTTGTTTTGTTTTTTTTCATAATGATTTTTTATTT